>NC_088204.1:35144554-35458975 GCF_037126465.1 Ornithodoros turicata
ATGCGATGGGCCGTGGGCGGATGCGATGAACAGCGAGCTGTCGGGTCGTTGCGTGGTCGGTCGGGTCGGTAGCGGATCGGAAGCGTGGACGGAAGTGGGACGGGAGCGGTCGGTGTGTTGATCGAGAGGCGAGCAGCGGTCGTGATGTCGTCGTGATGAGATGAGTAATGGCGGGGGCTTCCAGGGAGAGAGTGCCGTGGTAGTGCTAGTCGATGGTGTTGTCAGAAATTTTGGATGGTGAAGGGCCGAATTGCTCCGAACTTGATGTTCATCGTTCGGGTCACCAAATGTAAAGGAATACCATCGTCCTCTACAATACGTTTATAAGACATACCGGTTTTCCATTTATAATACGTCTTCGCTATCTCTGTTGAAGACGTATCCTAAAGGAAGACCCCTTCCGTTCACGTTAGCAAATCGTACCGACTTTCCAGTAATAATACGCCTTCACTATCTCTGTTCAAGAGGTGTCTTAAATGAGGACGATTTGTGTGCACTCAGTAAGTTTACTTTGGGTGGACCTACTAACTGTCTCAAACCGAAAGCGGTAAGATAGATAGACGTTGTGTTGATGGTGAGTTAATACTCCCATTAATTCCCCACTTCAGTGTTGTTTCTGTGCGTAATTGAATTACACTTAGACACCTCACCCTGCATTTTGACTCAGAGGCGAGCAGGATTATCGGGTTTGCGGGAGTTCGACAAGTAATGTGTAGTATCCGTTTTCCCTTCGCAAGGGAATAGACCACCTCCATGCTATGGTCTCTCTACGCGTACGTGATGGGCAAAAAGGGTGGCTGCTCTAAGGGTGAGAGCACCTTTGTTAACGCTGTCTGCCTTGGTGAACCGTGTCTTCGATTACGGCCGAAAGGTTGCGTGGCAGTGTTGCTTGCAGTACTGCTTGGAGAAAGAAAAAACGAAACGTGTGGTGACGGTGACGGGAAAAGGAAAAAACAAAAAAAAACCCGGCAGATCACTACAAAACTATACCCGATGGATATCCAGAGAGCTGAATTTAATTTTTTTAGACATCTCTCAAGACGACCACAAACAGGTCTTTAAGACTCGGGAAAGCGCCAACCAATCACGGGTATAAAAGACGTCATGTTGATCAGTTTGAAGACGTCTCCTAAATTAAAATTTGGTCGTGGCTAGACCTTTCCTCGCAGTTTACAAGACGTTCTGCTGCATCTTTGCGCCATACACACCCTGCTAAGCAGATATCTAACCGCGTTCCCCTTAGTTTTCACTTGTTAGCCTTGGTGGAATTCCACAAAGTGCAACAGGGCTTCATCAGCTTTCTCTGCCTCTAGGAGGGTTTCCGGAAGGCGGTTACTGGGGCTTGCTCATCAAACACAGTGGGTGGCTTTGATTTGGTGGTTAATTTGTTTGCAACGAATATGTGAGTCATTCGTTAACATAAAAACACTCAGTTAGTGTCAGTAGTGTTGTACTTCAGGGCAAACCAGGCCAATAAACGATGTAGAAGCAGCAGTAATGGGAAGTACTTGAAATACGAGATAATTAAGTAGTATTTTAAGTACATGTCTGAGTAGTGGTACGTGTACTTCAAAACGAATACTTTGTACTCTACTTAAAGTACTTTTTCCCAATACCTGAAGCACTTCAGTGGTCAAGTACTCATGCACCCAAACTTGAACTCCAGACAGAAAAAGAAAACGCAAAAAAAAAAGTCAGAAATGCACCCAACTAAAACGTTAAAATAACAACAAGAAAACGAAAACACACAGATAGGGCTATCTTTTGTGGGAACCCCGTGTTTCCACAACACCGGAGCGTCAGCCCGTCCGCCGCACCTGCCAGGAAAACACAGCAGCGACAAAATTCAATCAGCAACAACAAAGATTTTGTCCATGTCTAGTTTAGCGCCGCCACTCGATTTGAAACTTCTGATCTACATACCTGGATGGAATTTTGCATGGTGCATCGTAATCCAGAATAATCAAGTAGCGGTCGGTTCCACACATTCCTCCAGAGACCAGTTTCCCCGGGAAAGTTTAGGCATCGGCGCCCATGTCATCTCCATGCGCCCATTGTTTACCTATGACAGCTTACGCACACCTCCCAGCATGCATTTCGTCTGTTCCCTCTCGCTCGTTGCGAAGAATGCACAACGAAAGCACTAGATCTCGACGTGTATCATTTGTGGTACTCCTACGCATGAGCCAGAGAGCATGGTTTTCATCACTACACTTCGTGTAGTGAGGTTAGGTCAGGGCATATTACACGCAAGGGGAGGGGGGGGGGGTCCGGGGGCGGTAGTCCCCCCCCCGCAGTTGTTCGAGACTGTACTGGCAGAAGAGAGTGCCAATTTTGACGCGGGTCAATTGCGTGAGGATCGAGGGGGCCGACTGTCGTCCGATAGCGGAGTTGCTGTGCTTCTTAGCAACGAACAGGCGAAAGGCATGCTGGGAAGAGTGCGAGGTGTGCGTAAGCTGTCATAGGTAAACAATGGGCGCATGGAGATAAAATGGTCGCCGCTGCCGAAACTTTCCCGAACTGATCTGTGGACGAATTTCCGAAACCGAACGCCGCTTATTTATTATCACCTTGGATAATTTATTCAGGTAAAAAGTTGTAAATTTCAAGGCTCAAATCGAGTGGCGCCGCTAAACCAGACATGGACCAAAGATTTATTGCATACCTCGAAAAGAGCTCCCAACAGCCGGGTTCCTAACCGCACACCCCCTTTTCCGTGAGTTACCGTGCTTTTGTAGACGTCCTTATCTGCGGCTACAACACATCACTTCCGGATTAGCGCATCCAGCGCGATCTCTTGTTACAAAACTAAAGTTTTCCACATTCCCCCGTCCCCAAACCGTCCAACATAACGAAGTTCAAAAGTCCATCATGTCCAGGATGACATCATCAGATGCTGATGGGGCAGCGCGGTCCTGTGGTACTGATAGCCCTTGCAGCCTCTGACTTTGTACGATGAAGAGATCCTCGGCAATGCGTTTTCCGGTTGATTTCGGGAACAGAACACACTGGGCACAAGAGACGTCGTCCTTCATCCGAAAGGGGCAGGGGAGGATCCGCCGGGTGCCGATCCTCAAGCGTGAGCCCGCGGACCGGAGGTGCGACGAGGTTCTGGTCAGTGCCGCGAAGAGGTCTGGCTTGAGAGGACCACTTCGACCGTGGACCCAGGAGATCAGCTTGTTTTCGGAGACTACGGTCCACGTCGCGACCGAATGGGAACGCCGCTGGCTTGTCATAGGTGGGCCTGGTGGTTCGGAACGGGCCGCAGGAACTGTCCGACTCCTTGACCTCTTTGCTTGCTGAGACATACTAAAATCAGAAAACGAGAAAAGGGTCAGGAGGAAACTCCCAGCCGTCGAGGTCGGCAAGGCCCTCTAAACTACCTTGGAGACCGTGGAACAAGTAAATGATACTCGAAATCACCCAAGGAAATTCCCAACTACATCACAAGCGCTAGGTTCTAGCGATGGAGATAGTGGCAGCTACGTGCGCCGCCTGCGGGGACGCAAACTGTAGCAACTGGAAGGTCCGGGGACGGGATCCTGGTCCAGGTCTTGAGGAGGAAGCTGACCATCTGCTTCTTCGCCCTCGGGGTCTCGGAGGTGGTAAGCCTTCAGGTCCGAGATATGTACTGGTCCAGTTTCCTCGCCCGTGTCACAGCGACGAAGCCTGCAAGTGAGGCCGGAGGAGCACGCACTTACCTCGAAGGGGACATCCCACCTATCTGCGAGTGAAGCAGCAAAGCCGCGTCCGGCATCACTTAGCGGGTGAGTCCGTCGAAGGACGAGGTCACCGACGCTGTAGGTGAGATTGCGTCGTCCTCGGTTGTACTGGTGAGCCTGGTCCAACCGTGCGACGTCCAGATTCTCCCGAGCCGTCCGAGCTGCATCGTCCGAGCTGCATCGTCCAGTCGACTCCGGAGTTTATCGGCGAACCTTGAATAAGGAGGCTGGGACCAGGGATCCCGGAGGCGTAGAACATTCTCCACAGGAAAAGGTGCCTCTCATCCCAAATTCAGGAACGCCGGGATGAAGCCTGTAGATCTGTTTACTGTTGTCCGTGTAGCGAACGCCAGTTCAGCCAGGCGAAGATCCCAATCACGGTGGTGCTGACTAGTAAAAGCAACCAACATCATTTTCAGGTTCCGATTAACACGTTCGGTAATGTTAGCCTGACGGTGATACGGGGAAGTCTTCTTGTGCTGAATGCATCAGACAGCGCAATAATCTGAGTACACCTTACTTGTAAAGTAGGTAGCGTTATCTGTGATGAGCTGAGCAGGAAACCCGAACCGGCAAAAGGTATCGAGTAGCCTTTCCCACACTCTCTGGGAAGTCAGCGTCCTGAGAGGAAACAGCTCAACCCATTTCGTGAAATGATGAGTAACCACAAACAAATACTGGTTACCTGTAGGACTACGAGGAAGAGGTCCCATCACATCCCAATCAACTATTTGCCAGGGCCTATTGCTCTGAACAGGCTGTAAGCGTCCAGGGGGTAAACCACCATGAGGTTTTGCTCTCTGGCATGCGGGACAAGTGGAACATACTGAGTTACATCCTGCCTCATTCCTGGCCATGTCGCAACACGACACAACTTTTCATGAGTTTTCCTGCCCCTGCTGTGACCTGCCAAGGCCGAATCGTGAAAGTAAAGTATGAAAGACTTACGCAACTTCAGTGGCACCACGACTCTGAATGGGGATGAGGCGTCATCGTCATCTGCTTGGGGTGTGTATCTGAACAGGATGCCATCCTCGCACAGCAGATAGGAGTCGTGCAGTCCGTTAGTCGTTCCGGTGCCTGCCGAGTCCTGCTCAGCTATCCATTGAGACACCCGCTGACAAAGGCCGTCCGCTCTCTTAGCGTCTAGGAGCTGCTCTCTGCTCACGACCGTGCCCCAACACGAAGATACGTCTCATGCCACTTGTGCTCCTGCCAGGAGTTAAGAAGGCGCCTCGGTGCCTTCCTCTGCCCCCTCCGGTAGAGGCGCACGGGAGAGCGCGTCTGCTGCCCCGTTCGTTGAGCTCCGCTTGTACTCCACGATGAAGGAGTAGCTTTGTAGCGTCAGGGCCCACCTGGCAAGACGTCCAGATGGGTTGCGAAGCCGCTGCAGCCAAGAAAGTGCCTGGAGGTCAGTCCGGACGGTGAGAGTGGTGCCGCCCAGGTAGAGATCAAACTTCCTGAGAGCGAAGATGATCGCCAAGCATTCATTTTCTGTGACCTAGTGCAACCGGATAGAGAATAGCGTTATGCTCCAGCAAGAGAACTGCGCCAACACCATAATCGTTAGCATCCGTTTGCACAACAAACAGTTTGTTCAGGTCAGGCAAATATAGCCTGGCCGCATTAGCGATTGCGTGAGAAAGAGCTCGAAATGATCGTTCCTGCTCCTCTCCCCACTGCAAGGGTGTATCGTTGCGCAACAACTGGTTAAGCGGCCGCGCTAACTCAGCACAATTAGGAATGAATTGTCTGTAGAAACGAACCATACCTAAGAAACGCTGCAAGGCTTTTACGTCTCCGGGAACCGGGAACCGGATACTCCATGATCGCCTTTAGCTTGTCATTGCTTGGATTGATGGTTCCTCCGTCCACCATGATGCCGAGAAGGGTGATCCTAGGCGATGCCAGCTGCACCTTGCGGGGGTTGATGGTTAGCCCCGCCTGCTTCATTCTTGCAAGGACGTTTAACAGGTGTTCCAAGTGTTCGTGAAAGTTTATGGAAAACACTACGACATCATCCATGTACGCCATCGCGAAGTTATACTTCGCATCTCCCAATACGGTATCCATTAGCCGTTGGAAACTGGCGGGAGAGTTAGACAGACCGAAAGACATCCGTACAAACTTAAATAAACCTCTATGACAGGTAAAGGCTGTTTTAGGGACATCCTCCGGGGCAACTTGGATTTGCAAAAACCCTCTACTACAATCTAGCATTGAAAACACTGTAGCGTTGCCCAGGGAATACATAATAGACTCGATGGACGGAAAGGGGTAAGAGTCTCTTAGGCGGCAACCGCATGGAGCAACTTTTGCCAACTGAATCGGGCCAACGGAGCGCCAACTCAGCGTGAACGGAACGGTATCGGAGCTATGCAACCGCATGGAGCAGAATGTCCACGTTCAGGTTGTCATGGGGAAGCGTCGGCCTAGCGTTTACCACCGCTTGTTGCACGCGATGTGGCAACGGGGGCGGGGGGGGGGGTATATTTATTAGACGAAAAGGAAAAAGGAGGATATGGCAATGCTTATTGTAGTAAATTGCTGTACGCATTGTTTAGTAACATAAATGATATTTTAGCGGTTCTTGAAAAAGTACGGTGCTAATAACACCTAGAAATCAGGTGTGTACAAGAAATTTTGGGATACGAAGAGAATGTTGGCTTATGAGTGTTTCTAGCAATGCTCACTAAAGAAATATCAGACTGCATTTTTGTTACCGCTATCTCCTCACACATTTCCGATTTCCCATGTGCCACAAATAATATTTTGATGTTTCATTTAGTCACCTTCGCCGTGCACACACCTTATTGCCACCTGCTGCCAAAGGATATATTTTAAGTTGATGTCCATACTGAACAAGTTTGACGTTCCAAGGGGGTGGCCTCCTTGAAACCTCCGATATTAATACATCCACGTCGAAGTTCGGGCGACGGGCCATCTGCGTGCCCTTCTAGGAGGCAAAGCGAAGAAAACAAAGCCCGCAAAAAAAAAGAAAAAAAAAGAAAACAGAAACGGTCATAGGCATGGACACAGGTGACTTTGTGACGTGCTTGTGGCATTTCCTGTGAAGCGTGTTTTCATTGGCGCACACGGTTCCGTCGGGTGGTGTCAGACTAAATATCTATCCTTGGCAGAAAGCGGCTCATCCGTCTGTCGTCTATTGTTCGCTTAGTAGGTCGCCGTTCCTTTCAAGTTCTGCTGCTATTCAGTTGGCAAAAGTGCTCCATGCGGTTGCCGCCTTACAGTTACTGCGTTAAGTCGACTTAACGCAGTAAGTCCTAGCATAAGCATAAGTCCGCAGTAAGCATAACTTAGCCGTACCATCACGTTTCGGGGCCAGGACGACAGGAAATGCCCAAGGGCTCTCGGACCTTTGAACTGCACCGATTTGGAGCATTTCATTTCATTTTTTTGAGCGCGCTTATGCACACTCAATGGTCTCTGATTACAACACCAGGGCCTACCGTTACCCGTGTCCATGCTATGTTGTAACACAGACGACTTACCGGGTTTCTCCGTGAAGACACCGTCAAACTGCCGCAGTACTTGTTCAAGCTGACGGCGCTCCTCCTCGGGACCATGGTATGACCCCAAGACAGTCGGGAGCGGGGACGGTTCGACAGACGTCGCTGCAGCTTGCTTAACTGAACTGCTGTCCTGTGGCACGGCGAAAGGACAAAAATCCTGACGATCCGTAGTAAACGTATCCTCCATTAGGCAGGTCCATCACAAATTGGTGGCGGATGATGAAGTCTCTGCTCAGGATAACGGGCACTGCCAGGCCAGGAAGATGGACTAAGCGCTGCTTTCGTAGTCGCCGATCAAAGCGAAGCCAGAGCACAACTACAGTTTGTGCTGGAATCACGTCATTGGAAGCAAGACGTAGTGTGACATCTGTGGATTGCATTTCCACATTCTGCGATACGCAGTGCTCGTAAACACAATCGCCAATATGGGAGACTGTAGCTCCCGTGTCGATAAGGGCGATGTAATCTCTCCCCAAAATTCGAACAGCGATGTTTGGTTTCTTGTCCTCGATGTTATCTCGGACGGAAAAGGCAAAAGGAGCTAAGGCGTCTCCTCTTATTTTGCTGCTTGCAAAGCCAGCTTCTGAATTATCAGGGTCACGGATTGTAACCGTTCGTTCGCTCTTTCGGCAAGTAGCCGACGTCGTTGAGCGATTTTTTACCGGCGTCGGCTGCGACCGTTTCCCGTTTGCCCTTTACGGGAGTTTGGTCTTTGCTGCGGGCAGTCCCGACGAAAGTGGTCGGGATTGCCGCATCTCCAACACCCGGCGGGCATTCTGTGTTGCTGCCGCGGAACATGCCGCTGCTCCTGCGGCCTACTAGCGGTTTCGCAAGCTAAATAGCTGGGTTGACCATGATTATGGGACAGGACGGGTCTGCCAAGGCTCGTTCCAGCGGGGGTCGCACTCTGTTCATAACGGAATGGATCAGGCGCTCGGCGTGATGGCTCCGCATAATATTTGCGGCTGTGCTCATCCAGTCCCACTGCAGGTAGGCGCTCAACCGAGGCTGCTCCCGCTGACAACGCACAGCGCAGTTCTAACGCAAATTCAGGCGGCGGCGGGGGTCGATACTCGAGTTCTGCTAAGAGGTCGCCTTCAATTGTGGGAGCCTCTTGCGCCAGCGCTTCAAGGCTTTTAAAGCGATGGGCTCGAAGATGGGGCCGATAGCGAGGATGACACTGACGTGTAGCCCGTGCCACACGCTGCTCCTCTCTAGCAGTAGGTTCAGCCGAAGCGAGCGAGCGGTGTCTCCGATCAAGGCAACCTGCAGGATGCGTTGTATCAGGACTTGTTGTATCTGAGATTCCCATACCAGTGTGATAGGCTGTTAGGTCATACAAGAAAGCTGCGACCGGCTTTTTATCCGTGTACCGTGAGAAGGTTGGGACCGGTAACTTGAGTCGCAGGGCCGCTTGTGCCTGCGGCGGCAAGGCGGACCCGGCATCAAGGCGTTGTGCCATCATCGTGTATAACTCTGTCATGCGTGACAGGAGTTCAGCCGTCATAGTGCAGTCAGACTGCGGCACTGCAGGTACCGGAGCCGACTTACTTAACGGAGGCGGTACGTGGTTCATCTCCTCCGACGATGTGGCCAATACGGCCGGGAGCTGGAAAAGAAACTAAAAATAAAGCCGAAGGCCCCGCAACAGTACAACGGCGGAAAACAAGAGAATATCACGCTTTCCCCAGTGGCCGGGAGGACGAGCTGTGACCCCAAAACATTGGGCGCCAGTTGTGGGAACCCCGTGTTTCCACAACCTCGAGGCGTCAGCCCGTCCGCCGTACCTGCCCAGAAAACACACCAACGACAAAATGCAATCAGCAACAACAAAGATTTATTGCATACCTCGAAGAGAGCTCCCGCCAGCCGGGTTCCTAACCGCACATCCCCTTTTCCCGTAAGTTACCGCGCTTTTGTAGACGTCCTTATCTGCGGCTACAGCGCATCACTTCGGATTAGCGCATCGAGCGTCCAGCTTGTTGCCATCATTTTAGCGCTTTTAGTGGGATGCAGTTTGAACAGTCCCAGTCTGACATATATGGCTATGGAAAAATGGCTAGGAAGCAAGCGAGCCGGTGAAGATGATGCATAAAGTAAAACCCCGACACTAGGGAACACAGCTGAAAATCTTACTTCACATACAAGAAATATATACACAACAGAGGGAAGAGAAAGAAACAGTTGAGGACAAAATAAGAGGTCAGTTCAGGAGGACGAGCAGTCTGCTCAAGGCCGGACCGACGAATACGCATGGGTTGTTGACACAGTTCCCACCAAGAGGTTATGCAGAGGGTCTCTCTCAAAAGCCTTCTGTGTTGGTCCACTTCAGAAGGCTTTACAATTGTTTCATCCCATAGAGGGAAGCAATGTGAGCATTCTTCCAAATGCTTGGCAATTTCGGAGTTTGAACCTTTATTTTTTTTACTTTTAATAAGTGCTCTCTCAAGCGATCATTTAAGCAACGTTTTGTCTGGCCAATATAACAGAAACCAGAAGCTAGGGAGCTTGTGGTGCAGTGTTACACAGTTCGCTTTCCATGTCTGTTAACTTCATGGTACAGCCATACCTTAAAACGATTGAACAACTAGGAAAAAAATGTTGTCCCTACAAGCACGGTCGATGGCTTCTCTCCTTAGATGGGAACAATACGGCGATGCTACTTCTGCATATAAACGTGCTGCACGAGAGACGAAAATCCCAGGCAGAATCCGAAGAAATTCCGAAATATCGTTGATGGCAATGAACGATCCGGGATCTCCTTGAGCAGCTGTCATAATAACTTTCTTCCCGATCATCAGTGTGCTCGTACTTTGAACTAAACCTTCGCTGACGTGTGTTTTCAATAATCTTTACAGCAATATTCCGCTAATGTCGCGCTACATGGGAATGAACCCCATTACTATTGATACACTCTAGGAGGCCCAACTAATTGACTCACTACCATGTCATTCAGTGTTGACTCAGACATGATTAATTCAAAGTTCCTAAAGAATAAGGTCACATATTCGTAAATCTTCTAAACAAATATTTTGATTGCAACAGTCACCGCAGGAGAGACAGAGGAAACGAAGGGAAATGGGAGCACACACTCAGATTCACAACGAACTGATGTGGGGTGAGAGTAAAGCTGGTGCATATCGCCACGAAATTAACTCCACAAATGCACAGAAAATTCAATGTATTAACGTGCTTGCGGATATGAACGAAATGATAACGGTACGCACACTGCGCAGCGGTACACTGTACTCAACAGTCAGTGTGTCAATGCGTCACTGTGTGTCACTGTGTCAACGTTTTGGCGGGGAAGTGCTGGTTGCGGTTCGAGCACCGATGTGTACATTGTGATGCTTGGGTCGCATTCCTGCTTTTCTTGTCAAGGGTGGTTATGAACTCTTAGTACCGGTACTCCTTCATCTTTTTAATTTATCGTCGCGATCTGGTGTGTTTCCTAGTCTGTGGAAAAAGGCTGTGATAGTACTGGTTCATAAATCTGGTTCTGTTACTGCGACAAATAATTACCGTTACGGTACCGTTATGTAACTTTTCAAAGGTATTCGAAATAATAATTTACTCAAGAGTGGTTATTTATTTTAAACAACGATAGATGATGCTCAACATGGCTTTATGTCAAGCAAATCGGTGTAAACAAATTTAGTTGAATTTGTAGAGTACTGTGCCCCCTAGCTATGTAATGAATTGTGGCCAGGTTGACATTGTGTATTTTGACCTAACAAAAGCTTTTGACCGTGTCAATCATGTACTACTACTCGACAAGCTGCTCAAGTATGGAGTGTGTGCCAGCCTTTGGCTTTGGGTTAGGTCATATTTGGACTCGCGGAAAAATGTTGTGCGAGTATTTAGCAGTTACTCTGATGAATATATCTCCTCGTCCGGTGTACCGCAGGGTTCAAATCTCGACATTAATCTCTTTCGCTCTGTGTGTACTATTGATGACTGTAAGTTTCTTCAAGATGATGTTGGAAGTATAGGTATTTGGTGCCGTCACAATGATCTTTTCTTTAATGCTACTAAGACGAAAGGCTCTTAACATTGTCCCGAAAGAGAGATATTATAAAATTTTGTCATTGAGGACGACATCATTTGCCGCGTGTCAGGAATCCGCGACTTGGGTGTATATATAGATTATTTGTTGTCGTTCAGAGATCATGCATGCTTAACTACAAATGCGGCAATGAAATTACTTGGAGTAGAATCTCGTATAACTCGACACTTTAGAAATTTTGATTGTCTTATATACCTGTTCTGGATTATTGTTCGCTGAAGATTAGAGCTTGCTTCGGTTGTATGGAACTGTCTCCCCAACACGTGTTCGTGAAAAATTGAAAATGTTCAGAGACGCGTTGTCCGCTTTGTTTACGACAGATATTTGGGGCGTACATGTTGTTATAATTATGAAACTTTGTTGGGCAAGCCGCAGACACGAACGTGATATTCTTTTTGTTTAAAGTTGTTAATGGTGTCTTATTTTTTAAGGACTTCTTTGCTGCTCTAGCATTTCAGGTGCCGTCTAGACGTTCCCGACAGGTGTCGCTATTTTATCCACTAAATCAATTGAAGCTTTTACGATCATCCAGGTTGCAAATTGCTTACAACCATATGCCACACGATGTTGATATTTTTAACACATTTTCTCGATTCAGGAGTTCTTTTAAGCTATTAGAGTGATTCTAATGTCGGATGTTGTTTTGAGACTCGGATGCTTCTTGTTTACAATGTGTCCCATTACAAGGCTCGATGCCGTTATGTGCACATCTAAATCAAACAAATGTCAAATGTCAATGAATTATGTAATGATCACCATTACAATCTGTACAGCATTACACCGAGAACAATCAATATAATGCTATCGCACTGAACACTGTGCTGCCACACAGAGTAACGTTACTGTGCATTACTGCAGTGTTGTGCGTAACCGTAATCGATAGTCTTACCCCGTTACCGTAATCGATACTCTTTGGTATCATATAGCGCGGATCGCGATACCTTTTTACATCGGTGCCTGAAATCGGTGCAAAGCCAATGAAGTAATAAGGGAAGAAAACTAGCTGAAGCTCTTTCGCTGTGCGCAGAACACATGTTTATACGTCCCAAATGTCGCCACACCAGCACTGGACAGTTGTTTCGGCCTTATTGGGCCATCGTCAGCAGCGCGCAGGTGGGCGACGTTTGAGCGAGTTGCTTTGGAACGTCACGTTGAACGTTATGCCCTCCCGTCAGGGTGAGGGACTCACCTCTAAAAGCCCAGCGCAAAGCCAGTGAAGTAATAAACAACGGTAAATACGTTTTCGGTTTCTCTGTGTGACGCTTTTCGAATTCCAGTTTGGGCGGTCTCATAAGATTCATACCAGATTAATGTGTCACTGTCAAGTGTCACCGTTTTCAGAATGCATGTACCGTTAAAGGGACCGAAAAGTGAATATAAACCTATCGAAACTTTATGTTCAGCGAAAAGCTTCAGCCTTCAAAAGCTCAAATATCAAAGAACTCCGCTGAAATCGCTGTAGTTTTTCTGTAATCGAATTTTCGATCGCATCGAATTTTGAATTTCCTACTAGGTCCCTGGACCTAGTAGGAAACCGAGCAGTCTGTCAACAATTGCATCACCCCGCGCCATCTGTCGAGGACGCATGTAATACGCGCGCTTCTGGTCGATAATCTGGCGAAAACGAAAATGGCAAAAGGCATTTGTGACCACTTTCTATGTCTAGAATGTCGAACCTCTGGAACATGAGTGCGCTGGAATTCGGCATTCGAGGACACATCGCTCACACAGAACTTCTGTTGGTGCGATAGCGTGGTGGAATGTGTGTGCTTCGCAGCAGAACATTCCTCGTCCAGAGATATACCGGAGGCACATTCGTCTTCGCCAGTCCTTCACCGTGCCGTGAACACGGACCGCTTTGTGAAATTTACATGTATCAGGGAGAAGCACTTGTGTAAGCCGAAACAAGCGCTGTTTTTTCATCGTGCAGGTGTTCATGTGGGAAATGCAAACCGATGGATACTATGGACCAGACTTTTTGCTGCCGAGAGGTAGAGAATGCGTGTGAAAAGCAGACAGACAATCGCATCACAACTAACGAACATTTCGAAATACTATGCCTTGACACCAAAGTACTGCGAGTGTCTTTTACATACATCCGAGAAACCGAAGGGCATGGAAACAAACTCGCAGCGCGCTGTGGTCTTTACGCGCTACTTGGACGGCAAACTGGACGGAAAACCCTTATTTCCAGGTCCCCCAAGGTCGCCATTTTCCCATGTATTTGTTCCTATCCCGATGCGTGCAATGCCGGAGGCCGCCCTTAGATACCCCATTGTTACCAGACGTTGGCTTGCGTTTGATTGTAGCGCGCTAAAGATCCAGTTGAAGCACAATCCAAGCCAGGCCAAGTCACCGAAGGAGAAATGGACGACTGCGCCTGCGGCGCCTGGTGTACGACAGGTACACTATGTGATGCATGCAGCCGTGCACTAGATCCTTCCGATCGCTCAATACGTTCAAAAACGGGACCAAAAAGTGAAACACGACACAGAAAGTTATTATACGCGTTGTATTTGGACATATAAAGACTAGATTCATTCGCAGAAACAACAAGAACATTTTGCCGCTAAACTTAGCGCGCTGAAGTGATCCGGAACAGCAACAGTGGGGTATCTAGTGGCGGCCTTCTTCGTTGCACGCTTTTCCGAGGTGAGTTTGGGGGACCTGCTTATTTCTGCACGAAATTCCGTTATATCACCTGTCGGGTATTCACAAGGCGGATATGGGGTGCTCTAAGAAAGTACAATAGAAAGTATTCTTCCTGCCTTAGTCGTGCATGCTATTAGCAGTGATGGGCAGTAGTTCAATTACATGTAGTTGAATTACTAGTTAAATTACTTTTCGAGTAGTTACTTGGTAATTATAACTACTCTGTCATATGTAGTTGCAGGTTGGTAGTTAAATTACATTTTTTGTAGTTAACTACTGTAGTTTAACTACGAAGCCGCGCCCGCGACCTCGTGGTGATCGCGCGAAGCCGTAGCAGACGCCTTAGCCCGAGGCACCCGCTTGGTCGCGGCCGGAGGCAATCCAATCCAAGTATTAGCGTTCTGGGTTGCAGCGAGCATGCGTTCGTTGTTGTTGCAGCATGTTTCACGTTCTTCTTCTTGTCGGCGTTATTGCCTGTGTCACTGTCGGGATGGACTCCTTCGTGATTGAGTACTGCTACAAGAATGTTAAGGTCAAGGAGGGAAGCGCAAACTTCACTGCAGAGTGCCGGTTTTGCCCCTGTCGTACGTTGTCCGGCAGCGTGAGAAGTTCCAGTAACTTCTTGAAACACGTGCGGGTGAGTAAATTCACTTGCGTTAATAAATGATCTGTGTATTCAAGTGCTTTGCTATAGACAATTTCCACCGATTAACGGCAACTCCTATTTTAATGGCAACGCGGCAGTGCACATTCGTTTAGGATTACCATTTTCTGTTCGCATTGCAAATACCCTCTTTCACTACATCGCGTGCACCTTTGCTGAGACATTTGGTTGTCGTGATCTACAAGGCGTCAACCATAAAAAATGTCCCGGCTCCTTTGTTTCTGAATGGCGTTGGACGATGCATACCCTGTGTTGATGTAGCAAATGGCGCGCACGCCTGTATGTGGTGAGATGTTGTTCGTACCTGCTCGCAGGACGTTTTCTTCTCTTTTTCTTTTTTGTTCCTACGCGTCTGTCGCCAGTAGTCATACTAGGTTGTGTGACGGTCTCTTGACGTTCCCGTTGTGAGGAAGATTTCAGTTTCTCGCCCGACAAATTTCCCAACGAGCTCCGATATGACCATTATTTTTATTCCTCTTCATCCTCAGGAGCAACATCCTGTCCAGTTCACGGACTACGAGAGACAAAAGAACAGCAAGAGACGAAAAAAGAAAGGGGACGTCGACGGTGCGCAAAGGAGTGCTGACTCGAACCAGGGTCCCCATGGCAGCAAACAAGCGAGCCTGTGCCAGATTGTGGAAAATGCGTGCGACAAGAAGATAACACAAGAAGCATTTGACAAAGCTGTTACAGAACTGATAGTCACTGACATGATGCCAACTGCAACAGTTGAGAGAACAGGATTTGAGAACTTCTGCAGAACAGTGGCTCCTAGGTTGTCAATTCCAAGTCGAAGAACAGTGGTGCGGCGCATAACAGCAATGTTCTATGAAAAGAAAACGGAGATAATTGAGGAAATCTCAAACGCACTGTGGGTGTCTTCAACAGCCGATCTATGGAGCTCTCATCATCGGGCATATATGGGAGTAACAGTTCACTATGTTGATGCAGCTTCCCTCGAGAGAAAGGGTTTCGTGATAGCATGCCGACGATTTAAGTATGAGCACACTGCTGAAAGGATTGCTGAAATGCTTATCGACATCTACAATGAATTCAGTATCATGGAAAAGGTCAAGGACTGCGTCACTGACAACGCAGCAAATTTTGCAAAGGCATTTCGTATGTTCAGCAGAGACTCTGCAACTTCTGAAGCCACTGTTGAGGAAAGTGACGAGGATGAAGAAGATATCACCGACATGTCTGAATCAGTGGAATGCGAAGAAATTTTTGGATTGCTGAACAGTGTTACTGACGACGATGCTGGTTTGACTTCACTGCTTCCTCCGCAAAAGAGGTGTGCAAATCATTTACTCAACTTAGTCGCCTCGGTGGATGCTCCCAAAGCAAGGTCAAATCCGGCGTACAAGAGCGCACATGACAGAGCGATGGGAAAAGTGCAGGCCTTGTCAAATGCGGTACATCGGAGCACAAAGATGTCCGATATTGTCCACAGGGTAACAGGAACAACATTCATCAACCCCACATCTACAAGGTGGTCTTCGGATTTTGAAGCTGTAAAACGCGTGCTGGACATTGGGATCGACAAAGTTAAACAGTGCAGCTCAGAAATGAAACTGAAAGGTGATTCAATGACCGAGTCCGATTTCTGTTTTCTCGAAGCGTACGTAAAGGTGATGGCTCCAGTGGCTGCTGCAATGAAATTGCTTCAAGGGGAAAAGGACTGCTTCCTGGGGCATGTGATCCCAATGGTCCTCGGAATCAAAACCAAGCTAAGTGCCATCTGTAAAGTAAAGTACAAAATCGTTGTTCCCCTCATAAATGTTCTGCAAGTGAGTCTCGATGAGAGATTCCGAGACATCCTGCAAAGTGATGAATACAAAATTGCTACCGTGTTGGTACCAAGGTTCAAGATGTCGTGCATTTCGCAGTCTGGCGAACTTACTACAAAGGAAAAGGTCATTGCAGCAATCGAAGAGGTCCTCCGGAAGAGTGAACAAATGAATGACAATGAGGGCATGGACCTTGGATTGGACACAGTGAGTCAGAGCTCAACATTGGACAGCCAGGACGATGACAATTTGTTCAGTTTTGTGGACAACACATGCATGCAAGATATGCGTGTTGCATCAACCACGCATGACAAGATTGTGTCAGAGTTTGAGTCGTACCTCTTGGACAAGCGAACAGATACGAAAATTTTGCACACCTACCCTTGTTTGAAAGCATGTTTTGTCAAGTTGAACGCTTCACTGCCCAGTAGTGCAGTTGTTGAAAGGTTGTTTAGCTTAGCTGGCCAGATATTGACACCGAGAAGGTGCAGAATTTCGGACACACTGTTCGAAAAGATGGTGGTGCTGAGATCACTGGCTTCGTCCGCTAAGAATCTGATTCAAGCGTAAGCACAGCCAGCACAAGGCATTGGTGCTTTTGTGATATAATTTGGAAGCTGTGTGCAGAGTCACCGATGCCAGTTCAGTTAGAGCACTGGACTAGTGTTATGTCAGATGAATAGTAATGTGGCATTACAAAGGTGATGGCTTCGCTTAAACTGTAATGCGACTTTGGGCTGAACAGCCAATTTTTCTTAATAGTTCACTATGTTAACACCTCGTTAGTCAACTTGCCCAAAGGAACAGGAAGGCCTGAAAATATTTTCCTTTGTTTTGTTGAATTGCCTTCTGGAAAAATTTGAAGCTCACTGGAGCACTAGAAGAGTTTTGTATCTGCTCTGTACCAATTTATGACCGCAGACAGGTGAGCGCTTTGGGACTCAGGGGCACCAGGATGGTGTGAACGCATTACGAATGTACATCGAATTAAATTATTACTTCAACCGATATTGCTGTCTATTATTACTTATTAGTGACACCTTTATTGTTCTTACAGCCATTTTCCACAAAGTAGTTGGAAAAGTAATTGAAACTACTTTGTAGTAGTTACAAATATAGTTTAATTACTTTTTGCAAGATGTAGTTAATTAGTAATTCCAATTACTTTTAAGGGAAGTAGTTAGTAGTTGTAGTTAAACTACCTCATGAGTAGTTACTGCCCATCACTGGCTATTAGGGACGCTTTCCTCATCAGTGTGCAGACTTGTAGAAATGTATATATTGATGTCAGCAACTTTTCATTTCTTGCTTGCTGCAAGTTTTTCTGATTACTTTTTCTTTGTAGTCACAGCATGTTGTTATTAGTTTGTTCCTGGAGGGTTAAGTAACATGGGGGCATATCTGTATTTGTAGATTATACTCATGTCTTGTATATATGAGTAAATATGGTAATTTGCATCCGTGTCATTCAGCTGAACTGTGTTCATAAGCTTTTAAAATACTTCTTATTGACCAGGTTTCCTAATGCCAATTAATATTTGAACCAGATTGAGATTTAACACTTAATTAACTCTGTTCTGCTAAAAGGAGTACTTGTAACTGATTCATTATCATGTCAGCAACTAACATTTGTAGAGAAGGACTTGAGGTCTGACTTCAAGTATTAGCAACCCTTGATCTGGGTTTAAAGTTAACCACGCCGCATAGATGTGGGCAATATAGTACTTCAAAATGGCTAAATAATTGATTGCATATGTT
This sequence comes from Ornithodoros turicata, assembly GCF_037126465.1. Lineage (NCBI taxonomy): Eukaryota > Metazoa > Arthropoda > Arachnida > Ixodida > Argasidae > Ornithodoros > Ornithodoros turicata. The sequence goes on from NC_088204.1 coordinate 35,162,740, forward strand.
CATTGTTACTGTAATTGAGATGTACTTCTGTAAAGTACTTTTGAAAGCCCTGTAAATTGAAATTGGCTTCAGTGTACACGACAAACGCTTCGTAACATTTAATTGAAATATAATATAAGAGCAGATGCAACGTTTTGTAACAACTAAAACTATATCGTTCTTTTTTATTGTCTAGGGATTTAGGAAACAGAGTAGGAATTCCTGCCCTCTGATGTTTTGACGTACTTGATAGAGTTGTAAAACCTGCAACAAAATAAACAAGAGAAGTATAAACAAGCTAGTTATATTTTACAATTTGTTCACTTTTGTTTTCTCTGTTGATGAAAAGATTACGGGAACAATAATGCTGCATATCCAACAATGACCTGTCATCTTGATGAAGATGAGAACTTTTCTTCAGGCATGCTAAGTGAGACAAAAGAAATGTACAACGAAGGTTGTACAAAAACAGCAAATCTCCGTAGACTAAAATTTTATATATGTGGATGTTGCCACATCGTGTAGTTTCCATCCAAAAGTAGGACTCTGCAAGGTTGTTTGGTTGTTGTTGGTAGGTTGTTGGCATATGATGTGCTATACCGTTATACCACATCAGTATACAGGGTGTCCCGGAAAACGTGTCATTGAATTATAATAAAAAAACTACGCCACCTAGAATTACGCGGTCAACGGCATTTGTTCTTAACTAGGTTTTTGCCACCTGCTGATGTGAATGTCATGTACCGTAAGTTTAATTATGTAAGTATTTGCGAACGGAACTCGGAAATTTGCCAAGTAAAGATCACTTTTTCATCCCATCAATATGAAGAGCGTGCCGAATTCACTCAAGTTCATGATAATTGACACTGATATTGAAGAGCTATCCCATTGGAAAAAATAGCCGAACATCATTCTTTTCGTAGCACCGAACCATACCGCGCGACGGCTTTTTGAGCGCAATCGCTCTGAGTTCGACGAAAGGAGGTTCCCAAGCCAGCCCACAGAGTGATATTAGAAAAAGTGACAATTCCTTAAATTGGGAGAGGGAAAGCATTATCACAGCGAAAGTCGGACGCGATGAGCAATACCTGTGTTATCTCTTTCTGCGTTGCGGGAATGGGATGGGTTTCCAACCTCCTTTCGTCGGACTGACAAGGATTCCGCTGAAAAGTTTGTCGCGCGCTAGCTCCATAGAGCGTGATGTTCGGCTATTTTTTCTGATGGGATAGACCCTGAATATCCCCGTCAATTATCATTAATTTGAGTAAATTAGGCACGCTCTTCCCATTGGCGGGGTAAAAAAGTGACCTTTACTTGGCAAATTGCCAACTTCAGTTCACAAAAATTTACATAATTAAACTTACGTGACACGACATTCACATCAAGAAGTGGCAAAAACGTAGAAAGAACAAATGCCGTTGACCGCATGACTCTAGGTGGTGTAGCCTTTTAATCATAATTCAATTACACGTTTTCTGGGATACCCTGTTGATGAGGGGTAAACACAGTAGACAGAGTGATGGCTGCAAACTTCCAAGTGAAGATTTATTCAACAGAACAAGAAACCGAAAGCATGAGTAGAAAAAGGCAATGCCCATGCAAAGCACGGAGAACCACATTAATCTCTGAGAAGGTAAGATCGGGAGAGCAATAAAGATAAATGACAGTTTGTTCCGACATAGGGGAACTCTGCAAATTTAGGACCAATATGATGTGGTAACCTTGCATGGCTCACTGCAGCTGTGACACAGACTGAACAAGTCCAGTAGTGTGGCTTTAAGGCCGAATCACCCAACCCGCTCATGTCATCTCCTCGCGATGGATGGCGCCACGCACTGTTGAGCCACGTGATATTTCTGTACGAAAATCGGAAATGACGAATGCACGCGCGTTTGCGTGTCTATACGTTGTCTGACTTTGGGTACTGACGGCACGAGGAGCCCGCTGGCTGCTGCTTCTTCTTTTCAGGGTGTAGAGAAGAAAGAGATCAATAGTAAACACCTTGTAAAGGAAATTGTGTACACGAAAAGACATATATTACTCTTTGGAATGTGCGCCATTTACCTGTTTATATCAGAAAATTGCTTTGGAAGAGGGATTCAGAGAGCTTGCATTCTACATGTTGACGAAACCCACACGGTCTTTTTCTTCCGTCGTTACGACACAATGGCTGTAATAGCTTACCATGACCTGTACTATGGTGAACTATAGTTCACCATACCTGTCCTTCCGATGACTTACTTTTCTTTCGTTCGAACATATTAATTGCGCGACAGGCGGCAGCCATGATGGCTTTTAAGGAACCCTACCCACTGCTTCGAAATGTGTGGCGTAATGCACTTGTGTATGATGCCGAAAATAAAAGCTGTCGAAATATAAGTGTATTTATCGTAACCTTTTGTAATTTTTCTTTCCTCAAATTAAAGGGCGAGTGACTACACCTGATTATTCTCCTTTATCAAATTGTGGAGATGACACGTTCGCGAGTCCCACTGTTTACTGCGCATGATTTCTCACCACGCTACAATGTCTAAGCGATCCTCTTGCCCACCACCACCGATAAGTGAAGCGGATTGCAGTAAAGAGCGCCCCATTTTCTCTTTTTTCTTTTCTGATTAGTCGGCATCAGACGAGGCCAAGGCAGCCAAGGCTTCTAACGATCAACTAAGTAGCCAACATTTTCTAACATTTTATCTCTTCTGTTTTGTGAACTGTTTCGAAATTATCTGCGCACACACATACACAATACCTGTCATGCTCCGGCAACCAAAATTATCATTAAAAAAGCCAAAGAAACACAGCTTAGTGGCGGATTGCCTATAAAATGTCACACAGTTATCATTGTCTACTGCCATGCAAGAAATATTGCAAAGAAATTGTTCTCGACACGCTGACTTTGACGTGGATCAGCTGTGTCTTGCTAAACACATGTTACATCCAAGCCAAGCAGAGTCAAGGCTGTCCCTCTTGCAGTGCATTCTTCAAATAATGAAATCCTGCTTCGTACATTCCGTAGTTCGGTATGCCTTCACCTTACAACCAGGGATCGGAACCGGTATTTTTTTCGGTCCGGTTCGGGTTCGGGTTCAGGCATATTGGTTCGGTTCGGGTTTAGCTCCGCTGAACCGAAATTATCAGCTTGAACCGGTTCAGGTATATCGGTTCGGTTCGGGTTCGGCTCAGGGAGAACCCCCCCACCCCCGCACATACAGACAAAAAAAAAATCTGTCAGCGGTCGGGGCATTTACAGGGATTGGAACAGTTACTTTTTTCGGCATCGGTTTAACCGGTCCACGGGTAGTAATTTTGCTACATGCAAGCAAGCTTACGCTCACCGTACACGATTGTAAGAGAAAGGTGTGAGATAACCGTTCAGGTGAGCAAAAAAAAAAAAAGGTCGGTCAGTAGTACAATTAATTCACCTCTGAACCGATTCCCGAACCGGTAACCGTATCAATTTTTTTCGGTTCAGTTCCGGTTCGGCTCAGGACAAGCAAAAAAATCGTTCGGGTTCGGTTCGGTTCGGGTTCGTCAGAAAATAACGGTTTTTTCCGGTTTTCGGTTCGGGTTCAGTTTCGGTTCCGATCCCTGCTTACAACCTGCGACGGAGTAGTAAGGACAAACGTGGACAACAGCTACAGCAGGTCCTGAAGATCACTCATTTCCACAGCATCTTCTCTCAATTTCATATGCCTTGTTACACGGGGATCGATTATTTCTGGCATCAGGTATTGAGGTAGAACTTTTTGAGCTGGGGCAACAGGCATTCCCACAACGATGGGTCTTTTCTTATTGTAAGTACCTGCATGTCCGTGGGTGACCAGATCCCAAGCTTGCAATAACTTCTCTTAGTTATATTTAATTGCGCTTGGATCTGATAAAAGTATTTATGTGATCGCGGCAGGTACAGTAAACCTTCTTTGGAAACTTTGACACCAATGGCATGTCTTTTAGCAGTCTCCAAGATGGACGGGTAGTTTTGAGCGCTTGCAGGGCATTTGATCTCAAGGATGCCATCGTCATCAATAAGGCGATCGGGGCTCGTGGCCACGTACGGCGTGTCAGGATTCACAAGAGGACCACACCGCTTCACCACACAGGCTGGATTTCTGGCTTGGAATACCGAAGCTGCCTCATTCTCGTGGTCCATACCGTATTGGCAATCCCTGCTCTGGAATGACCTGGGATACAATATCTGCTTCACAATTGACGAGTAGTTGAAAGTCGCTCGATGCGGCCGACATATGCTGTAAATCGAGGTGGAAGGTATCCTCTGCTTTCTTTCTGCACGCCAAAGTGAGCACTGACTTTGTTCCAGCGTAGATTCCTGGAGGGTGTTCGCTTCGTGGGCTGTAAGTCTTATTTTGTCAGCTAGCTCTTTAGCTTTCTGCAGAAAGATGGTGTTCTCGAGGTCCGGCCTTTGTGAATCTGGCCCATAGTCCTTGTCTCCGGCGACGCTTGAAAATTTTGGCATCCTGCAGGGATTGTCACGACGCACCGCTTTTCTGCGTGCCTTGCGTTCGTCTCGTCTCTTTCTTTCTTCTATTATCTTGATCAACGAAGACGCCGGCCTCTTCCCGGATGACTTCTGCAGGTAGAATGCGTGCCACTTTGCGATTCTCATGTTGTATGCAATGGCTGCAAGGCGACACCTATTTCCATACTCCCTGCCTTTCGCAAAGTCCACACGCTTTCCGCCTACTGTACAAGCAACCATGCTCATGTATGTCTCAGCCGCATTGCTTGTTGCGTCCAGAAGGAGCATGTCACTCCTGTCAGCGAGTATATCAATGGCCTTTTGAATTTCTACCATCATGCCGGATCGTATTAGAAGCCTGCCCTTTTCGGTCCGTCGTTCGTGTTCAACCGCATCACCTCTCTTGATGGGACAATGCTCAGAGGGACAGCCGCTGTGGATGCCGAAAGCATGATACGGGCCGTTTTTCAGTTGGTGACGTAGCCTCCGTATCGCTTCAGGCGTCACAGCGTGGGTGTTTTGGGCATGTCGTCTAACCGTGGACCTCGCGAGACCCTTTAGAATACGGATATTCGCTCACGACAAAATCTTCCTGGCTTCACTTCCATCTGGTGATGTGAATGCTTTGGTGTCTTTTGCAGCGATGTACAGTCTTTTAGTGTAATTTTTGACCAGGTGATTCACGCATTCAACTTTCTTTACCAATCGACCGTATGAAACTTGTGTTTGAACAGCAACGAAAACGCTGCTATCTCCATCGCCAATTAGTGTCGTATATCTGATTCCGTACATTCGTTCACTTTCTTGGAAACCCTGGACGATAATGTCGCGCTCCATTGAGGTCGAAGATGAAGACCAGTTGCGTGCACAGGTGTGTGGAAAAGGATCTTTCCCTTCAGCCTCCGCACGTTGACAAAGAGTGCAATACTTGTTCCTGACGCCAATGTACAGTATCTTTCGTGAATATTTGCCGACGATAACCGCGACACCGCTGTTTGCATTGTAGCTGCGCCCAAAAGACCTCTTACTCCATCCTCCGTCCACTATGACCGGAATCTGCCAAAAGCCGTCAGGATCAGGACATTCTTTACGTTGCTTCGCCAATTCGATTTCCTCTTGAGCGGCAGCCTTCATAGAGTCCAACGTTGCAGCGTGCAAAATCTCGCCAACTTTGTCCTCGCACTTCTGATACAATTTGTAAGAAAGGAAGGGAAGGCCAACTGACGCTGTAAGTTCTCGGGCTTGAGTGAACCCAATTCCGACCGCGAGACATCCTAGAACAATATCGGCATTGATGCTGTTTTTCGAATCCAGTGGAGGTTGTGTGCGCACAAAATGGCTAAAGGTGCAGAGAGGTGATTTGGTGCAGCGATATTCCAATGTGACACTCAGCCCCACTCTAACTTCTTTGTAGAACCGTAGCCGGCCACAAAACACGCATTCTTGTGAATGAGTAACAGCAGCTTTTCCATATTCCTCAATCACTTGTTGAAAGTTGATGACTAGGGTGGCTCGTTCACCATCTGCGGTTTGTGACACCATCGACTGGCTTGTGTTGACAGGGGTTTCTGGAAAGTCGCACACAGAGGTTGCGGACAACGATGCCGTACGAGGCGGGTGCCGGTTGTCGTCGTTTCCCGATCTGCCGTGAACACTCGACGCGGATGCTGGTAGTTCCAGATCACTTCTCTGCGACTGCTGCCGGTTATCACTGCCTGCGTCGTTGTTATCGCAGACGTGACGTGGCATAAAAGTACATTCCTGTGGCTTTCCCGTGTTTGGACGTTTTGGGGTAGACACCCATTGTGCTTCAGTGTCCATCACGTCTGCATCAAATGCACAGGACTGATCCCTAGAGGTGAAATTACAAACAAAGACCTGTAAGCGTATGTGAGAGTAGGTGACGCTCACGCGTTTCCTCTAATAAAGTAAGGAATAGTATACCCAACATGGGTCAGCAACAACGCGCTGCAAGCGCAAATGCTGCATCTGGTCATTACTCACTTTCCAAGCTAAAAAGGAAACACGAAGTGAACTTTTATTTTATTTTATAGTTTGCTTTTTTTTTCTTTTTTGCGGTGCATCTCGTGCTTTACTTACGAACCAGTTTTGCACTCCTTTGGGGATGTTTCCACTTTAGGGATCGGACAGCTATAAATTGTCATGCGACGCCTACCTGTCAGAGTTTTCCGCCAATGATGTGGCAACAAGCCGCATCCTCTTGCGAGCTGTGGCAATGCTCCTTGCTCTTTTCGTTCGCTTCCTTGCCTTTGATGGACGTTTTCTTGATCTAGTCATTTGTGGATAGGCGGATCGTACGCAACTGGGGAACTTTCTTAAGAGTAAAACTTGCTAGCACCAACAACGGCAGCTTTTTTATTTAGTTGAGACACTATACGATCCCTAATACGTTTCGTGAGCCAGAGGTTCAACTAACTGTTTCAGTCACGAGCCCTTGAGTGACATAGAGGATATGTTTGCAAAGAAAAACGAAGTCGGAATTTGTAATGTAGTTTGATTATCAGACAGTTTGCCCTGCACGCGCTTGCTCGCGCACCTTCTCCCGTCCCCTCTCCCAGCTAGGTGCGAAAGCCGAGGTCCCTCTCCCAAAGCGGAAGCTGGATGTGGTGGCAGCACAGTGCAGCCCCGGCGAGCAGACGACAAACAGCCAAATTTATGTCCACTTCACCGCGGAAACTTGAGTACCTTGACACGAAACTTCAATTGAAAGGTGATCAGAATCAACATTTGCACTGCTGGACACCATTCTGAAAAGGAAAATTTTCTTCACCGACGTTATACCGACCGTTTTCATGCTAGTTCCATAGGGCTCAATGTATTTGTTTCCAAGGAAGCAAAAAAATGTATAAATTCAACCGTGTGCAGAAGATTAATTAAAAAGGTGTCAATACCTACATGGTATCTTCCATTATTTTGTGCCCAGAGTTTGGCTACCTAAAAGCAGTGGTTTGCGAGATGAACTGGGCACCGTGATACCCATAGAGATTACATTGGGGTGATTCCGCCTTAAAGACAATTAACTTTCGCTGTTTCACTGGGCATTCAAGTGTAGAGGATGCATCTCTAGAAAATTAATTAGCGTTCCTTAGTCATAACTATACTTCAACAGGAAGCATTCTTCTACCCTTCAAACAAGCTAGTAGTTCTCATCAGTTTCTTCTCCTACTGTTGACGTCATACTAATGTTCTGCACATGTCCGAAGACTCCAAAAATGTCACAAAGTCTACAACACGTAACAAATCTAGTGCTTCCGTCTGTGGACTTTGCATACCTGCTTTCAGCTATTTGTCATTTCAACTTGAGTGCCTGAATCACACACACACGAATTAGTCTGACGCCACTTCAACACTGGAAGGCCCCTAAAATTAAATTTGTTGATGTTGACAATGTTGAGTACGGGACAAGTAGAATAACATAAGTTAAATGGAATACGTCATCGCTATACTATAATTTATACATGTGTGACGCCTGCACATACCGTGCAGGCATACCTGCCACATACCGTGCCTGCACATACGTAGATGTATTGTTGTATACAAGCTTCCAAGCTGTGGCTGCACATGCTGAGGAACTGCAGCCTCGTGTACGAAAGCTTGTACAGTAATAAATCTAAGAGCGTCTTCAGTGCTTTCTTTGTGTGTTTTTCAACTCGAGTATTGACTGCCCTTCTACGTCGTTGTGCTGCTTTGGAATAAGGTTCCGCGTTTCTGGTTTTAACCGAGAAACATACATCGGCACAGTTTTTCATCATTCGATTTTCTCCTAAAAACCGAATACATACGAACGTCCGTGGAAAAATTAGGGGATTAGTCCCTGCGAATATGCCCAAATCGCCTCTGCGTTCACCATTGAAGTACTTCCACTTCGCTGTGGATCAATAAAGTGTTCCTTTTGTGGTGTCTCACAGGGGTTAATTGGTTTTCGATTTTAAGGTTCCGCTAAGACGTACAGTTGCACACGCCATGAAACCGCCGAAAAACATACGCCGAATTTCGCCCTCAAATAAAAACTGAAAGTGCGAAACCATATATATGCTATATGTATCAAATAGAGCTTCCCCTAAAGTTTCCGAGACGTCTTTACGCGACAACGGATCTTACAAGTGGGGACACGCGTATTTGCTTACTTACGGGGGGACACATAATATTCTCCCATAATCCACTCGCCCTCTGCGTTAAAATGCTATTCTTCGAGGAAATATTTTTTACTAAAATTGTAGTCTTCATGTTATGTAGTACCGTGTCCGCACCGTACCCGTAGTACGAATGTATGCTCGAACCAAACACACGGATATTTTGTATTGAAGGTAGCCACATGATTGCCAAGCAGTCTTGAAAAACACAATTTTTCGACACATGTCATGCCATCTTTCGCATTTACCATCTGTAATCCAACAATCTCGCATACAATACACTAGGGAGTACTTAGACCATGACATGGAGAGGAAAGCCAAACCTTCATTCTCAGTACTACGGACGTAATGGTTATAGTATAACATCAGTCGATGAATGAACAACACTTTATTTTGGTGATAATGGATGGGCGTTTCATTCCCACAGGTGATACACCTGAACAACCGATGTTGTTTCAAGTGTGCCGACATGTATCCCAATGTGTTTTGTTTTTTTGTGCAGCCTTTCTCCCGATATGCTCTACACCCTTCAACTCGCAAGGACCAGTTGTACCTAATTGGAGCCATTGTGTTCTGCACGAGCCTATACTGGGTTCTGGGTAGCGCCTGGCGTTATTCTGTGTTCGTGTTGGAAACGCACTGGATGCTACTAGCCATCATCTACACTCTGCTCCTGTTTCAGACACTGTGCTGGTCTATCTTTGCCTTCATGAGCATCTGGTAATTGATTAATACTTGTTTAGTTCCCTTGTAAATCAAACTGCCCGACATTTATGCGCGACTAAAAACGTTCTACGAGGGGTGTTCAAGTCAAACTGGCACTTTTCATTTTTCGCAAAAGTAAAATGAACTTACGGACGACAAAATTAGTTTTATTTTTCAGCGTAATTTCCAGTGCACTGATGCAGTTGTCTCGGCGTTTCACGAGGGCTTCGATGCCAGCAGCGTAGAAATCCTTACCGGCGCGTACACAGTAAACTTTTTTACACTTTTTTGGTGTAAATGGCTTGTCCCATGGCGCACACCTTTTTGGTGTCGCCTTTACACTCAAATGATGGGTGTTTTCTAATACAGCCTTTAGTTAAGTGTATTCCTAACAAAACACTGTTATAATGGGTGTTTAAACACAAAAACACCCTTAAAATGGGAGTATTCTATTGAAAACACCTTTTATGATGGAATTATTTGCTAGCAAATATTCCCTCTCAAATAGTGTAATGGAAGCTTCCGCGGCAGCATACCGAGACCACTGGCCGAGACATACAGTTCGACGTTCTTGCTTCTATGGCAAGCAGCACCGCGAACACGGTGGACTTCCAGCCATGGTTCCATCGTAGAAGCTAAACCGGAATGCAATGTGTCGCAGGCACGCCTCGTTAGCTTGGTCAACGTGAGTGCAGAGGTATAAAGAGACCTCTGGCACCCTCAGTAGCCTATATTGGCGTGTCGGATGTATCATATACTGAAATCAAATTTGTTGGGGCACGTTCGTTACATGTGGTGGGGCGGGAAACGTTTGTAGCGGTGGCGGGAATGTGTGTTTGCAATTAACACCCACGCTTGCAACGAGTCAAAGATATAAGCTAAATTTCTAACATCCCTCCTTGTCAAATACTGTGTTTTTAACTCAGGTTATCGTCTATATTGTGATTACTTGCCACCATTTTTAACACCATACTCCCAATTCAAATGGGCTGTAAAAAAGCTGTATTCGACGGAAAACACCTGTTTCAACACCCCACTTTACACCCTTAATGATCCACATTGGATAAAACGTGGTGTATGTCGTTATTACACCTTTAGTAATGCTCTTTTTGCACCCTTTGCAGAATAGAAAAGGGTGCCTTTATAAGAATACACCTTTTTTGAGCAAATAAAGGTGTAAAATGATTTACTGTGTAGCAGCCATGATATTGACCTCGTCGTGGCAGCTGAAGTGGCGGCCCCCAATGAACGCCTTCAGTGGCCCGAAGATGTGGAAATCGTTGGGGGCGAGGTCTGGACTGTAAAGGGGATGTGGCAGCAACTCCCAGCCAAGTTCCTTTAAGGTGCGTGTCGTGTGATGCGCGGTATGCGGCCGTGCATTGTCCTGTACAAGGAGGACTCCTTTGGTGATCAAGCCCGGCCGCTTTTGCTTCAGCGCCTTATGCACATCCCTGAGAACCTGGCAGTATGCACTATTGATGGTGGTACCACTGGGCACAAAATCAACATGAACAACGCCAGCCTTGTCCTGGAAACTCGTGGCCATGAGCTTACCCGCAGACGGGGTGCTTCCGAAGTTCTCGGGAACTAGCGAGTCCGGACGCTTCCACTGTTTTGATGGGCGTTTAGACTTACACTCTGAACTCGGTACCATTTATTGTAACTTTTAGCAATGTGTAACCGTTATTTAGACGTAGATTTCCAAATATCGTAGAGGTTACACGTCCGATACCTCTATTTAGAGGTTAAACACGACTTGTAATGTGACATTGGAGGAACAATAAAGGTTACTTCAGAGTTCAACGGAAATCCAATCGTCGTAACTTATAAATGTACCCTTTATAGGGACGTTGTAACTTCTAAACAAATTCCGCGTTTGAATTCCCTTCGTTTGTTTTTCTAGTTTCTTTGCAAGGTAACCTGTATAAAAGGTACTGCCCAAAAGTCACTGTATTCTCGTTCAAGCCGCACATTCAATCATTCAGTACGAGAGTTTCGGATCAGTGTGCGTTACGTTATTGTCTCTGCGTCTGTACGAACTGCGGATCGTGTTCAGTATTGTGAAGAAAGCACAAGGTTGAAGTGACGGAACTTTATCAGGGTATTTTTGCGGTATGTTCACTACAAAGTTTTCGTAGTTCAGTTTTTGCTGGACAGTCTAGGAACACTAATCACAGCACAGTCTGTCTCGTCAACACGGTTCAACGGTTCAACACAGTGTGCATGTGTGTGTGTGTTACGTCCGTTATTTGCTTAGTCCTTGTGTTTTACTTCTTCGTGTGCTTCTGATTAACCATAGCCGCGTCGCTGACGTGTGATTCTGATATCAGAAAGGAATAGAAATGTTTTCGGCGTACTGGAGAGGGAGTTGCAACAACGCGAGGACTGTAAAGAGTGTAACTCCTTGAAACTGAATGTCGTTCACCACAGCTGAAGTGTTGGTATTGTGACGTCCTCGTGTTCTTGCCTCAGCTGTAGTTCCAGGTTTGCCAATTAAATAATACATATGCTCCAGTTGCAATTATTTCTTTCTTTCATTTGCTGTGCATGTGAATCTGTACATGTAGTGATCACGCGCTTTTCTCCACTGGATGCCTTTAGATGAATTACGTATATTATAACTATATGTTGCGAATGACAGTATGCGTTCTGCACTGATGAGAGCTCATTTTGAGCACCATTTGTTCTGTAGCGTCTGTGAAGAGGCGAGCGTCATAGCGACAGCCACGCCTGGCGAAACTAACTTTTACGTCGATGTGGCAGTTAGGAAACAGTAACCTCTATTTATAGGTGATCTGTGTAACGTTTATAGAGGGTACTGCCCATAGGTTACAAGGTAACTTCTGAAATAGAGGGTAATTTTTTTTTAAATTTTTACCCTTTACTAGAAGGTACCAAGTTTAGAGTGTTGGAGTGAAATGGTGCACCCACGTTTCATCGCAAGTGGTGATCCGATCAAGGAACGGCTGTCCTTCAGTGTCGAAACGGTACCTTAGCTCTTGTTTGATTTATTTCCAGTCTTTTCTGCCGGTCAAACACGGAGAGCTGCCTTGGGACCCAACGGGTACTAACATTCCAAAACTGGAGGTATTCATAAATGATAGTGTTCAATGTCACCACAGAGAGTTCCGTGTTTAGAGCCAGTTCGAGACATGTTATCCGTGGGTCCTTGAGGATCAGGCGCTCCACAAGTTGGATGTTCTCAGGAACTCTGACACTGGGCTCTGAGCCGCCCCGGGCGGGATCGTCCTGCACTGATGTAAGGCCGTCTCGGAACCGTTTGCACCACTCAAACGCTTTGCTGCGGCTAAGTGTATCGTGGCCATACTGAGCCTGAAGTCTTCTGTGAATTTCAGATGACTTCGCCTTCATTCACAAGAAATATCATGACAATTCGCTGTTCGATGTGCGCGCTACCTCGTTGTCGGCCATCTTGTCTAGCACGTGTCTTCTGTTTTGCACAAACTTTGGTCACCACGTGGTGAACGCAATGGCCTGTCGCGTGTAAAAAAGACGAAAAAGAAGTAGCGCGAACCATTTGTACACCCAGGAAACAGAATGTCCCCGTTTGACTTGAACACCCCTCGTATCATATGAGAGCTCAAAGGAGAATGTCGGTACATCGCGTTTGTGAGTTATTCCAGAAGTAGGAGAAACATGGGAAATATGAAAAACAAAGAGTGCAGTGTAATTTGCGTGAAGACAGGCCACCATGAGCCTCATGGGCACCAGCTGGAAGCTTTCTTGTTTGAGACGGCGGATGCGATGGCGACTGCGTGCAATGCAACATATTACGTCAACAGAATTGCCTCAGCATGCCTCGATTGCCATGAATTGCTTGCCTCGTTTGTGAAAGTAAAACGTCTTTCGGGAAACCGAATGTAGTCACACAAGCAACACAAAATATTGGACCCATATACTGGCTGGTCATTGGCGGTACGGGTCCAATATGGGGCCCGTTTCGCCAAGATTTTCCCCATATTGTGCAGTTTGAGCCAATATTGGGAAAATCGTGGCAATGTGGGACCCATATTGCCCGTGTACACCCCATATTGACTGAAAATATAGAAAATGGTACCTACCCGTGTTACACAAATGCCCAAGCAGCACGGCAAGATTGGACGGTGAAGCGTGTGAAATGTCCAATTCAATACGTCGTTACATCCAACAACTTCCCGCAGATGATACGCATTGTTCGAAACAGCATTGCATCTCAAATCCCATTGCAACATTCAGTAGAACTTGACAACTCAAATTTCCACATTCTCGTAGCAGCCGCCATCTTGCTTCGCGATGCCAATGCCACTTGATCGAACCGACTGAGAGTTAGCGCGGTTGTTTGAGCGAAATCATGCGTCCTACAGCTAGTGCGCATGCGCGACTGTCGGGTCGGGCTTTCATACGGACTAAAATGTCGCTGGTTACTCTAATAATAACGGAATAGCGGCAGGTCAAGTAAAAAACACAATGTTTGAAAGACACGTATGGCTCTTCTGTAAAGTTAGGTGCTTTCAAGTTACTGCAAGCAATGTGAGTTGCTCTTGCATATGTCCGTCACCGTCAAGAAAGTGTTTCGTTCCTTTGTACTCTCGGAGCGGGCTGGAAATTTTTGGCAAGGGGATGAAACTCGTGAGTTCCCTTGCAGAGTAAAGTGAGGCGCTGCGAGCTTTTCGCGTCATCGAACGTTGTGAAACGTCAGAATTTTTACATCGAAGCGCGAGTTCTCAACCGTCACGAGCCCATTGGCTCCTGAGGCTGCTTCCTCGGTATAAGAGCGCTCATTGGTTGGTTTGAAATTATGAAGTTTCCTTGGCGCGCTCAAGCTGGTGACGCCGTGTCGGAGGTGCCGGAGCAGAGCAGAGCAGCTCACCGTAAGTTTCGCAGCAGTGTTGCCAGGTCGACTGAAATTTCAGTAGATCTACTGGATTTCAGGTCGGTCTACTGAAATACTGAAAAGAGGTCAAAATACGCTTTAATCTACTGATTTCTTTTGCCTGAAACATGGTTTTACTTTGCGAACTCCAATTTACGTTTCCTGACACTGTCCGATTACATTATAGTTCGCGTACTAGCGGGAAAATCATGTCGTTCGTGCTGGGAGCACTATTTGAGTGCTACTAAAATCCCCAAGATAATTATTTTTGATACAGTGAGGGGACGACGTGTTATGTGGCGAGCAGCTGCCCAAGTAAAACAACAGCAAATACATTGAAGAAGTAGGCGAATATACAGTAAACAGTGACAGCTTTAGCAAAGGCGTGCTACAAACATGGACGACACAGACATATTCCACAGGACACCCGGTAAACCCACACCTCTGGTAGTTCCATTGCAGAGGGATGCGCAGATTAGAGTTTAACATAATCACGTTAAGATAATCATATAGATGGTCACAGTACGACACCGTCAATGCCCGTAACTGAACATATCTAACAAGAGGAAGTTGGGCCACAAAACCAACGACTGGAAAGGTATAGCGGACAACAGAAATCTCCTGTTTTTTTACTTTTTTACTTTTCGTGGTGACTATTTACCGCGGGTGAAGTGATGAAGTAGGGTTGTGGCGTACACGAGCACCATCAGATAAAATCCGGTACCACACGAAGCGAAGCGCTTTAGAAGGAGCGAAGGGCTTGCTTCGGCACTGCAGACGAATGATAGGGTCGGCTTCGCCCTTTTCTCTTGCAATAAAGTTTCCTGAATTTTACTTAATTTCCTGGTGCCGACCTCCCGAATTTGTGCCTAAGTGACCTCCCAACACTATTTCGCAGTATGGTGAGTGCAGCATGAACGCAAGCAAAGCATCTATGCCGGTACCGCTTTGGATGGTCTTTGGTGTCCTTCCCTACCATGTTGTCGATATCGACTCTCATGGATACTTCTGCAAGTGAGTTCAGCGACAGATAAGTGGAAGGCAGCTAGGTCTGCTTCGCTTGCTTGATGCGACAACGATTCAAGAAGGACCAATACTGCGTTTTTCCACTACCCACTCGATGACAGGCAAGTCACTTCCTATTCCATTCTGCCGCTTAGCATGGCATAGCACCACACCTGTGGCATATACGCAGCATTCTGGCAGGTAGAATTTTTTTATTTTCACGTTGCTGAGCCCTGTCTTTCTTGTTCAGGTATAAGCTCTCAACGAACATATGTGCTTCAGAAAAGCATCTGCGTGAATACAGTAGAATGGATAAGCCACTCAGAGTGGTTGGAGCATCATCTTTCGGCATACCAGCTGCACAAGTTCCTTTGTGACGGGTCAACTAGACGCCTACACAAGCAGCAAGGAGATATGAACATGTTCTCTCTCATGCCGTATCTCTGAATGTGTGTGCCTGTGCAGCCAATATACGGTTGTTCAACTGTGAAATCTTCCACGTGAGACGTCAGCTATCAGTGAATGCAAAGTTGCTTCGGCATATCACTCGAACATTAGAAACAATGTTCAGATTATGTTCGTGTTTTGCACAGCTGTAGCAGACTGCAGTTTGTGATTTGGAAAAACCTGTCAAAAAAAAATAAAATAAAAATAAGGCACTTTTTGTACGCTTCCGCATTTTATTTATTTCACTCGACGCGAACGCAAATCCACAACCATCCAGAACCGCCAAAGCGAGAGAGAGGGAGACACCGGATGAGAAAGGGAAAGCAGCGCCAGCGTCACAGGTCACCCAGGGAGCAAAAAAAGAAAAAGAAAAAGCAATGGAGAAAGCTACTCAACCCTCATCCAACGGTTGGCCCAACGCTAGAGGTCACGTGAGTTTTCCCGACAATAAAAATATACTACACGTTCATCCCCCTGTTTTTGGTTCATAGACTGTTGCGATCCCGTTGAAGGCTTCTGAGGGATGTTTGGCATTGACGATTCCGAGGGACTGCTTATGTCCTTCAGCAAGATGGGCGTAGCACCCGTTTTTCTTTTTTGCGGCGATGCAGTGTTGTTTTTGTAATTCTATGCAACGTGGGTTAATGAGATCTGCGGAAATGAAAAAGCAAAAAGAAGAGAGAAATAATATTAGCGGTGGATATTCAACCAGACGATTTAATACGCGTATTACTGTATTACTCGGACTCCCCTTTGGCGTTGTCACAGAAATATTGACAATATTGGCGCAAAATGGGCTTGCCACTGTGGGCATCTCATATTGGTCCAATATGGAGCCTGGTTGCACTCCCCATATTGGTCCAATCTTGGCAACCCATATGGGTCCAATAACTGACCAATATTTTCGGGCTTCGTAGGCAGTTGGTAGGATGGTCCCAGTGTCATACAGCACTGGCATTGAAAATACCTTATGGCTAGAGCTGAGCGCGGGTATACCCGCGGGTACCCGCAGTTACTCGCACATCGTCACGATTTGCGGGTAGGAATTCGCCATCGCTGCGCGTAAAATGCGGGTGCACCCACAATGAGAACGCAGGTAATGCATTACCTGCACTCCATGGCCAACAAAGTGTTCCTTCTCTGTCACACCCGAGCTCAGCAGTGCCCTATGTTGTTGGCCTTATAAATCGATGTGCCAGACTGCAGCAGGCAAGTGCTGGCTGTTGAGTTCGATTATTAATGCAGAGTCCAGACTTGTGCCCGTTACTCGAAAAACGTAACTGATTACCGTTAGCGTTACTTCTACGGAAAAAGTAATTGATTACCGTTACCAATTACTCGACTCCAAATGTAATCGAGTAACGAGTAGAAAACTAACGCGTTACTCCGGTCGTTACTCTGCATTCAAGCAAATTATACCCTTCTTTGTGTGCCTCAGAAAAAAAAAAAGGGGGGGGGGTTAACAGCGGAACAGCTGAAATAACACGAAAAACAAAAACGCGTAGGACAAGTAGATCTGTACATCTCCTGTATATTTATCGCCCGGGAAGACGTTGACCCGATTGTAGAAGAGCACTGCATGGAACTTCCCCATGACTCACTAAACCTCCAAAGCTTGGGGTACCACCACACTGGTGTAGGAAGAGATTAGGGAGAGAGACCCTGAAATTCCAGAACGTTATTACAATCACCTCCGCTTGCTAGAACAGCCCAACAAAGGCTGACGGCAGGAGGGGCGTGACTTGGGGCAGAACATCTGAAAGATAAGTTAATATCCACAGGAAAAGTTATCAATTACTGAGAGATCTATTACTCAGAGACGTAATTGATTACTCCAAAACTTACTTTGACAGTAAAGTAACTGATTACTGGAAAAATTACTCAAGAAGCAATTGATTACAAGTAGCGCAATTACTAGTAACGCGTTACGCACAAGTCTCATGCAGACATATATGACTCCTTATTGAATTGCAGTTTTATTGGCATACGATTCAAGGCGTCCGAGACACGTAGCCACCACTCAGAATTTCCATTGCTTTAAAATCGAAACAGCGCAAAAGTGGACTAAGGGACGAGTGGACGTTCAATAAGGAACAGAAGGGACGCATCCATTGATTTGGGGTAAGACTGGTGTATCGTGCCCGCATCGTCATCTTCATCACCCAGAGGGTGAACAAGAAGACGGGGGTTCGAGCTGGCGGCCGAGCGCGTGTATACCGCCCACTTCCCCTGCGGGTCCCAATGCGGGTATACATACAGCACTGCGGGTGCAGATTAAATTCTTGTGGGTACCGATGCGGGTGCGGGTGATACATGCGCGGACACTGTGCGGGTGAGAGTCCAACTTTGCTTACCCGCACTCACCTCTACTTATGGCGATGTGTTCATTATAGAGACATCAATGTGATAGGTGAGAAATTGTGCCTTACATTGCCATACATGAGAAATGGTAAATTGCGAAGAAAACCACTGCGTCCACACATTAGTTGCAGACAACTGCTGATCAGAGAGCTTAGCGGCATTGACGCGTTCGTTCTCTGTTACATTGATCTACCTATACGTAGGAAGACAAATAGTGGAAAGCAATATTCTTGCTTATGGGTGTTACGCATTTCCATCGTATGTATTTTGAGGGGTTAAACCTTATCATTACAGGTTCTACTATCGCATGATGTCCGAATGGAGGGAGAGGCATGCGTCGTTTTTCATGTCGGGAACGGAACACCTGGAGCGTCCAAATCGCGAACAACACATTGCAGCATGAACTATACGCATAATTTTGTTACGTTGTCGGAGGCATCTCCATAAGATTGCAATGTCTTCTTCAGCACTGAAAAAATGTCCCTTATGTATTTTAGGATATGCTTCGTACATTATATGGCAAATTAAAGGTGTTCAATCTCTACCCAGCACTGGTTCATTCTGCATTAGGCATTAAACGAGGCACCCCTTCAACTATATTCTGGTGCCTCGATTCTTCCAGGGCCGCATTTGTGTGTCCCAGCATACGCAGTGTCAGCTGCGCTGCAGCTGACCTGTCAGGTAAGAACGTATCTTTACTCTTACTAGTCAGTCTTTTGTCTATGAACAACTGGGTCGCTACGTTACGAAAATATCCAGTTCAATTCAACCTAGAAGCCGACGGGAGGTAATGCTGCAGCAGGTAATGTCAAATAAGAACAATACTCGCTCAATGGCACATCAAAATTAAAGGCGTGCCGCCTAGTGAACAAAAAGCTGAGGTGCCCTTGCCATCCAAACCTGGCAACGCACTCGACAAACCGGTGTTGGAACAACATGACGCCGCTTACAGCATAGCAGTTTCCCAATAAAATGGATATTATGCAGTTCAATCACGCAAGAAGATACGTGCTGTTGTTGTATTGGATGAATGTAGGAAAAAGCAAATAACGAGCCATCTTGGGAATCAACAAAGGCGCATATTTTCTTCAACGAAAACGTGTGTCCTGCATTAAAACAGGTGGGTGATTCCACCTCAACTCAGGCAGGGTGGTCCGGACACCATCACCGATTTCCCTTGAAAAAATATACGTTGTACCACAACACGCATACACACACGAGCAACAAATATTTTGTCCCTATGTTTTGTGGTCCGCCCGAAAAAAAATCCCAAAGAAATTGACTCGGCGACGGAGCTTTCTGACGGAACGACTTTGACATTTTATTCCTCGCCATCGGACGGTCCCAAACTATAGATTTTTTTTGCACAATATGTCAGGTACAACGGTATTTACGGTAAAGGTATTTACGCTGTACTCCTGCTATATGCGCCATCGAGATGTATGAGGTACCGCTGTGTAGATCGAAGCATGCTCTTTAAATTGTTGTTTATTTGTTTGCTGTTTGTTGTTAGTTGTTGTTTATTGTTGTTATTGTTTGTTAAATTTACATCTCTGTACCTTGCCCACTCTCGTCAAGACGGTGTAGAGTACAGCTATGTTTTCAAAAACGGGGTTTTTTGGACTCTCGTTTCTCAAAAACCCCAACTCCGATTTCCTTCATATTTGGTAGCTATATAACCCAGGCTACGACCTACATGTGTTCGCAAAACGGAAGGTTCCCTCGAAATGGCCCGCAACAAACGTCGAGTGCGGAGCACACGATGTACACCGCGACCGGGAGAACCACGCCAGATAGTTAACAGGATTATTGGCGTCTGCTACTGCCGACGTCTCCGGCTTTGAATGACAGAGCTCAGGATGCAGACCTACCGCAAATCCCATCCTAGCAATATATTTTGAGTCTATTCTGACTCGTCTTTCCCATAGTCGGATCTCAATGCCATTCAAGTGAAGTTCAGCGACGTTCTGAGGCGTTCTGAGGTTCTTCTGGCTTGTGTTTTCGATATGAACTCCAAGTACAGTATGGATCGCGTGTAACTGTGCTGGCTGTGCGGTGCTATGGTATCCATCTTAAACACAAAAAAATCAAAAGAACGACGCATCGGGCCTCAAAGAAGGAAGAATGGAAGGCAGCGCCGAACCACTGTTGAAATTCACTCTTTCCACATGTGGACGAAAAATGTGAAAGGAGATGGACGCGCCACTGTCAAGATGTCCAGTGTTTCCAAGGAACAACAAGAGAACCTCCTGAAAAGAAACATTAACGGCGGCGTCCAGCCAGGTTATACCTTACACGCTTCGTGATCTGTATAATCGTTTTTCTGAGTTTTTTTATATAAATAAACCATATCTTGACGACTAGATGCTTAAAAAGTGTACAGTTCTGTTTTATTGCGCGCGATTATTACACTTTGATGGTATCACGGTTCAAGGCATCATTCTGCCCGGCATTCCCAACTTGTTTCTGATAACAAAAGCGTAGTTCTTTCGATATTTTGGGCTTGAGATGGCTACCATAGCACCGCACAGTCAGCACAGTACACGCAATTCATACTGTACTTGGAATTTATGTCTGAAACACAAGCCATCGACTCAGAACGTCGCTGAACTTCACGTGAACGGCATTGAGATTCGACCATAGGCGCCGACTGCGGGGGGGGGGGGGGGGGGGGGCACCATCAGCTGGTGCGGAGAGTAGAGGAATTTATATGTTTGTGTAGGTGGAGCAAGTACTTTGTGCGGGTCATCAAGTCTTGGCAGTAACTTTTTAGGGGATTGACAGTAAGTGGGGCGGGGAGGAGGGTGACCGTAATATAATTTATGAAAGAATGCCAGGCCTGATACCTTTCATCTGGTAGTCAAAGGAGTAAGAAATAGTTGGGCTTTAATGACTGAGACGCTGGAAAAAGGATGATAATCACTAGCAACACACCGTGTGGTTCTGTACAAATTGTACTTTGTCGATTAAGAGATGTTGGGATGGGTTCCAGATTGCAGAGGCATATTCCAGTTCTGTTGGACATGGCAGTTCATGTTCTGAGCCTGGAACACATAGGAAAGACAAATAGATACAAAGCACCAAGTGCCTAAGAAATGAATGATGAAAGAAAGCAGTCACTGGAAAGGTTAGCCAGTAGTAGGATTTGAACCACATCTTCTGTATTACCGATCCACGGCCCTTACGAATTGAGCTAAGCTAACACGCCTCTCCAGTGACTTTCAAGGGTGCGGATGTACCCTAGGTTTATGGGCAGGAGAACATTAGTTACTGTTATTATGCAGGCATAGCTCTCTGTCCAGTATGATCACCGCAGAGCACATTTGCAGGAACTCACAGGCACAAAACTTGCATAATAAATATGTAATAGCCTCAAACAGCTATTATATGTAATAACTAGGACATGGAACTCCAATAGGCTAGTTCCATCTCAAATCGAACAATCCGGTACACTTGATGTCCCGAATGAACGGGAAAAAAATATATGTTGAAGCCGTCGGTGAGTTAGGAGAAATAAACGCTTTCGGAATTCTCTGCGCTGCGCGGTTCGGGAAATAGGAGAGGAGCAAAAAACTGCCTCTCAGAAGACGATGTCGTCGCGTGCAGGTTTGAGCGTTCCCTACTAGGCTATTTATTGTCGCATTGTAATAATTTCTTGATCTGGCTTTAGACCACCTAGGGCACAATAGGCTCCTGGATTGGCAGTGCTGTGTCGGTTTTTGTTTGTCTGCAAAAAAATATCGAAGTTGACTCAAAGCGCCGAAAAGCACCATATTCACTGCAACTGTGCGGGCGACGTAAAAAATGGATAAGATTGAGCTTGATGCCATTTAATTTGTCATTCATGGTGCTATCGAATTATATATAATTTGTTACTCTACTCTGTCAGGAACGTGCACTCTAAATCGTTTCACACCTTTAAAGGTGTAAAATAGGTGTATTAACAAAGATCACACCCCTTTCACACCCTACAACTTTGTTTTGGAAGTTCCT
Organism: Ornithodoros turicata; assembly: GCF_037126465.1. Lineage (NCBI taxonomy): Eukaryota > Metazoa > Arthropoda > Arachnida > Ixodida > Argasidae > Ornithodoros > Ornithodoros turicata. The sequence goes on from NC_088204.1 coordinate 35,184,734, forward strand.
GAGGGTGTAACAACGGTGTACTACACCCTCAGGTGAAATATGGTGATAGTGTGTCGCCTGGGTGTAGAAAGGGAGTATGTTTGTTTTCCTTCACATGAACAAAAGTAAATATATACAACAACAGGAAACAGGAAGTTACATTACAAAAGTGCATGGCCTGGATTTACAACACGTCTACCATCTGGTAATGCATGCAGATTTAGAAGATCTGTTGAGACATTGCTTAAATTTCTTAAAACACGTTGCTCCTCATTGCAAGACAGAACAAATACATGATAGTGCTCATCATACTCAACTGTAGTTAATGTTTGTATGAGAAAAATGGTATCAGAGTTAATAACATGTATGCCTGCAATCTCAATGAACACGGGAAGATGGGAATGAAGATTCACGACAACAACACGTAGCCAACAGCAAATGTGTTATCATATCAACTGCACTTTTCACATAGAATATAGATTCTGAGTGAATATCACGGTCATGAATGTAACTCTGAATTGCTTCTGGGGCATGTCGAAGTAGTATCTCCTTGGAACCATCAGTAGATGTGGCATTTCTGATGAAGGGCTGCGACCACACATACATTTGATAAAATTGATGTCTTCTTGCTAATGAAACGGTTATGTTCTTAAAATGTCGAGTTTTTCTAGCAACATCTTTAAAATGCTGGTGTTTCCCTTCGAAACGCGTACAACCATACAGATAGGAAAGGACCAGACATCCTGATGAGTCGCGGATAATGAACAACGTAATGCATTTTACAGGGGTTAGATATTTGTGGGTACAGCACTGCAAAGTCTTGAAGAAACGAATAAATGCAGCGTTCTAAGTAATGAACATGCATATGAAGGAGGTGCCTGCTCATGGAAGGTCTACAGTTTCACGAAAAGCTATATACAGCTGCCATGCTTCATTGCCATGCACAGCTGCCACGCCATACATGATTGTCTGTATATCGGCTGTGCATGTTTACACACATATTTAATCACCTTGATGTGCATACATATATGGACCTCAATGTGATTATACGCAATATGCTGGTAATTGTGAATACCCAGTTACCAGCATATTGCCACAAACCCAGCAGTTTTATTCGGCGTTGCACCCTTTACACCCCAATTGCCATGAGGGTGTTAAAATACACCTTAAAAGGTGTGCGCCATTAACATTTTGATTTACACCCTTTAAGGTGGAAAACGATTTAGAGTGTGAGCGATACCTCTTTAAAGGAGCAGTCTAGAGGCCCACAACTTTTTTTCTGTTTTTGGTCAGTATGGAATGTTAGGCGGCCGAAAACAGTTTTCCCACAATTAGTGCAACCGTAGCTAAATTGGGACGCCTGCAATAGCTCCCCGAACCTCTCGCGCGCGAAACACCCTCCTTCCCCTTCACGATAGGCACGTGATGAGCGCCACCACACACGTCACTATGTGACGCAAGTGGTGAGGACGCTCCTCATTGGACTTGGGATCACATGATCGAGGGGAGCAACATCGCCCAGGCCGGAGCGTCTGCTACCGCTTCGGAGACGCCATGCGTTCTCCGGCTTCGTAATGTCCGAAACGGAGGGTTTGAAGGCTGTCCACGTCACAACCACGATTTTTTGGGACCGCAGGCACCACGGGAAGAACGAGTGGTGCAGCCCGAAATTAACTGCGTTTGTACAGCAAAAACCCCGTGCTTCTCGACAGTGTGCAGCCTGTCCGACAGTTTTCACCGCGCAGTTGGTTCAGTGGCTAACAGATGGCGCCACAATACCGCTTCCACAATACCGCTTCGCAATAGCTTTCTGCTGCTGTGAATTCTCAGATTGCACAGAAGCCACGGATATATTACTCTTGTGACCGTAATCTTATTTTCTCAGGCTGCGTATATGCTTCTTCTTTTAAAGAAAACGTGATATAAATCATATAAATAATAGAAGTCAACAAGAAGCAGCTAGCAATGTTCGTAGCAGACGGTTTTTCCTACGAACGAATGAGGGGCTCTCTACCACGAACGTCACACTAGAGTGGGTGTGGTCTGCAGTTGGAGCGCTCCGGCCTGTCACCGCGGCAGCGATTTTCCAAATTAATTGCACCGTGGTGATACAACTTTGGACAGAAATATTTTGTGGGAATGCTTTTCACATACTGCTTTACAAGATGACAGCAGTTTTGGGCCATGTTAGATACCACTTTAATGCTCCATACCACCATACCACGGAAAAATGACGAATTTCGGAAGCCTTTATCGAAAAAACCCCACCAAAAACTTTCCTCGAAAATTTTATGTGGTAGGTAGTCCCTTAGACTATGCACAGAAGAAAAATCAAAATTCGGACTTGATCGGTAGGCGCACTGTGCATTTTTTGCCACCCCTATACGCGGAGCGCATTCAAGCGGTGGCACCCTGTCCCGCGTGTTGCAAAATCGAATTTTCCAAAGGGACTTTCAACTTCTGTCTTCACATGAAAGTAATTGCTACAGTTTGAAGCCATTCTGAGGGTTTATGTTCATAACAGTGTTGTAGATTGTGGAGCAACCAGATGTGCTCGCATTTTTTGCGGGGTGTCACACATGCATTGCAACTGCTGGGAGCTCGTGAAGAACAGAATACTTTAGAATAATTTTGCTTCTTTATAAGAGGTATATTTGTTCACGGTAATCATATTGAAGCATATTTACAGTACCCAAAATAAAAACAACCTGACAGCGAAGAAGACAAGGTAACAAGGTAACGTAAGTTATGCAGAGCATCCTGGGTGGATGAGAGTGCTCGTGTCATGAACTACTTTAGGTTGTTGTAGGAGCCACTTTCCTTAACGTTACTTTTGATGGCAGGTTCTTGTCAGATTTTCTTGATAGGCTATTCTCACGTTACATGCTAACTCGCTGCAATCCTGGCAGTTACTCCTGGATGTACCTGGCAAGGCAACACCGAAAGCGGTCCCCATGCAGTTTACGGCCTGTCTTTCTGCCCATTCCTTCACATATTTGGGAGTAATTGCGCTGTGCATATTCCTCCATCGACTTCCTTCTTTACTTCAGCGGTGTGGTGTTAATGGCTTCAGATGATATATACTCAATGATTTCTTCGACCACGGCGGGCAGGTGCACAAACGGCTCACCCCGTGAGCTTCCTTCAGACGTGGGCGACATTGTTAACTGCTTGCTGTGATTCAGCCACTTTTGCTGTGAAGTACTTGAAGCAGCTTCTGCACAACTAGTCCATTTCTGTTACGCCTTCGGTGTGATCCGCTTGAACCACATTCTTTACGGCAGCTACGCCGATCTCCAATGCAAAGCGAAAGTCCTTTATTCGAAACACTTTTTTCCTGTGTATGAGGCGGTGGTCAGCACAATACACACGGTCAGCGCTGTAGAACGAAGAGGCCATTGCGGTAGGTGTGATGCCAGGACGACACAGTACAGTAATGCAGATGTCTTCACATACGCTGTATAAGGGCACTCCGGGCACTTCTATAGTCGAGGATGATGAAACTTCGCGCAAGGTCTCTTCCGAGAGTTAATCGGACTATAGGACCTTCCCATGGTCGCAGCATGTCGAACCGAAGACCATATTGGACAGCGGCGCCAGTCACGCTGTTTCGGCAAGGTTCACAAAAGGCACCATGAATTAGCCTTGAATGTGTTTGTGCGCAAGACACTACACAACGACACTTTCCTCTCAGCGATTTCCGCCATCCGGGGTCATGGAGCTGCAGGAAAGGAAATGTTTTAAAGAATGCTGGAAGTCACCTATCATGGAATTTATCACGGGTAAGTATCGCGCGCAAAAGCTACGAATGAAAGTGGACGTACGTTCAGATGTCTGGTGAAGTTGCAGGTCTCTCGCCTCTTGCCACGTTTTTCTTCATTGCAGTGCAAACACTGATACACAGTTGTGGCTCCGTCGTTTATGGATCCTAGGTACTTAAAGGGACGGTCTCGTACAGATCGAGCGATTCCGAAACTTAGCTGAAATTATATTCAAGAGTGCTACAGAAACACGGTCGTGAAGTTTCAACCAGAACAACGAAGTGGTTTTCGAGAAATTCGAAGAAATATGAGGTGATAGCAGACGACGGAAGTTGGATTCAACTCCCTCTCATGCAACGTCAAATGTGACGTGGTTATGGTATTTATGGTGGCAGGTCGCCCATTGGGCGACCGAAGCACAATGCACAAGACAGTCGGGTAGCTGTATGCTCTTTGCGCTTGGAAGTTGTCACGCGCGACGTCGTAATGTCTGACAGCGAATTTAGCGATAGTGACGGGTCCCTGTCACTAAGCGGTGAAGATGAGCTCATCGGCGCCGACCGATTGAATTACGTGGACGTCGATGATCCTTTCGCTGCTGACCCTTTACCACAACAACGTGGTCAGCCAGTGGAAGTAGTGGATGATTCGGAACCGACTGACTTTGGGTAAGACTTATGGATAATGCGCAGCGTTTTCCGTATATATATTCCGCCTGATTGTGACACCATTCTAAACCCTTATAAACATTGCAGGTGTATGTGCGGCTACTGCTCGCCGCAGGAGGCTGACGAGTATATATGCTGCATGACTGTAGGCAGGGTAGCAGCAGTTGCTGTTGACTCCGGTGTACGTTGCATCACCCAACATGTGCTGTTCCCTGATTTCTGCACACGTCGGGAACTGTTGATCGTCAACGGCGCTCCGTATCGGCGACACAGCCGTCAGCTACGGCCGCTGGATCCTAACGATAACAGGTGTGTTGTGATTCTGAACTTGCACTACTGTTTATAACAGAGATGTGCTGTAACTACTTTTTTAGTAGTTTAACTATAACTATACTAACTCTGCTGTGTCAATTTTAGTTTAATTATTAGCTTAACTGCATCACATGCAACTACTAGGATGTAGTTAATTGTGTAACTACATTTGTGGTATTTGTGCGCATTGTTATATTCATAATCCCTGAGGCATAGAAATAGGAAGTGCATGGGTAGTTAGAAGACAATGAGCTCCTTCCATACAATACTGATGTAGTGACATGCCATGCAATGATAGTCATCGCCACCAACCTGCCACAATGGGGCGTAAGTGCTTTGAATGTACTCTGTGTGTAATCTGTAATGTAATCTGTGTGTCGATTGTTATGTACATGATTAACACAAGAAACATACTTTCTGCTCAAGTGCCGTAGCATTTCTGTACTCAATCGTGACAACGAGTGTCTCCATTCTGTAGCTAACTAGTCCAGCGCAACCCATTTGACCAACACTCCTGTTACAACATGCTGGATACTGTCGTGACTCCCCGTCGAAACCCATTCTTGCCCACGGGCTTTGCACACTTGTGACAGGCAAAGCATGCGCCTCTGTGCACCGGTGTTGCACATTGCAGTGCACATTATGCAGTTCTCTCACTGAATGACAATGCTGAATAAGCTTTTACTGGTTGTGTCAGATCCACTGTGTGTCTGATGTAGAAGACGACAAAATTCTCATAGTTGTCGGTAACAAGCACATGGTAGGCGAAGTGAAATAATGTGAAGTAGTAGTAGCCCACTGTAACCTGGCTACTGTAGTAAACTAGTAGTTATAACTACAATTTTTTTAAGTAGTTTCGAACTACTTTTTAAATACTGACAGTAGTTTAATTACAAGTAGTTAATTACTGCACATCCCATGGTTTATAGAATGTCACGTTAACAAATGCGGGATTTACATGCAACTGTATTTCTTTTGACAGGTGCATCAGATATGCAGCATATGCATGTTTTACAAACTGGATCTGGGGATATCTTGGTCCAAGGAATAGGCGCCAGATACCAGGATGTGTTGTCCGCACAATCCGGAGCCTGTTCCCATCAGTCACGTACACAGGCTACTTCCCCTGAACGGTGATGTATTGTTTTTGTTTCACAGCTTTTTATTTGCATATAAAAACGTGTGCTTCATGGTACATTACACAAAATTACAGGGCTTGTGCACTTCGTCATAAGCATCACGACTTGAATGGTCTTCTGAACGTAGCTGCCACCCAGTGTCCTTGTCATTGAACCTGGAGCAAATGACAAACATAAGGACAAGCTGATCTACGTCAAAGTCTGCAAATATCCTTGGCCTTTGGCAAAAAGGCCCTTCTCAGGGCCACCCCACATGTCTGCATCAAAGACCATGCCTCTGCATAGAATACGCCCTTATCGTCATTCATGATGATGATATTTATTAATTATATTAAATATTATTCATTAATTTACGTGCATTCCTGAAAGGCCTGACAAAGGCATTACGTTTCTTCAACTTTTCTCAATGCAGGACAGGAGCTGCTGGGTCAGCACACAGATGCCTCATCATCCAACTGTGTTTTCATCCTTGTTGGACACTGTGCAGCTGTATTGGTACATATTTCTTTTGAAAGGAGCATGCAAGGACTCGAGAACGAACATGTCAGGGTTAGAGAAAAAAGGTTTATGAGTCCTGGGAAAGACATTTGCACAAAACTAAGAGAGCAGCACATAATCTTGGAGTGCAAGAGAGCTATTAATCTCGTGGGTCAGAAAACCTGCTACCCTCGGCTGCCAATCCGCAATGCTATGTGCCAATACTAAGTCGAGTGCTTTCTTCCCTCATCTTCCTTTTTGCAATCCGATTTTGTGCCACCCATCCCGTGTCTTGGTTGGTTGCTAGCTTTAGCAGATGACTCTCTATGACCAAAGACATGTGCTCTGCGAGGAGTCATTAGGATCCACTGGGTGACGTCTCTACCACTGCACACTCTCTTGCATCGCAATTCTTCCAATAAATTAGCACTTCCCAAAGGAAATATTTTGTGTGACAGTTTCAGAGTGGTAGCTCATGTGACACAGTAAAATTTTGAAGTGCCTTCCATGCTCCTTTAAAGCTCTTAGCATTTTATCTACTACACATGCACTGTTTTTGCAGGTTAGCTATGCAACAAATACAACTGGCATGCATTGGCATGGCACTGTCATATGCAACTCAATGAACCTGCTGCAGGAATCAGGTATGAAGTTTCCAGACCTTACAGTATTTGGAAGCTTTTGCAGTCAAGGATTGCACAAAGGATGGCACAAAGGATTGCTCCTCCTAGAATGGGGTGGGCATGCAAGTAGATTGTGCTGCTGTAGCATTTTGCAATGTCGCAAAGGTTTACCACTCATCATGATGCTGAGTGGTATACCTAAGATTGCTGTCGGTATCCTGTTGCTGGCCATGGTAGATCTCTGATTTACGGCAAGTTCTTTGCTGGAATGAGAAGAAGAAAATGCAAATTGTTTGCCAGATGTTGCTGCAAAGTAAGCATATGTGAGGCAAGATGAAACTACAGTCAAGGTTCCACATATGTACTTGGCACGTAGACAGCTGCAATGCAATATATATGTGTGAGACACATTTGATTGCAGTAAAGCTCAAACCATTTCGTCCATAAATTGCAGGTTATATTACTTACAAGCATCCAGAAAAGTGCAGCTTGTTGTGGTTTGAGTAGTTGATGTAAATTATACGTAGTGAAATACCAGTCTTCTATTAAATGCAGTCACACATATCCCTGAGTGAAAAATACAGGAGAGAGAGAGGGGGAGCTGTCAAAGTATAAGAAATTTGTGGCTTCGCTTCACGGGACAACTGTGACGAAAAGTGGAAGTGATAAAATACCTGCATGGCTGTGTACCACATATAGACGCACTGGTGCTGGGGCCAAAATAGAGCTATGTAGGTTTCGGAGTGGCCTGACGATGGATGGATATGGTGGGATTTCCCTTTGGGATGGGCGGTAGCTTGCACCACCTAGCCTGGAGTAACACATTACTGAGACTAAAATTACTTCAGATGATCAGAACTATTCACACTGCCTGTGCTGGCATTGGACACACCATCTGCTAATCGCCCTCCAGAGGGCACATTTTAGGACAGTGAGATCTCTGCTGCCACTTTATAAGGACAGTGAAGATCCCATTAATCCATGCACAGTAACGAAAATGAGATCTGCAAATCTAAATCTGTATGAAAGGGTTTCATGACGCATTGCTGGCCTCTGTTGTAGAAATTTGGGTGGCCCTGAGAAGGGCCGTTTTTTAGTTGTTTCTTCTACCAGTCTTCTTTCAGATGTGGTGGCAAACTTTTCATGAAGACTGGGGCGGACTTCAGGATTGTCTTCCTTTGTCCTTTGCACATCAAACGTTGAACCTATAAATTTACAAAAACAAAAGTAATTTTGTTGTCATATCTTGGCAGACAATGCTGTAAACTTACAACACATCGAGCAGTTGGGCTAGTTGGTGCGAATGCATTATGAAGTGAACACGATGCAAAAGACAAAGCGACGGGGGAACAGACAGGGCGACTTTACTGACACAAAAAGTAGGCCAAAAAGAAAGGACAACACAAACAGCGTCACAGATCTCACAGGCTCAAGGGCAGGAGTAATCAAAACTAATTTCCGTAAATCTTATACAAGAAACAAAATGTGAAAAGCTATGAAGGTTCACCCGTGCAACCTCGAAGAAATTGTATTTCCCACTCAGATAACGTAATCGAGGATTGCCCTGGATGCGTCATGTCAGCATTGGGTTTGCTCCTCATTCATCTAGCAACGTAGACGGTTAGTTGATGCTGGATACCCTGACCACCTTATTGTGGGAATTGTAGAGGGGCTCTTGCCATATATCTTTGCAAATGAAAAAAGAAACGAAGGTAGACCCTTGGGGAGACCAGCTGTGCTGCCATATGTTCACCGTTTAACACACAATATTAAAAAGGTTGTTAACAGATATTTTGTCCCCAGAGTCTTTTCAGCCCCAAATAAACTAGGTGGCCTACAGGAAGAAAAATGATTGGGCTAGTGCGTGTGATATCAAGCATACTCAGACGTTTATTCCTTGTATAACAGGTGCGGTATATTCAGTCACACTCTCATGTAAAAAAGTGTATTTCTGACAGAGATGTATATTTGTTAATATTAGATTATGAGAGCAACAGTATACCTTAAAAGGTATGCCTTCTGGAAACTTAGCGGTTCACTGTAGCAGATGTGCATGTAAACCTGACTTTCAAAGCACCACCATTTTGGGGAAAATCTTTATTACAGGCTACTCAGGAAATTACTGTATATTTGATAACGGAGAAATTGCGTCAGCAGGCCCTCGATTACGTTATATGAGTGGGAAATACAATTTTTTTTGTTACTCGTGCCTTTGGACCTGTGAGATCTGTGGTGCTGTTTGTGATTTACTTTCTTTTTGGCCTACATTTTGTGTCAATGAAGTTCGAAGGGACGCTCGTCCTGTCTGTTCCTCTGTACTTTTGTCTTTTGCGTCAGGTTTACTTCATTATGCTATAAACTTAGCTAATTACACAAATTCTGAGTTCACATATGAGTATCATTTGCATCATAAATACCTGGCTCGGTGTTGCTTAATGGCATCAGCAAGAGAGGGCCTGTCACCATACGTTGTTGAACGTGCTGGATGAGCCCCTGAGAGCACTGAACTTTTGGCCAGTTCAAACGTCGGATAGCTCTGTATGCGGCTCATAACCGAGTTAGTCAGTGTCGATGTGTAGTCTGTGCAACACAAGAAGGTTTGTGGTTATGCTTCCTATGCATCAGTGTTCTTTGCAATAAGTACATGCTTTGAGCTTCTATATCTTACTGTGTGTGGCATTTTCCTTCAGTGGGACAGCAAGCCAAGTCTTCTTTATCTTGGAAGGTTTCAGTCGGTACTTCTTTGTGCCATTCTCTGTCAACTGCAAGCGGTCCGCATTTTCGTTGTAATGCAAGACAGCTAGTTGAGTTCTGATAAAAAAAGGAATGCATATAGCTTGTCATTTAACCTTGTGGGCTTCTTTCTCTGTATCATCTAAGTGTTCAAGTATATCACCTTGCACGCATTCCAGCATCTGAGAAGCTGTTTAGTTTTGGCACAAAATGAAGAAGAACGCTGTGAAACGCTTCCAAGCCGAATGTCTGGTCTGTCGATGACAGCTTAGGAACATCCTTGAGCAGTGTAGGAGCCATCAAGATGTCATGTAACCGCATGTAGGTCTCACTGTCTGGAATTATCTGTCATGAAGGCTCACACCATTCTTGGTACATTTTCAGTTCCTTACCTTCCTTCACCCACTCCCTTGGTGAGGACAGTGGACCGTGGTAGCAGACAGGGTAAAGAGGGTCTTCATGTACATGAATGTCAACAATGTGGTTCATTACTGACACCCATTTTGCCAGGCAGAGATCCCCATCATCAGCGCTCGTTTTGGGGCACCAGTAGGCACGTCGGACAATACTTTCGATCCACAGCTGCACCACTTGGTGCTTTGCTGTGCGACCGAGAGCAAGAAGTTTCTTCTTGATGCCTGATATAAACAAAAATGTAACAACAAACTGCAAGCTTTATGTTCACTCTGATTTCACCTTTGACAACATGCCAGACATCAAATCGATGCTTTATGTGGGGGCACAGATCTCGCATCATGGCTTTGATTCCCGTTTGGCGATCTGTGACGAGTGTCTCGACCACCATATCATGCGCCTCGAGGAATGCCAGACACCTCTGTAGCCCATGCTTTTCCATTGCATTGCTGCTTGCCACCTCTGTTATCTAGTAAAGTTAAAAGTAGTGAAAGGGAAACAGTCTATCACCAAGTGCTCTATATAAATTGAATAACATTTGAGATAAAACTTTGCCAAAAATTTGCAATAAAAGAGCCCTTAAAGCTAGTGCACTCAATACGTTTCACATAAATGCCCAAAGGTGTAACCAGTTTTTACCTTGACTAACTCAAAGCGCACAATGCGATTGGCACTGGTTTCTAGCAGTGTGTATGTGCCGTAGAGAGCTGTGTGACCTGGAGAGTCACATCTCCCATCACCGGCAAGTGTCATTGGGGCTGGGCGCAGCTTTTCCAATAACTCGTTCTGCTTCATCTCGTACACCTGCAATGACAGTGTTGAACAGCTTATTGATTTATGCACAACATAAATCCTCATAACCAGGCTTTTGTTCTGCATAGTTCATCGTACTCGTCAGTTGTTCAACATTTTGACCAGGGTTGACAAATATAGCGTTTAATGAGGGCTCGTTGTACATACTCCTTACACTCTAAATCTTTTCACACCTTTAAAGGTGTAACAACGTGCATGGCGCACGCCTTTTTAGGTGCAATTTTGGTAACATCACAATGGAGCACGGTTTCGCACAAATTTTCTTTACTCGAGTGTTGTCTGTCCTCCAAAAATTCAGTCTTGCAACATCTCAACCTTGTTCAACAGTATTGTAGGCACTTGCGCGTGCTCGATTATCGATAGCGATGCATATATGCATTAGCTCGTACCTACGATATCCAAGACATAATGAAAGCAAGATTTGCACCGACACTTGATCTTTAGTAATGCTTTCCAAATTTCGTAAAATATCATCCTTGAGATGGAATGTTACGCAACCGGGTTGAATGTTCGTAGCGCACACCTTTAAAGGTGTGAAAAAGTTTACAGTGTACGATAAAGCATGAGGGTTTCATACTTGTGGCAATATTTGTATTCTATGAATGCTACTTGATGTCATTTGTCAGTCACCCTGTCAGCGTATCCTAAAAATGAGAAGTACTCACGTCATTCACTGCAGGAAACAAGTAGCACTGCTGTGCCTTGTAGTACTGGGACCTTGAAAGTGCTGGGACTCCCATTACCTGAAGGTCCCAAAAAAGAGGATTCCGCAGCACAACAAGACATTTCCAAGTGGCCTGTTTCCCACCCATGGCTGGCTCTGCCACAGTCTTTCTTTTTGGCAGCTGCAGGTCATTGTTGCTCTGACGCATGTGCCCTTGAGGGTGAGGTTTGCTGTGACATCACTTCTCTGGCATTGCGGACAGAATGACAGCAGCTGTCGTAAGCAAGACTCTGCTACAATGAACATCCGTTCTGTAGCAGACCTAGAAAGTACAATCATGCTATTTAAAAAAATATTTACTTAGAACACAGTACACCATATTAATTGCCATTGATGAGATAACATGCAATGCACATAACACAAAATGAAATGCACAGCAGACCTAGTGCACTTTCAGCATGAAGTGATTAAACATGATGTGCAAAGGATGTACAGTGTCAGTAATGGTTTACAAAACTAAGGCTTTATGCAGTGTGGAACAGCATTTTGTTGCAACAGAAATAAGTATTGTACAACATTATTCAAATACTGGGAAAACATTGATAATTGAAAACACTTGCTAAATTTTCTCATGCATGTTATAGAATAAGCTGTTCAGGACAAGAAAGCAGTACACATGAAAATTTAAGCGCAGACATATTAGTCATGCTTACGTCTTACGAACTTGGGAAGAATGCTGTGACTTAGGTTGCTCCTGGTACTCAAACCTAAAAGAGCTGATGGTGATGATGATTAGTATTTTAATGGCGCAGCAGCAACGGAGGCTATAATGCGCCAAAACATTGTTAAAAATGTCACTAGTTAAAAATGGAATGATAAGGTTAAAACCAGTACATGATACAAATTAGCTCAAGTACTGTGTTTTCAGAAAAATATCGTTAAAATTACAAGGCGTTTAAAAAACCAGTGTCTCTAATAAAATTATAGACTCTACTAAACGGTAAAAGAGCGTCATCACCCAGCAGTAGGGCTGGGTGGAGCGGTAGGTGATTCCTATAAAACTCCTGGAAGTGACGATGGCGAAGAGATTCATGCGACGCACAAGAAATAAGGATGTGCAGAACAGAAAGGGGTTCCCCACAGTGTGTGCACTCGGGTGGCTCCTCTCTGTGAAGAAGGAAACTATGGGTGAGGTGAGTGTGGCCAAGTCTTAGCCGTGTCCGGGTTACTGCATGTGCTCTCTTTTCCAAGCTCTGTATAGGGTGTCCTATGTTATTTTTAACCAGGTAGAGTTTATTGCGTATCTGTGTATCCCAATATTCCTGCCATCTTTTGTTTATCGTCCTCTTGAGATGGGGCTTCAAGTCCTGAAAAGGTACATCAAACGGCGTCACATCAGCAGAGAGCGCAGCAGCGGCAGCTTTGTCGGCAACCTCGTTGCCTGCTATCCCTCTGTGGCTAGGCACCCAGGAGATGATAAGAGAAAGACCTCTGTTCACTACTCTGCTGGCTATATACTGTGCTCGCTGCACGAGGTGGTTCTTCTGTGGTTTAATGTTACATACCGATTGCAAAGCACTAAAAGAATCTGTGTATATGACAGATGATTCGATGTTATTTTCTAAAATGAAGTTCAGTGCTAAAATGATGGCATAAACCTCTGCAGTGAAAATGGACGTGATGCGCTTTAAGCAGTGCGACCTTGTACATGAACCTGATACCATGGCACAAGAAACACCTGTGCTTGTTTTGGACCCATCTGTATATATTTCAGTGTGGTTCCGAAAACCACTCTTCAGGTGCTCAAATTCCTGTTGTAGCACTAACGAAGGCGTTACATGTTTCTTATACTTTGTAAGGTAGCAGTTATATTTCAGGGGTGGTTGCCATGGAGGTACCCTCGGACTGCATTCGGCGATCATGTAACTGTAAGCAGTGAAGCCATACAGTTGAATATCATTTGAAATTCGCATGCTAAAGGGTGAGGTAATTGTTGGCTTGTTTAGGAAGAGTTGCTTAAAACGTGTGGTCTTAACGCAGGATAAAGAAAGGTGTTGAGGGTGGCCTCTTATCCTCAGTGCATACAAAATCCCAAGATAGAAGCGACGTTTCGCTAAGGACCACTCATTTGCTTCCACATACAGACTTTCAACAGGTGTCGTACGGAATGCCCCCAGTACAAGTCGCAGTCCCTGGTGGTGGATAGGATTCAAAGCCTTCAGCACAGATTGGCGTGCAGACCCGTATACAATGCATCCATAATCTAGTCGTGATCGGACAATACATGTGTACACGCGATATAGTGTTTCGCGATCTGCACCCCAAGATCTGTGTGACAGGACTTTAAGAATATTTGAAGATTTCAAGCATTTCCCTTTCAGGTTCTTTATGTGAGCTGCAAACGTGAGCTTTGCATCAAAAATGACACCAAGGAATGTGTGTTCCGATCGTACTGCCAGTTCATGTCCATTTACGCTTAGCTTGCGATCTGGGAATACACCTCTTGCTCTAGAAAAAGGCACACAGACTGTCTTTTCAGCTGAAAACTTAAACCCGTTCTGCGATGACCATTTGACAAGCTTATTAATTGTGAGCTGGATTTGTCTCTCACACATGGCCAAGTTCGTAGATGAATATGCTATCTGGAGATCATCTACGTACAAAGAGTACATAATTGAGGGTGGAATTACATTGGCGATAGAGTTGATTTTGATAATGAAAAGTGTAACACTGAGCACTGACCCTTGTGGGACACCATTTTCCTGTATGAACAGACGAGAGAGTGATGTACCCAGCTGTACCCTGAAAGTCCTTCCCTGGAGGAAATTAGAAATGCAGCGGAACAGACGCCCACGTATTCCAAAATCGTGCAGCTCCCGGAGGATGCCGTATCGCCATGCTGTGTCGTAAGCCTTTTCAAGGTCAAAAAACACGGATAGGCAGTGCTGTCTCCTAACAAAGGCTTCACGGATGGTGGTCTCTAGTCGAATGAGGTGATCTACAGTGGAACGTCCCACACGGAAGCCACACTGGTATGGAGTGAGGCATTCATTCTCCTCCAGGTAGTGAATAAGACGGTTATTCACCGTACGCTCAAAAGTTTTACCAAGACAACTTGTGAGCGCGATAGGTCTGTAACTAGTGGGTATGGAGGCATCTTTCCCTGGTTTGAGGAAAGGGAGGACTGTAGCTATTTTCCAACCAGAAGGGAGCTGTCCTTCTCTCCATACGAGATTGAAGAAATCAAGCAGGCATTTGAGTGATTCAGATGAAAGATGCCTTAGCATAGAGTATGTTATCCTATCTGGCCCCGGGGCCGTGTCCTTGGATGATGGCAATGCTCTCAACAACTCCGTTATGTGAAAAGGCATGTTGTATGCATAATTCTCACCATGGCCACTCGGTATATTCTTCTTTTCGGCAGATGTCTTGACTTTAAGGAAATCTTTACTGTAATGAGCGGAGCTAGAAATGTTTTGGAAGTGTACGCCCAGTACATTTGCTTGTTCTTCAAGGGTCTCGCATGGTGCTCCATTAACCTGCAATAGTGGAATACATAGGCTGGAATATTCACCCCTAATATTTCGGAGCCTTTCCCAGATTTTCTTCGAGGGGGTATTATAGTTGAGTGATGAAACAAAGTTTCTCCAAGATTCCTGTTTAGCTTTTTTCCGTGTCCACCTAGCCTTTGCACGGGCTCTCTTAAAAGCAAGGAGGTTTTGTGAAGTTGGGTATCTGCGGAAGATTCCCCAAAAGCGGTTTTGTTCCTTCCTTGTCCTTTCACAATCGTCTGTCCACCAAGGCTTGGGGCGCTTAGGAACACGTGTAGACGTTTGCGGAATAGCCTGGCTGGCAGCCTCTATAATTGTGGTAGTAAGTGTTTCGTTGGCTTCTTCAATACTTAACCCACGAAAGGAAGACTCGGACAGTACTGCTTTCTTTTCAAAGGAGTTCCAGTCCGCCAAACGCAGTTTCCAGCGGGGTGAGCGCGCAGTTAATGTATCTGTCTGACCACTTAGTTGCAAGATAATGGGGAAGTGGTCACTTCCCCTTGGGTTCTGCTGGACTGCCCAGTCAAAACAATCAAAGAGGGAGGGACTGCATAGTGAAATGTCCAGACAAGAGAAGCTTTGTGTTGCAGAGTTGATGTATGTAGGCTGTCCTGAATAGAGCAGGCAAACAGGCCTTGACATCATAACCCTCTCTAGCATTTTCCCTCGACCATCCAGTCTTGTGCTACCCCACAAATGATTGTGAGCGTTTAGGTCACCAAGTATCATGAATGGCGGAGGAAGCTGGTCACAAAGATGCTCAAAGTCCTTTTGTTCGATTGAAATTGAAGGTGGAAGGTACAGTGAGCATAATGTAATGACTCTGTCGAGGCATATTTGTACAGCCACGGCTTCCAGGTCTGTGACAAGAGGAAAGCGGGTTGCAGGTATGGACTGGGGGACAATGACAGCGACACCTCCAGATTCGCGGGTGCTGTCTGTGCGGTCTTTTCTAAACAAATTGTGTCGGCGGAAGGGATTTATACTGTTCTCATGTAGATATGTCTCCTGTAAGCAACAGCCAACTGCCTTTTGTTCCTCTAAGAGGTTATTAATGTCATCAAGGTTGGAAAAGAGACCTCGACAATTCCATTGTACAATATTACCTAGACCCATGAGAAGGAAGACAGAGAGGAGAAGGAGCAATATCTTCATCGTGCCTTGGATGCAAGTACATATCCCTATGGACTGTGTGTACATGAATGTCTTATTCAAGGAGGGATTATTCTTCGTGGAGGTAATTTCTGCATGTCTTTTGTTCTGCTGCCCCTACCTCGACCAGATGTTTTCTCTCTCTTTTCTTTGCCCTGAGAGAGAACACCTGGCAGACTGGATGACGATTTCTGGGATAAGCAGTCATCGTCATCCAATTCCATGCTTTGTGATATGGTCTGGGATGGTTCCGGTATGGTTCCGTCCCAGACTGAGACTGTGCCATCAACATCACTGGAAGCTGTGGCTATCTCCTTGGTGTGTGCCTGGCAAGCCAGGGTGCTCCCAGGAGACATAGGAGCAGGCGGAGACACTCTCATGTCTCCACCTTTCTGTTGGGGAGTTTGAGGTAGACACCCAGAAGTCTGGGTCTCTACAGATTTCCTCGGTGGTGCTACTCCCCTGCGCGCCACCTCGGAGAAAGTGCCTTTTCTAACAAACTCTGCTTGTGCTTTTGCTGCTTGATATGATATGTTTTGTTCTGCTTTGATTCGAAGTATTTCTTTTTCTTCTTTCCACCGGGGGCAAGATCTTGAGTATACTGGGTGGTCGCCCTTGCAGTTTGCACAACGTACTGTGTTCTCACATGATTCTGGTGTGTGACCGTTGCCTGAACATTTTGGACACGTTTCCTGTCCGCGGCAGACCTGTGATCCGTGCCCGAAACGTTGACACTTGAAGCAACGTCGCGGGTTAGGAACGTAAGGCCGCACGTGGCAGTTCAGGTAACCTGCTTTGATGGTTTCAGGGAGTCTGTGTAGCAGGAATGACAGTACGATGTGCTTGGTTTGCATTTCTTTGCCATCGCGACGCATGATTATACGCCTCGCTGCCACCACGCCATGCTCCCGCAAACCTTCTTCGATCTCGCTGTCAGAACAGTCAAGAAGCTCACTCTCAGAGATCACACCCTTGACAATGTTCAGGATACGGTGTTTTGTGATTGACACTGGAATGTCACCGAGTTTCTTTATACACACGAGAGCTGAACTTTGAGATCTGCTTTCTACCTCAATTTGAATGTCTCCAGATGAGAGCTTCTTTGCTTTGTACGATTTCCCTATGATCTTTTCGATTTCTTTAGCAATGAGGAATGGTGACACTTTCGATAATGGCTTTGTCTCGACCTCAGCATGGGCCACAAGGAATTTCGGGAAACCGGTCATGGGCCACAAGGAATTTCGGTCTAAGCTGAGCGAGTTCATTGGTGCTTCGGTGCAGCGCCTCTTTTGACGCTGATCATGTTTTTTGGAGCGTACAGAATCCATACAGGGAAAAGAGTGGTTCGGTGCACAGGTGTGTCGCCCACCACCGAGCCCAATTAAGGGAGCGTGCCTGGCACGCTAACACTTTCCTCTGCATTATACCCTAGTGCAGTTTCAGAAGGGTGAAAGAACTGCCCAAGGGTGACCCTTGCCGCCAAAGAGGGTGAGTAAGAAAAGAGAGGGAGGAGGAGGAGATGAAAAAAGAAAGTAAGGAAAGGGAGATGGCGACTAGCTGAATAATCCCTGCCGGGCCTTCCAGGACCACCCGACTATGGGAAGCAGGGGCCAAAGCGGTGTGTTGCTTTCCCGGAGAGGCCCCGAAGGGTCCCTAAAAGAGCACAAGCAATTCAAAAATAGGTATAAAATCACATAAATTTTAGTCACATAAGCTTACTCGTCAGAGTCTGTGCTTCCCGAAGCATTGGACAGCTCAAAAGTTGTGTGATGTGGATCAGGTGGGCTGCAGAGTAGGACAATAACATTTCAAGAAATCTCTATTCCACGAGCAAAGCAACAAGGTTGTGCACAAATTGCTTTCATCAGGTCATGATGTGTGTTCTGTTTTGTTACGAGTGATTTGAATATAACGCAATCAATGTGTGTAGTTTTCTTGGTTTTTCCAGTTGACGTACATGCTGTACCACAAAAAGGCTTGCATTCAACTACTTACAAGGTTG
This sequence comes from Ornithodoros turicata, assembly GCF_037126465.1. NCBI lineage: Eukaryota > Metazoa > Arthropoda > Arachnida > Ixodida > Argasidae > Ornithodoros > Ornithodoros turicata. Next base: position 35,203,022 of record NC_088204.1, read on the forward strand.
TGCACAAATTGCTTTCATCAGGCCGTGATGTGTGTTCTGTTTTGTTACGAGTGATTTGAATATAACGCAATCAATGTGTGTAGTTTTCTTGGTTTTTCCAGTTGACGTACATGCTGTACCATAAAAAGGCTTGCATTCAACTACTTACCATTCAGACTCAGCAGTCGTGTCAAGCTCCCTTGGTATTGGCGTGGAGGACCGAATCGATGGCAGGCTGTTGTTAACAGTTGAAGCTGCAACCTCTGGGTTGGACGTCTGTGGTGGTGGCATCTCGAGGTAGCTGCCCATCCCGCTGTCACCACACTCATCCATGTAACTGAAATGGCTGCTGGATGATGCGTATGCGGCTGTATTGGAGGGATGCACCGAAACCATTGTTTGTGCAGACGCACTAGAGCGATGCATATGGGTCTGTGTTCCTGAAAGCCATATGCTGTTTTTAACATCCGCAAACAGAAATCAGTTCAAATGAACAGTACACAGTATTTGAAGTACTTAGATTGCATACCAAGTGTGCAAGATGGAACAGCGGTTTGTGTTTCCTTGTTCGCAGTTCTGGCCCCTTTATTTGGTTTATACGGCACAAGTGTGTACATGAAGCCGTACTGGCTGACAGTTCGGTATGGTGACAGGGGCTCCAAATGCAAACCATCTAGCACAAGCACGTCCACTGTAAAGTAGGTGGAAATATATAGTTACATGACAGGCAAGCCTGAGCAATGAGCATCATGTTGTCCATTGCTCAGATTCTCCTGTCATGGAGTTTCTCCACCAGCTAGCGTACATCTAGAGCATATATTAGGAAATCTAGAGTTATGAGCAACCTAGAGCAATATACACAACTGATCTATTCATGTTCTGTTCTGTCAATTTCTGTGTTTTCCATCGCATTTCTTAACTGATGTCCAGTAGTATGTCCCTCATTGTCAATATTTGATAAGTAATATGCATTTGTAGCACTGCTTTATAAATGTTTACTCTGTATCAATAAAGTAGTTTATTTTGTTATTGTAACTACCATAATTATTTGTATTAAGGAAATGATATATTTATACAGGAATATTATTCTATGTTCATGCCAATAGCAGAAGAAAGTAAACAACCTATGTTTTTTTTTTCTTCACCTGCCATTATTCAGTTCAGGCAAGCTGTAACTGAGTTGCTACATACCTGTTGATGACACTGCATCATGAAATGCTGGTCCTGGCAGAGAAAGGAAGTCACCCCTGCTCTCACAGCTCCATCCCTTTGAAGTGTCACCTTCTAAAGGGTAAAAAGACAATAAACAAATAAATGAAAATAAGTGAACCAGCTGCGTTGCCATTTGGCACATAAATACTCCGTCGGCCGTTCTATATGTGGTCATATATATGCAACGAGGTATGTTCATTAATAAAAATGCAATATTAGATTCACAAGTTCTAGTCTGGTGATCCAAAATGTATATGAACTGTAGCAACCCATAACGTTTAGCATTGTACGCGATGATGTGAAATGCGAATGTCATGCAACATGGTCACTGATGTGTACTTGTCATATGTGCGTATATGCCAGCGAGTTTATGTACGTTGGAAAGTGGTTCACTTCCGCGACACTTCCGAAAACATAAGCAAATCACCGTTTCTTTGAAGTGGATGACATCGCAGTCGCATCTGCGTCAATTATTGTCTTTTTTTTTTACCGGTCACAGTTCTCTTTGAAAAACAATAAACACTGCCAAGCTTGGATTTGATTATACTTCCTTTATCGTACCGTGTTCGCAGAGCTCTTCCGACGTACTAAAATTTACAACGATAAGAAACGTGTGCTCGGTACTCACGATATCTGCTGAATGCCGGCTGGGGTGACTCCTGGAAAGACGATACACAAAACAAGAATTGAACTTGCTAGATCACTTTCTGTTCACGCTTTACGCGCGTAATCGATTTTTCGCGGTAAATCTGCTTTATCAATAGCTCTTTATCATACCATATATATCTATATCAATCAAATGCACTTACGTCACAACTCTGTGCAACTTGGCCAACGTCGTTGTCATCCGTAGTAGTGGCTTCAAAAACCGAGGGGACGGCTCCTACCTTGAGCCGCTTCCTCTTCGGCGTCGTCCCACATCGCTCTTGAAGAACGTCCGGCCTGAAGACATACGCATCGTCCGCGAAATGTGCGGAACATACGCGTGTCAGAGCCAGGCCCGTGGTTGAAGGCGCTTGGCTCCCGATAGCTACTTCCCATTTGCGCTTCATCGTTTCGTCTTCCGGCAGAGCATGAAAACTCATGTTGCTATTCGCAACATATCTGTTGCTACACCCGGGCACACTGCAGTAGTTTCCACCACTCGGCATGTTTCTTTCGAAAGACGGTGAAACCACGACGAATGAAGACAGAAGGAACGATAGGAGACAAGCTCATCAGCGCGAAATGATCTTATTTGGGTCAAGTCGTCCCCATAAGTATCCCTTTTCTCTCCAAACGGGGACACTACATGGGTTGACAATGTATGCCAGTTCTAAGAAAGCGCGTTTTTCGCTGCGAAGTGAAAGAAAATGTGTGGGAGTTCCCACGGTCCCATGTCAGTTCAGAAACTACGTAGTCTGCTCTCGCAGTTCGCAAGTGTAAAAGCGCGCGCGAGCAGACGATCTCTGCATCCAATCACGTCTACTTTCCACCCTTTCCACCGCAACGAGATGTATCGGATATTGTTGTTGCCAGCTCAGATCCCGATATGCTATGGCGTTCTTATCAACTTAATTCGTTTATTTAATAACCGTGACGATTCTGGTCCAGCAAATTTGCAGTGTTTCATTTTCAGCAACGGAGAATCGAATGGTACACTTTATAAAGGGGCCAAGGTGTACGAGACCGTCCCTTTAAAATGTCTCTTTAAACTCCCAGGTACAGCATGCGTAGGGTCCTTAACAAGTTCGCATCTGCGCAACGCTTCTTCGGACGGCTCATCGTTCACGACCACTTTTGAAATAGCACTGAAGGTGCACGACACTGGCGCAACAATACGTTACTGGCCAGAAGACACACCCGAAATCACAAGGACGCCGTGTTACCACCCGTACACGCGGCGAAATTATATTGCACCCACCGTACTAATCCTTTTTACTTTATGTCATTTATAGCCCCGAGGTGCCTCAAACAAGCGATAACATCAGAAGCTTTCTCACAGCCTCGCTATGCGCAGACAGACCGGCGTCGTCCTTGTGTCGCAGTTCAACGAACTACAACCTTTCATAGCTTCGCTACAACCTTCTTAGCATAGCTACAACCTTCAAGGCTTACACTAGGACATATGCAGCGGTCGCCCCTAGTTCCGAAAAACGTGGCCCAGGAACCCTTTAAAGCGGTTGAAAAGGCTCCTATCGCAGTGCAAGAGCGATATCTGTAATCATGTGCACTCTAAGAAAAAAAGGAGTACTTTTACTCCTTTTGGGAACTAAATGCATTGCCACAAAAAATAGTTCCTTTCGGGAGTAAATGCACGGGAGTAAATGAATCTCACAGGGGGGAGACTGCATTTCACGCGCTGTTGTAAGAGTCCCAGGTGCATAATTGGTGTGCATGCATGAAAATACTTTGAAGCAAACCATCAACCGTGATATATCGAGTGATATAAAATCTTGCGCCATACTAGGGCACAATTTGCGAAGAAAGATGCGCTAACTGTTTCTTACTCTGTGTAGCTGGAAAATGGCTACGTTGTCTGAGTTATACAGCCTTATGTCGTTCAAATTGACCAAGGGCACATATTTACCTAGCCTGTTGCATTCAGGAGACCATTCCCGAAGTTTAGTGACAATTTGCAGTCCTGAGGAGTAAATGTCGGGACTAAATGTCGGGTTAGGGGACTAAAATGGGGAGTAATTGCAGACTAGGGGGTAGACGCTGCAATTACTCCTCGTTTTACTCCTTTTTTTCTTAGAGTGTGGGACACTTTCCCACAGGGACTTCGGTAGTGTTGGACGCGAACACCCGAAGAACGCGGCACACCGGCCCTTTAAAATGACCGGAAAGGCTCCTATCGCGGTGCAAGAGCGATATCTGTAACCATATTGGACACTTTCCCACAGGGACTTCGGTAGTGTTGGCCGCGAACACCCGAAGAACGTGGCACACCGACCTTTTAAAACGACCGGAAAGGCTCCTATCGCGGTGCAAGAGCGATATCTGTAACCATATTGGACACTTTCCCACAGGGACTTCGGTAGTGTTGGCCGCGAACACCCGAAGAACGCGGCACACCGACCCTTTAAAATGACCGGAAAGGCTCCTATCGCGGTGCAAGAGCGATATCTGTAACCATATTGGACACTTTCCCACAGGGACTTCGGTACTGTTGGCCGCGAACACCCGAAGAACGTGGCACACCGACCTTTTAAAACGACCGGAAAGGCTCCTATCGCGGTGCAAGAGCGATATCTGTAACCATATTGGACACTTTCCCACAGGGACTTCGGTAGCGTTGGCCGCGAACACCCGAAGAACGCGGCACACCGACCCTTTAAAATTACCGGAAAGGCTCCTATCGCGGTGCAAGAGCGATATCTGTAACCATATTGGAAACTTTCCCACAGGGATTCGGTAGTGTTGGCCGCGAACACCCGAAGAACGCGGCACACCGACCCTTTAAAACGACCGGAAAGGCTCCTATCGCGGTGCAAGAGCGATATCTGTAACCATATTGGACACTTTCCCAGAGGGACTTCGGTAGTGTTGGCCGCGAACACCCGAAGAACGTGGCACACCGACCTTTTAAAACGACCGGAAAGGCTCCTATCGCGGTGCAAGAGCGATATCTGTAACCATATTGGACACTTTCCCACAGGGACTTCGGTAGTGTTGGCCGCGAACACCTGAAGAACGCGGCACACCGACCCTTTAAAATGACCGGAAAGGCTCCTATCGCGGTGCAAGAGCGATATCTGTAACCATATTGGACACTCTCCCACAGGGACTTCGGTACTGTTGGCCGCGAACACCCGAAGAACGCGGCACACCGACCCTTTAAAATGACCGGAAAGGCTCGTATCGCGGTGCAAGAGCGATATCTGTAACCATATTGGACACTTTCCCACAGGGACTTCGGTAGTGTTGGACGCGAACACCCGAAGAACGCGGCACACCGGCCCTTTAAAATCACCGGAAAGGCTCTATCGCGGTCCAAGAGTGATTTCTGTAACCATATTGCACACTTTCCCACAGGGACTTCAGTAGTGTTGGACGCGAACACCCGAAGAACGCGGCACACCGGCCCTTTAAAATGACCGGAAAGGCTCCTATCGCGGTGCAAGAGCGATATCTGTAACCATATTGGACACTTTCCCACAGGGACTTCGGTAGTGTTGGACGCGAACACCCGAAGAACGCGGCACACCGGCCCTTTAAAATGACCGGAAAGGCTCCTATCGCGGTGCAAGAGCGATATCTGTAACCATATTGGACACTTTCCCACAGGGACTTCGGTAGTGTTGGCCGCGAACACCCGAAGAACGTGGCACACCGACCTTTTAAAACGACCGGAAAGGCTCCTATCGCGGTGCAAGAGCGATATCTGTAACCATGTTGGACACTTTCCCACAGGGACTTCGGTAGTGTTGGCCGCGAACACCCGAAGAACGCGGCACACCGACCCTTTAAAATGACCGGAAAGGCTCCTATCGCGGTGCAAGAGCGATATCTGTAACCATATTGGACACTCTCCCACAGGGACTTCGGTACTGTTGGCCGCGAACACCCGAAGAACGTGGCACACCGACCTTTTAAAACGACCGGAAAGGCTCCTATCGCGGTGCAAGAGCGATATCTGTAACCATATTGGACACTTTCCCACAGGGACTTCGGTAGTGTTGGCCGCGAACACCCGAAGAACGCGGCACACCGACCCTTTAAAATGACCGGAAAGGCTCCTATCGCGGTGCAAGAGCGATATCTGTAACCATATTGGAAACTTTCCCACAGGGACTTCGGTAGTGTTGGACGCGAACACCCGAAGAACGCGGCACACCGGCCCTTTAAAATGACCGGAAAGGCTCTATCGCGGTCCAAGAGTGATTTCTGTAACCATATTGCACACTTTCCCACAGGGACTTCAGTAGTGTTGGACGCGAACACCCGAAGAACGCGGCACACCGGCCCTTTAAAATGACCGGAAAGGCTCCTATCGCGGTGCAAGAGCGATATCTGTAACCATATTGGACACTTTCCCACAGGGACTTCGGTAGTGTTGGACGCGAACACCCGAAGAACGCGGCACACCGGCCGTTTAAAATGACCGGAAAGGCTCCTATCGCGGTGCAAGAGCGATATCTGTAACCATATTGGACACTTTCCCACAGGGACTTCGGTAGTGTTGGCCGCGAACACCCAAAGAACGCGGCACACCGGCCCTTTAAAATAACCGGAAAGGCACCTATCGCGGTCCAAGAGTGATTTCTGTAGCCATATTGGACACTTTCCCACATGGACTTCGGTAGTGTTGGACGCGAACACCCGAAGAACGCGGCACACCGGCCCTTTAAAATGACCGGAAAGGCTCCTATCGCGGTGCAAGAGCGATATCTGTAACCATATTGGACACTCTCCCACAGGGACTTCGGTAGTGTTGGACGCGAACACCCGAAGAACGCGGCACACCGGCCCTTTAAAATGACCGGAAAGGCTCCTATCGCGGTCCAAGAGTGATTTCTGTAACCATATTGGACACTTTCCCACATGGAGTTCGGTAGCGTTGGACGCGAACACCCGAAGAACGCGGCACACCGGCCCTCTAAAATGACCGGAAAGGCTCCTATCGCGGTGCAAGAGCGATATCTGTAACCATATTGGACACTTTCCCACAGGGACTTCGGTAGTGTTGGAGGCGAACACCCGAAGAACGCGGCACACCGGCCCTTTAAAATGACCGGAAAGGCTCCTATCGCGGTGCAAGAGCGATATCTGTAACCATATTGGACACTTTCCCACAGGGACTTCGGTAGTGTTGGCCGCGAACACCCGAAGAACGCGGCACACCGGCCCTTTAAAGGAGCTCTGAAAGCCATCTCAAAAATTTTCCGTTCCGAACGCGTTGTGGAAGCAGGTAACTTAACTTGATGATTAACACGAAAATTTTCTCTGTGCGCGATGTTTTCCGTAGAAAAAAAGACACTTGAACATCGCCGCGCGTGTTCCCACTCGACTCACTCCTCCGGGTCAAACGAGGAGGAGAAAGAAAAAAACGTCATTGGTGACGTAATAAAAGTTGAAAGCGGCGACCGCGCTTCTATCCGGGTCAGTGCTGACTGGTTTTCTTTTCTTTCTTTCCGTTTTCTTTCACCCTGCTTTCTCTTTGTCAAGGGATGAATAAGGGGGGACCTGGATATGCATGGTCGTGAAACCCCCGTTCTCGAAATTCATGTTCTGGAAACAAGGAAAAGGGGAAATTCTGCTTCGTAAGATGTTATGCCGCGATTAAGAACATAACATCACTATTTAACCACTCAAATTCAGGAATTTTCTATATGTGTTCAAGTCGCCTTAGCGAACGAAAGACACATTTAGAAGCCATTTGGCTTAGCAGGGCGGCATGTTGGTTGGTTAGTTGTGTGCTTGCAATATTATGGGTGGGTTAGTCACAGTTTGCCGTTGGCAGTTTTCCGCGCGCAACATGTGCATTTTATAGTCAGCTGAAATTTACGCTAGTCACGTGTTGTTTCAGTGCACGCTGATATGTCGTCGGACGCAAACTTAACCGGCGTTGTCGGTCACTATATGGTGGATACAAAACAAATGGCGCCGAGCACGGATGAACTCAAACTTGCGTGTCTGCGTCGTCCACATTTGTAGTCTGCATCGGCCAATTCTCGTTTAGCTCGATGGTTGGTAAGTTGACCATAAATTGTGGTGGTCTTATGACACTGCTTGGCTATGTTGGTGTGTAACTCAGGCAATGAATGTTCCCTCCCAACTCCTGATGCCACGATGTGCCGGCGACGGCATATTGCGATAGATTTCATTGGATTGTATCTGACAACGTATGGGCAAGAACACTCCTCCAGCTGAATAAGGAATTAACTGAATGGCTAACGAAGTTGCTTGTCAAAGTGACGTGCACTAGTGATCATAGCGAATTAGTGATATAGTGATATAGCGTATATTGATATAATGACATAGCGGACGGAATTAGTGGTCATAGCTATGCAGCGATCATTTCGAGGCGTGAAGTGAAGCAGCGCTTAGTGCCGCACTGTGTTTATACGTATTGCCACCAACAACACAACAAGAAACAGTCACCACGACAACGAACAGCATACGAAACACAGACACGGACAGAACAGCGTTCAACCTGGCACCTGAAGTTTATTTTCATAATCCACCTACTCCGGAAGGTCGCTTTAGGGAAAGCAAGGTCAAGCGGGGAGAGGTTGACCGCTTTTTGGTTGACTTCGCTCGGGGAGTTCAATGAGGAGGCCTCTACAATCTCACGGTCTAACCTTGAACAGTGTCTGTAGACCAGTCTTCGTTTACTGTATCTGATAAACCAAAGAAAAAGCAAAAGAAACGTCTTCCACCGTTGCAGCGGGGTTCCGAGTGAAAAATAGCAGAAGACGTTCTTCGAAACCAATCAGGGGCTCCACCTTTCTCACGTCCAAATGACGTAAGCGGCTCGACGGCTCGTTCCGGGTATTGCCACCGTTGCGCACGGTCGCGATTTTCAAAATCGAATTCTGGGATATTAATGCACCTGTTGATAGTATTACTTCGCATGGTGCATTTTAATATGCTTATTAACCACTTGGTTAAAAAAAATGCTAGTGATTAAAGTGCTTTCCTAGCTCCTTTAAAATGACCGGAAAGGCTCCTATCGCGGACCAAGAGTGATTTCTGTAACCATATTGGACACTTTCCCACATGGACTTCGGTAGTGTTGGACGCGAACACCCGCAGAACGCGGCACACCGGCCCTTTAAAATGACCGGAAAGGCTCCTATCGCGGTGCAAGAGCGATATCTGTAACCATATTGGACACTTTCCCACAGGGACTTCGGTAGTGTTGGCCGCGAACACCCGAAGAACGCGGCACACCGGCCCTTTAAAATGACCGGAAAGGCTCCTATCGCGGTGCAAGAGCGATATCTGTAACCATATTGGCCACTTTCCCACAGGGACTTCGGTAGTGTTGGACGCGAACACCCGAAGAACGCGGCACACCGGCCCTTTAAAATGACCGGAAAGGCTCCTATCGCGGTGCAAGAGCGATATCTGTAACCATATTGGACACTCTCCCACAGGGACTTCGGTAGTGTTGGCCGCGAACACCCGAAGAACGCGGCACACCGACCCTTTAAAATGACCGGAAAGGCTCCTATCGCGGTGCAAGAGCGAAATCTGTAACCATATTGGACACTTTCCCACAGGGACTTCGGTAGTGTTGGCCGCGAACACCCGAAGAACGCGGCACACCGGCCCTTTAAAATGACCGGAAAGGCTTCTATCGCGGTCCAAGAGTGATTTCTGTAGCCATATTGGACACTCTCCCACAGGGATTTCGGTAGTGTTGGACGCGAACACCCGAAGAACGTGGCACACCGGCCCTTTAAAATGACCGGAAAGGCTCCTATCGCGGTGCAAGAGCGATATCTGTAACCATATTGGACACTTTCCCACAGGGACTTCGGTAGTGTTGGACGCGAACACCCGAAGAACGCGGCACACCGGCCCTTTAAAATGACCGGAAAGGCTCCTATCGCGGTGCAAGAGCGATATCTGTAACCATATTGCACGCTTTCCCACAGGGACTTCGGTAGTGTTGGACGCGAACACCCGAAGAACGCGGCACACCGACCCTTTAAAACGACCGGAAAGGCTCCTATCGCGGTGCAAGAGCGATATCTGTAACCATATTGGACACTTTCCCACAGGGACTTCGGTAGTGTTGGACGCGAACACCCGAAGAACGCGGCACACCGACCCTTTAAAACGACCGGAAAGGCTCCTATCCCGGTGCAAGAGCGATATCTGTAACCATATTGGACACTTTCCCACAGGGACTTCGGTAGTGTTGGACGCGAACACCCAAAGAACGCGGCACACCGACCCTTTAAAACGACCGGAAAGGCTCCTATCGCGGTGCAAGAGCGATATCTGTAACCATATTGGACACTTTCCCACAGGGACTTCGGTAGTGTTGACCGCGAACACCCGAAGAACGTGGCACACCAGCCCTTTAAAACGACCGGAAAGGCTCTATCGCGGTGCAAGAGCGATATCTGTAACCATATTGGACACTTTCCCACAGGGACTTCGGTAGTGTTGGCCGCGAACACCCAGGGAACGCGGCACACCGACCCTTTAAAACGACCGGAAAGGCTCCTATCCCGGTGCAAGAGCGATATCTGTAACCATATTGGACACTTTCCCACAGGGACTTCGGTAGTGTTGGACGCGAACACCCAAAGAACGCGGCACACCGACCCTTTAAAACGACCGGAAAGGCTCCTATCGCGGTGCAAGAGCGATATCTGTAACCATATTGGACACTTTCCCACAGGGACTTCGGTAGTGTTGACCGCGAACACCCGAAGAACGTGGCACACCAGCCCTTTAAAACGACCGGAAAGGCTCTATCGCGGTGCAAGAGCGATATCTGTAACCATATTGGACACTTTCCCACAGGGACTTCGGTAGTGTTGGCAGCGAACACCCAGGGAACGCGGCACACCGACCCTTTAAAACGACCGGAAAGGCTCCTATCCCGGTGCAAGAGCGATATCTGTAACCATATTGGACACTTTCCCACAGGGACTTCGGTAGTGTTGGACGCGAACACCCAAAGAACGCGGCACACCGACCCTTTAAAACGACCGGAAAGGCTCCTATCGCGGTGCAAGAGCGATATCTGTAACCATATTGGACACTTTCCCACAGGGACTTCGGTAGTGTTGACCGCGAACACCCGAAGAACGTGGCACACCAGCCCTTTAAAACGACCGGAAAGGCTCTATCGCGGTGCAAGAGCGATATCTGTAACCATATTGGACACTTTCCCACAGGGACTTCGGTAGTGTTGGACGCGAACACCCGAGGAACGCGGCACACCAGCCCTTTAAAATGAGCGGAAAGGCTCCTATCGCGGTGCAAGAGCGATATCTGTAATCATTTGGGACACCTTCCCACAGGGACTTCGGTAGTGTTGACCGCGAACACCCGAAGAACGCGGCACACCGACCCTTTAAAACGACCGAAAAGGCTCCAATCGCGGTGCAAGAGCGATATCTGTAATCATATGGGACACCTTCCCACAGGGACTCGGTAGTGTTGGCCGCGAACACCCGAAGAACGCGGCACACCGACCCTTTAAAACGACCGGAAAGGCTCCTATCGCGGTGCAAGTGCGATATCTGTAACCATATTGGACACTTTCCCACAGGGACTTCGGTAGTGTTGGCCGCGAACACCCGAAGAACGCGGCACACCGACCCTTTAAAACGACCGGAAAGGCTCCTATCGCGGTGCAAGAGCGATATCTGTAACCATATTGGACACTTTCCCACAGGGACTTCGGTAGTGTTGGACGCGAACACCCGAAGAACGCGGCACACCGGCCCTTTAAAATGACCGGAAAGGCTCCTATCGCGGTGCAAGAGCGATATCTGTAACCATATTGGACACTCTCCCACAGGGACTTCGGTAGTGTTGGCCGCGAACACCCGAAGAACGCGGCACACCGACCCTTTAAAACGACCGAAAAGGCTCCTATCGCGGTGCAAGAGCGATATCTGTAATCATATGGGACACCTTCCCACAGGGACTTCGGTAGTGTTGACCGCGAACACCCGAAGAACGCGGCACACCGACCCTTTAAAACGACCGAAAAGGCTCCTATCGCGGTGCAAGAGCGATGTCTGTAATCATATGGGACACCTTCCCACAGGGACTTCGGTAGTGTTGACCGCGAACACCCGAAGAACGTGGCACACCAGCCCTTTAAAACGACCGGAAAGGCTCCTATCGCGGTGCAAGAGAGATATCTGTAACCATGAAAAATTTTCTTTGTGAAAAAAATTGGCAGCGTTTGCCGCGAATAAGCCGCGGGCCAGTAAAGGCACACATTTGAGGGCCGTGAGGTGAGGGCGAGAGAGGGCGTTTGTCCGTGAGGGTGAGTGAGGGCATGTTGCCCTGAGGGCCGTGAGGGTGACGGCGAGTGAGGGATTGCGCTTTTGAGGGCCGTGAGGGTGAGGGCGAGTGAGGGCACGCGCACGTGAGGGCAGTGAGGGTGAAGGCGAGTGAGGTCATGTGCCCGTGAGGGTGAGGGCGAGTGAGGGCTTGCGCTTGTGAGGGCCGTGAGGGTGAGGGCGAGTGAGGGCATGCGCCCGTGAGGGCCGTTAGGGTGAGGGCAAGTGAGGGCATGCGCCCGTGAGGGCCTTGAGGGTGAGGGCGAGTAAGGTTAACCAAAATGCCCACCTATGCTGTTCTGTGCTAATTGTTGTTACTAATCTGTGCGGTGTGTGTTATAGCAAAACATGTGTTCAGTGAACATTTTGCCAGGGGCAACGTAGTTAAGCAACAATCCCAACTCTTAAATCTTAGCGTCAGATTAGCGAGCACATAGAAAACAAGGAGTATTGAACAACAGCACTGTCAGATCTGAAAAGCTGTGTATATACATTGAGCAGTTAATTCATTTGATAGCTGGATGTGTAAAACCGCAGACATTATGTTGGCGTGGATACCTCTTGGTTTCATGTCTTTATTATTTCTATAGGTTCTTGCGGACTCATGGATTGGAGGTGACGAATACAATGCCTGTCATGTTAGTCATTTGTTGGAACTTCAGCTTAGCTGCAGCTACGATCCCATTTCAGGTAAACGAAAACTGTTACCTTTTCAAATCTGACTCTGCTGTTCAATATTGCTGGGTTTCTATGTGTTCGCTAATCTGACGCTAGTGTAACCATCTTGTAAATACCTTGTTGCCAAAGAGCTTCAGTTAGAGTTGGAGTGTCTGAACAGCATTGGATTTATATCATTGATGTCATGTAAATGCAGGCTGCCAGGATGATTATTTTTCAGATTCCATCATACAATTTCCATTTTAGCATGTGCGCATTTTGATTTGCAAAGTATGATCTATCCCTTTAGTAACCTCGACTTCAGAAATCCTAGAATTCTTAGAACTGTTTCGAACCTTGGTACATTACATCAAGGTAGGAGAAGGTCTGCAAACTACTTCAGTTTCTCGTCTTTCAGCCCATGGTCTATGTTGTGTAAAAGTAAAAAAAATATGCATGGACTACTATTCCTTCCACCTCGCTAGGAGTGCTGGGATTACCCGACGTCGGCCACTGTCTGTTTTTGTCATGGGCCATGGTGATATGACAATGTATAAGGTTTCGTGTTCGAATTGTCAGCTGGGAGCAAAATGGGTTCTGCACAAGCAAAATATGATCCGACACGTATGGATAGGGGAACATTTGACACTTGCATAGTGCCTGAATAAAAAAAGCATAAATTTCAGTTGTGCAGTAAACAAGGTGCATCAAACATTTTTACATACTGGCATTTATGTGATATCACATATTGTCTTTTCTATTTTCAGTGTATCTCGGAAGCGTTCCTTCCTGCTACCCACAACCGTCTACCACCCCACACGTGTGTAAAGTACTGGTCACCTCTGTAGCAATCAGGATCAGAGCACGGACCCGAAGACAGAGTCATTGCTTGCACCTGCCAGTGATCCAAGTACTGCGATTTGTGTACATGAAAATTACTATACTTTGGAGGAGTGTTGGTACATGATTGTGCAAATATGGGAAGTGCTCACGATGTCCGAAACCTGTCCGTAAGTCAACGTTTACCCAGTATGTTAATAGAAGTAAATCTTGTACCAACACCCATGCTGTCATAGTATAGAAGTACTGTGCATGAACCACACATACCTGCATGAGATGTGAGGGCCTGGATGAACCGATACATGGGCCACTAGTATGTATAATTTTAGACATCATGGCTAATACATGTATATATAACGGCTCGGTGGATTGGTAAGTACTGTCCCATTTTAAACGTTTGGTCTAAAAAAGGTCCAAATGAATGCTACAATTATCCGGCTATTAGCTGTATTTTAGCGTAACGTTAGCCGGGCCAGGGGAAGGCTAGGGGACGGGTACGGAGCAATAGCTCTACTTTATTAGGCATCTAATAGACATTCCCAAAGTCCACGTCCTTTTTTTGTTTTTATTTAGACACGTCTTTTAGACGAATACTAGCGCACCATGCGTTTCCTGGATGGGATTGACTGGAGACATAAAATGTGATTTTGACATAGATCAGTGACGTTTGCTGACGCATTGTACAAAGCAGAGAGGTGATTGAACTCCATGGTTTCCTTTGTATATTATAAAACATTTTGGGTAAACAAGGTCTTGCACATACATACTTAGGTTCAATGAAACGCGTGCTTTCATCGTGTGCATTTTTTTAACAAATCCCGCACAGCAGTTTAGTGCTCCTGTAAAGCGTGGAACCCATTCACTGCTTGTGGAGATATGGCTCTTTCAGTGTTCAGTTTCAGATTTGCTACTTTGCGTTAAATTGGCTATTTTCTCGCTACTCCGCGCAACGTTTTAGACTTCTGTGTACCTAAAACGAGGTAGTTTTTATCGCGACTACACATATAATGCTGAAGTACATGCATTCAATTCACCATTGAATCACTTGGTTAGCGGCCTTCTCTTAGTCAGTATGATGTCGTCGGAACTCTAGATGTTACTGTGCCGGCGTCTTAGCCTTGTTCGACACCCTTTGGTTGGGTAAAATTAATCTACCGTCCCTGCGCAGTTCTCAGCTCAATCGCAGTTCTCCCGCTACGTGAAAGCGCGGTTTGTCATTCAGTTCAAGTCAATTACCTCAAGTTCGAGTTCGAGTCAAGTCATTCACCGGCCTAGTCAGCCACTAGGCCGGTTACGTACCGTTCTGGGGCTCATGTTTCGCGTGGAACTTAAATCATGTTGACACGACCCGGGCCATATTGTTTTTCTTGAAGATACGTTGTGCCTCAAGAACTCCACCCATGCGTTGGCGGCTTTTAAGGATTCAGACCTGGGAAACCTGGCATTAGTGACGGTAATGTTTTGTAGTCCTTCAGAGAACCATTCAACGAATTGACTGACAGAAAGATTATATCAGTTGAACATTGAAGATAAATGATAAACTTCACGATCTGTGATCCCAAATGTTATTTATTCAATGTTAATATAAAGATGGTCGGCGAATAAGATGACCGCGTTACGTGCAGAGGAAGAGGCAGGGCTCCCACTACCTAGAGAATCTGTTAGCATAATTAAGGCATTAGTAGACAGGCTTTTCTGTGTTCTTCCGTCACATGTGTAACGTGTGACCTGCACGAATGATATAACCATACGTAATTAAACAAAAACGTAATAGACGGAGAAAGTGCCTTCATTGGTCCTTGTCCTTGTCATTTGGCACCCTTCCTGGGACACCGTCTGCAACCGCCGATGCTACAGACGATCCCATGTTGGCAACGCCGTCCACAACAACCTGCGTAACAACACAATGCACGTGGAACGGGATTTCGACGTGCTGTCATTCCATCGGCCACATCTCCTCGTGAGAGTTGATTGCAAATACGTGGTTATGATAACGAAAGTAAAGGTCTGATTGCTTGTGATTCTTTAGGCACAGATTAAACGATAAATAAGATTGATTAACAACAAATGTTTTAGTTATCAACTTGACTCCATGGTAAACTAACCTGGACTCTCCTGCGGACACCCTTTACAACTGCAGCGGTGCTTGTACGTACACCGGTAGCCACACCGTGAATTCCTCCACGGACATCATTCATGATAGATGAACCATTTGGCTGCTGCATGTTGGACATCATATTGACTAGACTCGAAGACAGCACCCTTTCGCAGACCCTCTGGCAGCGCCTGTACACGGACCCCACATCGGCCTCCGGATCTGAAAGGACGCCCTGCAGAAGAAGCATCATGAGAACCAACTGTGTCTTCCAATGTGCCATTGTGCCCCGTTTTGAGACACAGTGGAAGAGCCTAGCCTTTTATGTCGTCTACCCGGAAACAGAAGGCAGCGAACGCTATCCAGGTTCCCCCCTCTATGTTTGCTTTATGCAAGGTGTCCATGGCAGGTTATATTTCTGGTCATTGGCCGAAGCCTCCGAGTGGCGCATACTGGACGGGATCGCGGATAGTACGAATGTGCCATGAGGCCGTGCTTTTCAACTCGTAGTCAAAATGTGTGATCGAGGAGCTCCCGTGTTATTGGGAGACTGGCGTCATTATTTCTCACGTTGGCATCGTTGTACACAATACGCTCTGAACGTGCAGTGGAATATTTTTGCATGAAAAGGAGAAAAATAAAAAAGACGCTTCCCAATACTCATAATAGTTTTTGCGCTGAAAACAAGTGCTGATGACAAAATATATTTCTTGCAGAACTTTGCATCGTTTTGACATGCAACTCGTCTCGGGTGCGGTGGGACACGATGGAAATTGATGCTGGTCTTCTGAAGCTGCCCTTCTTTCATCGTGAGGTGGGACAATCCACTAAGATTAAGAACTAAGTATAAAAAATAAGAATGAAATATAAGAATGAATACTTGAAGAATGAAATTATGGAAAAAAAATATCACGCGAAATGATCTCATTTAGGCACGAGAAACTGTTTGTTGTCGTGGCCCTCTGCTTGCCTACGTGGTCGTTTACAGGTAGGGCGACGTCCGGCATCACGCCCTCTTATCGGCTATCACATCTCAATGTGGGGCACCAGGGATGCCCACTGGATCTGTTGGCTTTCACACGGGCAGGCACTTGTGCACGCTTCCTTTTGTTCACATTTCAAAAGGTTGACCATGTTCTGTCTGTATAACCATACTAGTGAGAAACAGGGTTGATTGCCCTCTCACGTTCTTTTCCGGTTATCTGCTGTATCAATATTGCGAGTGAAACATCGGTCAACATTGGTGTGATGGATGCATTTCCATGCTTTTTTTTCTTTTTTTTTGCCGACCCCGGCTGTGTCCACTAACTGCATATTTAGGTCACTTCCTCATTTTTCAGCACCTCCTCTTCTTCTTTTGTTTGCATTCTAGTAGACATACCCCGCACCCCTGATCTTTGAAAGCTGCGTGAGCGCTGTCCAGTTCCATCAACAAGGCGGTAATTCCCAAGCCCAGTGTGACTGTAAAAGAACATGCGCGGGAAAGGGCCATTGCTGTACAGGAGGAAGGGCCCATGGTATTCTGAACCGTTTCGCAGTAACATACTTTTCGCGTGAATTGAGAAACAACATTCATGCCATTATAAAATTTCGGAACTTCTCTTCGAAACTTCGATGTTGCTTGAAGACGCGCTCCCACTGCAATGTGACAGAGAAATTACACACAATATACTGGGGCCATTTCACGCCAAGTGATCCAGAGGTGCCGCTCGACCCCCACAAGAATTTTATGTGAATATTTTTGGCAGTTCCTTACGACTGCGAAAGCAACGGAACACTGGCGTTTTCTTACGAAATTGAAATTTATGGGGAGCAGAGCCCCTCGAAGATGCAGTGCTTGGCGAAAACCTATGTCGTTTTGAGCAGGCATTACGCCCCACGCATGGCACGGAGCACGTTAAAAAGCATCATATGAGAGTTCATTTTACTGTACGTAAGCAATTTTCACCACTCTACGGGCTCGACGCTTGTGGCGTGCACGAAATGTGCAAAGTTTGTACAAGTTTACGAATTTTGTTGCAGTATAAACTTTTGGAATTTCTTTCTCGAACTGTTTTGTCATGTAGCCCGTATGCTGTACTTTCAGCTAAAAAAAAAAATCCAACATCGCCGGTGCAACGTAAGCCGCAGCAAAAAATTGGGAAGTTGTGAAAATTCGATAAAGTGTACATTTTTGACCAAAAAATTCGGTGTGAGGAGGTCGGGATAGCAGCGTGATCAAGGTGTCATTCGATGTGTCGTCTTCCTAGCAAGATGTAGCAAAAAATCTCAAATTTACTTTTTGTTAAACTCAAATAACATTTTTGTAATTGAACGTGTATGCGCGTTGCGGCGCATCGTACCGAATGAACAACTGAGCGGGTCACTCACAGAACACTAGATGGGAAGAAAACACTAGGCAGTCGCATTATTGAAAAGTAAATGACGGTTGCAAACACCTGATTGCCTCCTTTGAGAGCCAACGGTTGTGCAGTGAGCGCTCATCAAGCTGGGCGTCTTGTGCGCCAACGAAAGCTCGCGGTGCTGCTAAGTGAGAGTCAGTGGCGTATCCTCGGGGAGGCTAGGGGGGGGGGGGAGGGGGGGCTCGAGCTTTCCTTCACCTACCACGGGCTGACCCACACACATCGTGTGTGTGGGTCGTGTTATCCAGAACCGCAAGCTCTGAGGTGTTGGGGGGGGGGGGGCGTTATGGATAAACCACAGATCGTCGGTCATGACAGCCTATATGTACTTAATCGCATTTTTATAATTCAAATATTCTAGATTTTCATCTCTAATATAGCTGTATGCACAATTATTATTTGAGGATTCTTACCGGGCCCCCTCTAGCTTGGAGGTCTGGCTACGCCACTGGTGAGAGATAAGGAAAGTCATGGAGATAGGGGTCAATTCAGGCTTTCTCGTACCATATGGTTGATTTTTGGCCGTGTCCGGCATCCGTCAGTCGAGTCGTTGACACGAGTAGAGTAATCACGACATGAACAGTGATCAAGTATTGCCTGCACGGAGCACATGCGTAAGTTCCTGCTATGTACTATGCTTCCTTTAATTTCGAACTCATTCCAGTATTGGAAACGGATCTCTTTATCTGTCCACTCCTCTTGCAGGTATATAGAACTTACATAGTAGCTGTGATGTACGATCGTTTCGCTTTGTGCGCCAACAGTTGAGATGTACGTATAAGAGAAACAGTTTGTCAGTCACGGCCCACGGGTGCTATCACTTTCAATACCGGATACGCTATTTCTGGGCATTTCTGTTGTGTACGGAGCTGTGATACATGTACTGCGTTATTCAGGTCAGATCTAACGTTTCTTTCATAGTCATCTTGCATACGTGGGATGGTTATTTCAGAGAAAGATGGGTGAGCGTACGAGGACATGCATATTTATACTACTTGCCATGTGAAGACAGTTTAGTGAGTAAGCAAGACCTTAAAAATCTGGGACTTTTCGTCTTGTTGCGTCGCTTGCATCTTGACTTGCGCAGTTCCAACTCACAAAAAACCGCTAAATTGATCCCTTGTTACCGTTCTTTCATGGCAGTGATCAGGCTCCAAGGAACAAGGCAAAATGTCTCAGGTCTCCCTGAAGTCATTTTAAGGTCAGGCTTACACACTAGATTTCACAGGGCATGCAGTATAAATGTGCCTTTCCTCGTACGCTCGCCTGCGAGTTCTTGCGAGTACTTGCATTCTTGCAAATTGCTACGGTCCGCAGACAATATACAGACTACGTAATTGCATGATGATACCCTCAATATCATGTTGGTATCAAGAGTTATTACGAGCTGAAATAGAGCAAATTGACAATATGGCGCCAGTGAGTGCCACTTTTGCGACGATTTGACAAGATGCCTCAAGTATATAGATTGGGCTGGTTGGTGTTAATGCACAAGCGACCACAGAACAAACACGAAACAACAACAGAGCGACTTGTGTGTGCTCTTCTCTCCTGTTTCTTCTTTGGTCGCTTGAAAATCAACGATTTGACCAAACGCTACTTCGCAGGTTGTAGCAAGGGAAACAGGTATGGGCCGCGGACTCACAGCCCTTAAGCATGGATATAGACACTACACAATTAAGTGATGACATATTCGATATTACGTTTATATTAAGAGTTATCACGAGATAAAATGGAAGATATGGACACTTTGGCGTCTGCCAGTGCTATCTTGGTAATGATTAGATCAAACGCGACTTCGTTGGAGCAGAAACTTTGGTGCAGAACTGAATACATTCAGAATCGAAGGCGTGCATATCCCCAAATCCCTGCAGTGGCTAGGAATACAGAAGGTCACTGACACACGAGGCGGTGAAGAAGTAGAAAACACTGAGTGAATTTTAATTCAGTGTGCTTACAATACTGTTTACCCATACTTGTGGGTATATTCGCAGGTGGATAGCAGGGCACTTTACAACAACACAAGAACAGACAATTATAACAGATGTTGCAGTTTCTAACTTAAAGCCCCATGTCAAATTTGTCTCCTGCAAGTACGGAAAATTTGATTGGCTGAAGTGTGGGAAAGAAAAATCAGTGACGCAACCAAAAAAACGTGAAAATGAGCGTTTTTGTGGGGCTCCATTTTGAAACGCATTGGGCGGTGTGTTATCGGCGCTATCTCTGAATGACAATGCACGTCTGCCGCCCCACGCCTGGAAAGGAAAGATTTCCGTGACGTGATCCAGCGAGTGAAAGTATTTCTACTGAGGCGACATTCGTCCCTTTCAACTACAAATGTAGAGTGCATCGGATGCATCGTACCGGGCTTGTTGTATCCCTATTGAAAATGAACATCATAAAATTCTGATGTTTCTTGATGATTCTTGATGTCACATCAAGATGTTTTGATGTGACATCAAGAAGCATGAGAACTTTCTCGTGTGACATCAAGATTCCCAGATCTGACATCAGACCTTTCCCGTGTCACATCAGAAAGATGTGATGCCCTCACAGCATCAGCAGGTTTTAAGTAGTTTCATGGCACATGAGGAACCTGCGATGTACACGATCGCACACAGTCAAGAAAAAGTGTAGCATTTAACCTTTGATCATAACAAAAAAAGATCTTTGCATTCTTTGATCATAATAAAAAAAGAAAAACGACAGAGAAACGGTCTGCAACACAGTGAGTTCACTTTTTTTATTCCGTCGATCTCTCGCTGTACGATTGCACTGACGCTCTGTTGACTATCATAACTAATTAGCTTAGCCTTGGGCAATCTCAAGTTGCAATTTTGCTTTAAACACAACATTCAGTGGTTCTTATGAAAACAGAAGCATTTCCAGAAACATGCTGGAACGACCACAATCACAAGAGGAAGTACGATTCTACCACCGTCATACTAATAATAATATACTGAAAGTCGAGTGCAATAGGGGTGGACGGTATGTGTCTTATCAATGCTCTAGATATTCACGAGTCTGTTCAAGGCCTTCCACCTACCCGTCCACCCCTATTGCATTCGACTTTCAGTGGATTGTGCTGCTTGGGGCTGCGTCTTTGCAGCTTCCAGAACCGAGGGAAGCATAATGCTACGCTCATACAACGTCAGTGAACGCCGCGAATGTCGCGAACGACGGAGATGCCGGTGAACTTTACACGTTCACACAGCAATCCGTGAATTCCGCGGACGCCGCGAAGGTGCCGAAAGCAGCAGCGCGAGAATAGAGATTGCTTTTGGCCGGTTTCACGTCAGTTCAGGCAGGGAGGTCCCATCGACCTCTTGGATTTTCATTATTTTTTTATATTTAGAAGATCATCGTACATGATGACCAACAGCGGTAAAATGAATAATTTTTACGGAATAGTTTTCACGCAAAAAAATTCCAGGAAATCCGGCCCTGAATTAGAGTGTTTCAGTTTTGCCGTGTTTGCACGCGTATATCTCCCGAGTCTTCAAAGGTATTGCAGTTAATTTTTTTATGCTTTAGTATGCCTACAGGCCAGCAGTCCGAGCGCAAATTTTGGCCGCAGGGGCAACGCTCTGTGATATAAAAAATGGCGAACATGCTCTCTCGTGCGGTTTTGTTCCAACTTCGACGCGTGATTTCTCTGACTGTAGACATTCCTCACCGGTCTATTTGGTATCACTTCACTCAGCTTTTAATGCTCTTTCATCTGGTATATATATCGTGCGTATAACCCCTACAGGTACCTGCTGAAACAGGCAAATGTTAAGGTACATTTCGAAAAAACAAGGATTTTGAGCGTCCGTTTCTCGGAAAGGAGTCCCTTTTTATTTTTAAAGGAGGTCCCTTTTTATTTTTTTGATACTTTGCCAGGACATGGCTCGATGTTAGACCTTTCATCTTACGTAAAAAAATTCTCTTCAAAAGGCGTACACTGGCGATTAGCGCGTTAAAACGCGGCCCTAGTCTGCGTGCGTATGTGTCGGAGCCCGGCTTCCTGTACCGCGGGATGGCGGGCGTCGTGTCGATGCTCCCTTTGTTTGAGCACGGTTGTCTTGCCTTAGCCTTAGCTGAGGTATTCGTCGGCAAACTTTTGACGTCCTGCTGAAGAAATAATTCACTTCTGGGAGTTAGTGATTCCCAACAAAGCATCAGAATGAGATCCTATTTTGCGTAAAGCCGTATTTCAAAGGCTAGGTCAAAAATGGTAAGCGAAGGTAAATCCTCACTCTTGGAAGCTCCGTACACGGTGATACCAATACTGTACAAATAAATATCGAGTTAGGAATTGATTTTTCCAAGGTTCCCGCAAGTTCCTGCGAAGCTTGCTTTACTTGCTTCATTTTACGATATTTTTAAGTTATGCAGATGGCTTTTAGCAAAAATGCGTATTCTGTGCTGAACTTGCAGCAGTACATTTCTTCTGAGAGGTAGGGAAGTGGGCGGGTTCTCGCATTTGTCATAGTTACATTAGAAACGTTCAGAGCTGAGCCATAGGGGAGACGCACCTAATACACTTAGATTTCGCTCAAAACTGGACAGTAGCCATGCCTATGGATATACAAGCGTGCCACTGTGGAAAACGGATTTCCATATTCACATGTGTGGTAACAGCTGGCACGGAAACGCACAGTTTCGGTGTGGTGAGCAAAAATTTCTGTCACGATTCAGCACAGTCACTCTTAGCTTCCATAGCTATTGAAGAATGCATTGACGAGCATGTTCCTCTTGCAGCTAATGATTTACGTGTCAGATGGAGCGACGAGCAATTTTAAAAATCGGCATAGGCTCTATGAGCTCTCCAAATCTACTTTTGCGAGCGCGACATGACTGTTCAGGAACAGGCCACGACAAAAGTGCGGGTGACAGTATCGGTGCACAGGATCGGTGTGACAGGAATCAAGCACCATGCCACGACACCTAACTTGCGTTGACAGGAGCAAGACGTCATCTTAGAGTCACAAGATAAGATAACGTGCTTGCCAAAACACCTAACGCGCGTCCATTTACTCCATGTACGGGCTGAGGACGTGGCTTCTTATAGAATGATGACGATGATGATTCATGGGTTTTCATGGCGCATAAGCAACGAAGGCCATAATGCGCCAAGACAACGGTACGAAAAGTACAAGCTAAACGTATCGCGATTTATTAAAACAAAACTTTACAGTTACAGTATCAAAGGACATAAAATAAAATAACTAAAACTACAATGCAGGTAAAATACCAATGTCTTCAAATAAGATAAAAACACGTTCAAACCGTAAAAAAGCCTCATCCCGCAGCAGAGGGATGTAGAGGTGTATGGTATGTGTACAATTCGTGAAAATGGTGAAGTCGGTGTGTGTCGTATGATGGACATGTAATGAGCATGTGAAGGCCTGATTTCGTCTCGTCGCATCTCATGCAATGCGGAGCCTCTTCATTGCGGAGGAGATGACTGTGGGTCAAATGCGTGTGCCCAATTCTCAGCCTGGCAGAAACAACTTCATGAAGACGACTGTTAAAACACTCTGTCCGTTTTGCAATGGTGGGCTTAACTATATGAAGTTTGTTGCTGTGCAGTGTATCCCAGTGCTGTTGCCATTTGTTGTTTATGGCCCTCATAAGTGTAGGTCGGAGGTCTTGGGACGGTACATCAAAATGATTCACCTGAGATGAAAGAGCAGCTGTAGCAGCTGCATCAGCGAGTTCATTCCCGGGTATACCCACATGACTGGGTACCCAGCAGAATGTTAAAGAGAGGCCCTTTTTAATTACCTTACCAGCAAGGCACTGTGCCTTCTGTACAATGAGGTTTTTGGACATCACCATGTTGCCGATTGCTTCAAAAGAGGTCAGAGAATCTGTGTAAATGACTGATAACTTGGTGTGACTTTCTAAGATGTAGTTCAGTGCGAGGATTATTCCGTATACTTTGGCATTAAAAACTGAGAGCATGTGAGGTAGACGATATGACTGTGTGAATCCATCGGTTATCATTGCACATGAGACTGAGGTGCGTGTTTTGGAACCGTCAGTGTAAAAAGCTCTCTGTTGCCCAAGTCTTTCTTTAAGGGACTCAAACTCCTGCTGGAGCACAACAGGTGGTGCGTTCTGTTTCTTAAACTTAGTCAGGGAGCTATTGAAACATGGAGGTGATTGCCACGGCGGGACCTGTGGGCTAGCCTGCACAATGGTGAAATCATCATGTGGTAAATTGTAATCCTCATATCCCTGGAGAACGCGCATGCTAAATGGGGGAATAACGCTGGGTTTATTAAGAAAGAGCTGCTTGAAGCGTGTCCCTTTAACGTAGGAAATGACTGGGTTATTGGGATAGCCTCTTATCCTCAAAGAGTACGAAACAGACAAGTAAAATCTCCGTCTTTCCAGTGACCATTCGTTACTCTCAACATAGAGGCTTTCCACTGGCGATGTGCAGAAAGCTCCAGTTATCAAACTAAAAAAAACCCAGGTGATGTACTGGGTCTAAAATCTTCAGGACAGATTTCCGAGCAGACCCAAAGACAACACATCCATAGTCCATTCAGGACAGCACTGTGGACGCATCGACCCTGTGCAGAGTGTCACGATCTGCTCCCCAAGATTTGTGGGACAGCACTTTCAATAGGTTTAGGGATTTCATGCATTTTGTTTTAACCCTTAACAAAGATCTGTTTTGACGCCTCAAATGGCCGAAATAGGCACAGAAGAAGCGGAAATGTTCGTAAGACATCCTAATCCGCATCTGCATCGCTTGTTGCGCTCTCGCTTGCACTGGAACTGGGGAAGACGACGACGAAGAAGGTAGAGACGCCTGCGAGGGAAGCAGCAGGAAGTACAAAATATTCAATTTTCTTATGGTGTCAAGTATTGTAACGGATGTGATGAGAATTTTGCATGTTATTTATGAAACATTCAAGACCTTATGCTCACTGAAAAATAATTGTCCCAGTGCATGCATCGGATATGGCACGTCCAGGTACATATGTACTATATTTAGTACATCAGGGCCCAGTGCCTATCACTCCTTGGAAGTTGGGCTCAGGAAGTACACCTTCGCTACAGTGTTTTCCTTTGCTTTCTTTTTATTGTATTGGTAGGAACTGCGCCTAGTAGGTTTTATTTCGCGACGAAGAATTATCCCTTCATATTACCAGGTTTCTTTACTTGGTAATTAAAAGGCATCTGACCGAGAGGATGATCCTCCAGGTAAGGAGGAAGACTCAGAATTTGCTTCACGAGATGCGGCAGCCGACGGGCGTCATGTATTACATGAGCTAACTGACGAGTTTCAAGAAAAGCAAATCACAGGGAATAATGTACAGGGTGAAATAAACTAATGAAGAAGCCGTACGGCAAATTTTTTGGGCTAAAAAAAAATCAATGTTCCTCTTGCAGAGGGATTTCCACATCCGCTGGAATATTTTCGACAACAGTTAGCTCAAGGTGATCACCGTGTACATTTTCCCGTTTCTGTACAGGGTCAAAAATAAATGATACCTTTTACTTACTTTACTTTTTACTAAACTTACTTTTCTTACTTTACTTTTTTTCACTTACTTTTATTTTTTACTTTTTTTCACAATCACTGTTTACTTTTTTCACCACTGTTTTCTTTTTTTTTTTTTCACAACCACTGAGCTCGATGTACTATATTTAGTACATGACTCCATCTTCTATAGCCGAGAAATAGTAACCTCGCATTTTGTATTTTTGGGTTCCTTGAACGGTATAGAAACCAGATCTGGTCGGAAAAAAATTCAACTGAATGTTTAAAAAATCCAGGGCCGAAAGGGTTAAGGCTCTTGATATGAGGTAAGAAGGTGAGCTTTCTATCAAGGATGACCCCGAGAAATTTGTGCTCACCCTTAATAGCGAGGTCCTGTCCGTTCAGCTTAAGAGCAGGTGGAGGAAACAGTCATCTCACCCTCGAAAAATGAACACAAGCGGTTTTCCCATGTGAGAACCTGAATCCATTCTCATGGGGACCATTTGGCAAGCTTATTTAAAGTTAGCTCTGCACCTGTCGTTCACATGTTGCTAGATTCGTGGAAGAGAAGGAAACCTGAATGGTCATCAACGTACAGTGAATACGACATGGAAGGTGGGATTATGCTAGCTACTGAATTGATTTTCACGAGAAACAGAGTGACGCTAAGGACGCATTCCTGCGGCACTCCATTCTCTTGGATGAAGGAACGGGACAACGTTGCTCCGAGCCACACTCGGAATGTCCTGTCTTCGAGGAAGTTTGTTATACACTTAAGGAGGCGCCCCCTGATCCGGAAAGAGTACATGTCTTGTAGGATACAAGCGGTGTCAAATGCCTTTTCAAGGTCAAAGAACACCGACAGACAGTGTTGCCTACGGACAAATGCTTCACGGACCATTGTTTCTATTCGTACGACGTGGTCAGTTGTAGAACATCCAGCGGGAAAACCACATTGGAGTTCTGAAACACATTTGTTTTCTTCAAGGAAATGGACCAGTCGAGCATTGACCATACGCTCAAACGTTTTGCCGATGCAACTCGTGAGAGCGATGGGTCGATAACTGGCCGGGCTTGAAGGTTCCTTTCCAGGTTTTAACAAATGAATTACAGTGGAAATTTTCCAGGCTGAGGGTAATTTACACTCAACCCAAACCTGGTTAAAAAAAATGCAGTAAAACCTTTTTGAATGCCTCAGACAGATGGATCAGCATACAATACATCACCCTGTCTGGGCCTGGTGAAGTTGTCTTTGTACGCTTTAAGGAACGATGTTGTTCTACTTTGGTGAAAGGCTGATTATATATCAAACTGTCTCCGCAATGCATTGGAAGTTTCTTCCTCTCTGCACTACGTTTTACTTTGAGGAACTCATTGCTCTAGTTGGAGGAAGAGGATACACTTTCAAAATGCTCACCAAGAGTATCGGCTTGTTCCTATAAGCTTTTACATGGCTGACCGTTAACTACTAAAAGGGGAGTAGCACGGCTCATGTGTACCCCTCTGATCTGATGAACGCGATCCCAAACAAGTTTAGAAGGAGAATTGGAAGACAGGGATGATACAAAACTGTGCCAAGAGGACCGCTTGGCTTGCTTGCGCGTCCACCTGGCTTTGGCTCTTGCCTTTTTGAAGAGAACAAGGTTTTCACTGGTGGGGTATATCCGAAATCTACCCCACGCCCGATTATGGGCTTTTCGTGTTTCTTCACACTCCTTGTTCCACCAGGGTTTTGGTCGCTTAGGCAAACCACCAGAAGTTTCGGGAATAGATTGTGTTGCTGCGTCAAGGATGACATTAGTTATGACATGGTTTGCTACGTCAGTTGTCATCCTATCAACAGGGATTAAACACAGGTCGCATTTTTCAGAAAAAGTGTTCCAGTCGGCTTGTTCAAGTTTCCACCTGGGGGGACACGTTGTCAAGATATCTACTTGAGGCAGGTACTTCAATACCACTGGAAAGTGGTCACTTCCCAAAGGATTATCTTTTACTGACCACTCTAAAACTCCAAAAAGAGATGGACTACATAGAGACAGATCTAATGCCGAGAAATATTGTGTAGCGGAATGTACATACGTAGGAGACCCTGTATTCAAAAAACAGACGGAAGATGATAGCAAGACTTTTTTCCCCGACAGTCGGTCCTTGTACTACCCCAGAGTGGGTTGTGCGCGTTAAAATCGCATAAAAAAATGAAAGGAGTTTGAAGTTGGCTGCATAGACCCTTCTATGTCGTTTTGCGTGATGGATGCTGTTGGCGGCAGGTAAACGGAGCAGACAGTGATTACTCTGTCCAGGCACACCTGCACTGCTACAGCTTCCAACTGTGTATTGAGGTTAACTGCCCTGGATGGAACAGACGCTCGTTTGACAATCGCCACACCTCCAGATGAACGATTCGTGTCATTTCGATCCTTTCGGAATATGTTGTGTCTACGTAAAGGAGTTGGGGAGGTTGTATTCAAGTACGTTTCCTGGAGACAGAAGCATGCTGCATTGTAGGTATCAAAAATATTATTTACATCATCTAGATTTGAAAACAAACCACGGCAATTCCACTGGAGGAAGTGGTTCATAATGGCAGCAATTTCAAGAAGAAACAAAACGAAGCGCAGCCCTTGGTTATGGCGACTGAGTAGCACTTGTTTCATTTAGGAGGTTGGACCCTTCGCGGAGGTGGCTTGTGTGGTTCACCTGTCTTTACTCCTCTTCCTCTGCCTTATTCTCGTTTTTCTCTTGGATGCATTTCAGGGAGGCTTGATGATGACTTTTGCGACATTCTGTCGTCATCATCAACCTCCATGCTTTGAGTGTCACGCCTCCGTCCCAAATCGACTGCAGACCATCGGCCTTAGAAAGAGCCGTGGCTGCTTCTTTTTGACCAGTTGGACGGCTGACCTCCGTTGCAGCTGGAGACACCTGGGTGTCCCCAGCTTCCTGTTGGGGAGTGTGGGGTGGAGGCTCAATAACCTGCGAGCAGGTTTGAGTCTTCTTTTAGAATGCAAAAGAAAAAGCAATGGGTAAACCTATACCGCATCAAAGTGGCATACAGGGTTCGCATGCGTGGCAAAGCAATGCACCGGAAAGTCTAGGCCGAGAAATATTTATAGCTAGTACCGTGGACAGTGAGTGCAGAAGAGTGACGTTTTCATACAAAGTGAGTGAAATAATTTGTCGCTGTTATTTCAAAATACTGCTTTTTCGCAGTCTTGTAAATATATCGACGTAAACTACCACTAACTAACCCACTGTTAAAGATATATTTCCCAGAATATACGCTTAAAAATCATCGCGCAAAAATAATCGCCGAAATATCCCCGTTTAAATAAAAACGCTAAGCAATCCACGGTTAAGAATATATCGTTAAAAATAAATCGTTTCAAAATTCCCCCAAATCCACCCTACAGTTGCTAGAGCCATGTGGTATGGCCCAAATCAAGGTGAACTGCAAGCAAGGGGCTTAAACTAACCTCACAGGACCAAACTATCCTAACCTGATCTAACCTGGCGCAAATTGCGATCAGTCCGCCTCCGTGCTAGATGGTGAGGGAATCTTGAAACAGTTTATTTTTAATGGTGGATTATTAAACGGTGATAGCGAGGATAGTAAGCGGTTTATCGTAGGAGATCTATTTTTAACCGTGTATTTTTTAAGCGGATTATTCTTGAATGTTTTATTCTTAAGCGTTTATTCTAAGTGGTGGATTTCGGGGACCCCCCCGAACGCTGACTAGGGCCGCATTTTAACGGGCTAATCGCCAATGTACGTCTCTTGAAGCAGAATGTTTTTACGTAAGATGAAAGGTCTAACATCGGGCCGTATCCTGGTAAAATATAAATGAAACAAAAAGGGGCCTTTTCGAGAAACGAACGCTCAAAATCCTTGTTTTTTCGAAATATACCTTAACATTTGCCTGTTTCAGCAGATACCTGTAGGGGATATACGCACGATATATGTGCCAGATGAAAGAGCATTAAAAGCTGAGTGAAGTGATACCATATAGGGTAATGAGGAACATCTACAGTCAGAGAAATCACGCGTCGAAGTTGGAACAAAACCGCACGAGAGAGCATGTTCGCCATTTTTTATATCACAGAGCGTTGCTCCTGCGCGTCAAAATTTGCACTCGGACTGCTGGCCTGTAGGCATACTAAAGCATAAAAAAATTCACTGCAATATCTTTGAAGACTCGGGAGATATACGCGTGCAAACACGGCAAAACTGAAACACTCGAATTCAGGGCCGGATTTCCTGGATTTTTTTTGCGTGAAAACTATTCCGTAGAAATTATTCATTTTACCGCTGTTGGTCATCATGTACGATGATCTTCTAAATATAAAAAAATAATGAAAATCCAAGAGGTCGATGGGACCTCCCTGCCTGAACTGATGTGAAACCGGCCTTCTATTTTTGACGGGAGTGCCGAGAAAGACGCGAGTCTTGACCAATCAGCGCGCTCCGCGAGCGAGCGTCCCAGCGGGACGGCAGAACAGCGGCGTAGACAGCAAACATGGCGGATGTGTAACCTGGTCTACGAAATTCTAATCAAGATTCTAAGGTAGCGCTAAATGTTATACGACAGCAAACGCAAGAGGAGCGGAAACGTAGATATGAAGACCGCATCATAGCAGCTGCTGAAAGAAGACGAGGAAGTAAGTGTGTCGACTGCGTTGTGACATGTGCAGATACCACTGATCTCTATAGTATATGGCTGGATCGCGCATAGGGTGCTCCACAGCGTGGAACCGGCCGCCATATTGGTGGGCCCAACACGTACTGTCGTCCGCATTTAGTTAAGCGCGGCTGCCCGCAATTTTCTTGTTTCCTTTAAATTAGAGGGCATGCCATGCCAGCTTGTTGCAGTTTTCAGTGCACTTCACGCACGGACAGACGAAAGGCGTTAGCTTTTCATGGTAAGCTATTTATTTTGAGGAAAAACAGTGTTTATTCGTATCGCATGTATGTGACACTCGCGCTTGCTCGCACTCCTACTTCGCTGGTGCCGTTAGGTACTAAGAAATTATGTTTGGCTGCTCTATTTATGTATTTTCTACACAATGCGCTTGTGCTATACAGGTTCCCTCATAGTCGCCCAGCCGTGCTGAAGAAGTGGGTGCAGAAGATGCATCGCAAAAATTGGGCCCCATCTAAATCTTCGGTGCTCTGCAGCAGACACTTTGAGGAGGCCTGTTTCGATCGTACAGGGCAAACTGCGCGACTCAAGTGTGATGCTGTGCCTACAAAGTTTGACTTTCCACAGCACCTCCTGAAAGTAAACACAATAGTAACTCATAAGTTCGTATTCACCAACTTACTTAAACTATTGGTTTAGTGACGTCGTGTTTAAATCAATCACGTGAGATTTTCGTTCGCCAATCCTGGGTTACCACTCCATGCTCTACCACCTGCTGCTGTGAAGCCTATGGCGGCGCACATAGCGAGCTTCCTGCACAGCGCATGCGCATTTCACCAGAGTCTGCCAGAAGCGATGGTAGCCGGTAGGCCTAATCCCCGGTTCACGAAGAATTTTTCATCAAATCTTGGGTAAGTTTCGATCAATATAGTTACTAGAAGCGCCCAGGAGACAGATTTGATCACAATGGGACGAATGTTTGCCTCAAATGTTCCATTTCGATCATCCACCGAAGCTACTTAAACTGGTGGTTTAAGCCCCATGCATTTGAATGGGACGTATTTTAAACTAGGGGTGGGGCTAGTTTAACATCGGTCTAAGTATACGTTGCAACTACTGTGGAGGTGTGTGTTGAAAAAACTATCGTAGATTGGTTGCGGTAGGTGATGTTGCACTGATTCGAAGTTAACTGGTAAAAATTAAGTAGAGAATCGTTTTAAATGCACGGTTAGTAAACAAAAACTGCGTAACGCTTGACCGGGGGTACGAAATGCGGCTGTTGTTTTTAGAAGGCGCTATTGCGAACTTTTGCATGACAAACGTAAAAAGCACCGTCAAAGTGTGGTCAAAGAGAGTGACATCGACATGTGCCACCGGACAAAATCCATATACCAATCCAAGGGACCGAGAGAGCGTGCGGATGGCCGAACGTCAATGTGCATCTTCAAAAACAAAGCATAAGTAGTGCTGGCGCTTATTATGAGCGTCATCTCCTGTGATACACACTGTAAGCGCCCCCGTCATTGTTCAGTAAGAGCGTTAACATACTAGATGGTTGTTGCGAGCCCCGATGGAGAAATTGAGGGGCGTTATCCACTGGCATGCTTATCAACTGTCCCAGTATCTATCATCTCTTCGCAGCGTGTCTAATCTCCAGAGACATCTAACAGTGCAATAGGACTGATCATAAAGTGCATTAGCGTGTTGCAGCTGTTGTGTGGGTACTATCAAGGCATGGAGATATTGCATGTTGTTGCACTACACCGAACACGAAATCTGAGCAGATTTTACGTTCCCCGATTATGAAAATACCGGAGCAAAAGCTAAGGAGGTCCCCATTTCCCCTGCATTCACATGCAAGCATAGATGAAACTGAAATGTGTGTTTTACTTATTTCAACATGCCACAGCAGAACAGATCAATGAAAATCTGTTATTCAGGTATCGTGTTGCCACTGCTACATTCGAAAACATTCAAAGGGACAGCTGCTTACTTCTATATTTATTTATCATTTGGTAACAGTAGATGTGCTTTTGTAGGGCTGCTTCTGCAAAAGACACTACACAGCAATGTGCTAAAGGAGGCTGCAAACCTTTTGGAAGCATCATTACTATTGCAGGTACATAACCATGACCAATCACTGACAGCTTTTCTGCATTGTATAAGCACATATATTCTTGAGATCCTCTCTTGAATATTTCTGCTATGGACTCATTCATCACAACAACTTTGTATTCGTGAGCTTTTTGTTTATATTCAGACAATAAAGGCTATTACGTAGTTCCACAAGGATGACTTTTTTCATAGAAGCGTGCGCTCTGGATATCCTGCTCAATTAGTTGTCAAGGTCACATGAGAACATAAGTGAGCAATGGCGCACAAGGAAAAAAAAAATCCTTGCTACATTCCACATGCTGACTCCACCAATATATCTGAGGTGTCGTACTGCAGTACGTTTGAATTGCACAGGAATAAAGGGCAATGTGTACAAAAACTTTGAAGCTCTCTTGCTCCCATTGAACTGCACTTAAAGTTGAAAATTAGATCAACTGCAATTACTGCATATAGCACCTTCCAGATGAATATAACAAAACATAGGCTACAGACTCATCAATAGATAGTATTGACAATTATAATAGGAGTCAGCTGGTTCATGCAACATCACAATGAAAATGTCGTTCCCCCATACTGCAGCATGAGCGCATGGATAAATTGTACATGGCCACATGACAGTTGTCAACTACTTAAAAGAAAGTTAGCTTGCGTTGACATGGGTACAGATTTGTCCAGCCAGTGCAGCCGTTTATATCCACACTGAGCACACGAGCACATGGAAGAACATGCACCCATGTTAACAGTAGCTATCGTTCTTTGACGTTACTGACAGCTGCCGTATGGCCGCATAGTTTATTTCTGTGCTCCTGTGTTCAGTGTGGATATAGACGAGTAGACAGTAGTAAAGCAGGGTAAACAAGCACCCATGTTACACTAGCTCTCCTCCTTTTACGTCGTTGATAGCTGTCATATGGCCACAGAGTTTATCCATGTGCTCATCTGTTCAGCATGAATACAGCGCTAAACAAAAAGTGGTGTCCCTTTTGTGTCTCCTGAAGCTCAAGGCTTTTCTTTCAAGCAAAAATGTACGCATGCTGTTCTGCATCATTTTGTGAGCAGGACTGTTAAAAATTACTCGACGCACTGCAGCTTTACACTGGTGTGATCTGTGCACTCTTTTTGTGTAGCCTCATATCCTGTACAGGTAAATCTTAAACGTGAACATGTTTGACACAGGCGTGCCTGGTTGGGTAGAAACTGAACAGGATCAACGTGGCTCCAACCAAAGTTAGCCCTGTTAGTTCGTCACCCCTAAAGAAGGAGCCGGTTCGGCTCCGAAATGTCGGGACCCCTCTTTCGAGCTAACTTTGGTTGGAGCATCATGACAAATGATTCTAACATCTATGGATCTGTCATTCGAAACAGTGCCTGAATGCTGTTGCAATACAAGATACCACGTACATACATTTACTGTTGGAAAGCCTTCACATGATCACCAGAGAGAGAGGAGAATATGTGGCGTCTCGTGCACACTGCTTTCACACTGCTTTCTTGCCTGTGACGTATGATTGTATATGTGTCAAACCTGACTATTTATTTTGTTTCAGGTAAGCTGTTCTTCAATGCCATATGTGAAGAAAATAACTGCTATACAAATTGATTGCTATTCAAATATGTGACTGGCATTAGCTTAGGCACACCATGCCATGCCCCACAAAAAACATGTCTGTGTAAGAGCTAGCTTCACCATAGGTTCAGAAATCTTGTGGTTGCGTGTGTGGAATTTTTCATTTCTTTTTAATGGGGAATTCACACTACTACTGTTTCTTTTTAGAACCCCCCCCCCTCCCCACATTTTCTATGGCACTCTTAGGGGTGCTAAAGTTCAGTAAAGTGGACCGAAGTAGTTACACGCCCTTCTTGGGTGTGCCAACGTAATGCATATGGCCAGAATCTGTGAAACTGTTGCTTTGGGTGCTGGTATCTTGCAAACCATCTCCCATATGACATGTATTAATTACCAGAAGTTGCCAGAAGACTCTGCATGTCCACCACTCATTACTGAAGTTCGGTGGTAAGTCATGCAGAGGCATCTACATTATTTTACTACGAATTCAGCATTGTGTCCCATAAATCTGCTCCCAGGCTTTGTCCGTGATGATACAGTACACCATGCTCACTACATTAAACTGTTCAGTTGCATAGATTTGTGCTGAAACAACTGGATCAATATGTCGGCTTCTGCAAAGTGACAACTACCAATGTGGCTAAAAGAAATAACTGAAATTGCAGAAGAGAGATATACAATCATGTAAATTTTAATAAAAGTAATACAGCACATTGTAGCTAAGATGCACATGATTTCAAGTTGCATCCTTTTCTTTGTATAAGCTTATTTGCATTGCGTCCAATTTTCCACTGCAGACTTCCCCTTACGGTATGATACAGATCAATATAGAAAGCGAGCAGACAATAATCAGTGCTGCTGTTTGCTGTAGCACTGAGATTTTATGCTAGAATGAGCATCTGTAGGTGTGCCTTGCTGTAGTATTCCACTGTGTTGTTTCTCAAGAAATAGCACAATCTCTCAGTACAAAGGTGCACAGTCAAACTGCATAACCACACAGTGCAGAAATGCAGCCTGTGCAATAATTTTTCATAGCTTTAGCATCTGTGTAAACGGAAATTAGTCGAAGCAGGCCACAAATACGGATGATACAAACAGGTAAGCCTCAAACGCCCAGTTGCTGAGTTGCTTGAATCATCGTCTGTATTTCAGGATGTCTGCAATCGAGTAAAGCATGGAAAACTGGGAATAGTCTGAGAACTATTGCATGACTGGAAAACTAGAAAAAATGTCAAGAAAGCGGTGAAGAGTTGCTGAAGTAAAAATTCCCTAAATAAGTTTACGCAATTGTACAATGGCGATTATCTTTCTCATGGCATCACACAGGCCTCTTATGTCATTTCACAGTCAAAGTTGAGTGATCTGTGTAAGGGTGAAGTGATAACTGTAACTGCATCGCTATGCAAATTCTTTCGTAAATTTAAAAAAAGCCTGAATAAGGAGTGATTTCAAAGATCGTAGTGAATGATGCAGTCGTCGTCCTTTTGTCCACGTCTCTTTGCTGCGGAATGAATTCGTACCAACTACCCCGCCTTCATACGCTTGTTTAGTGCATGATGTAATGTTGGCAGCCGTATTATAGCATGGCATGAGCTGTGGGGAGTTTTTAGGCATTGGCGGTGGTGATGGTTTGGCATGTAATGGTGCGATGATAATGCCAGTGTAATTGCTTACAATGCCAGTATGGGGTCGAGAGAGAAGTTTCTAAAGAATGAGCATGGAAAAATAGATAAGTCCCCAACCAGGTGTGTAAAAGTGTTTCCTGAATAATATATGGCTTTGAACAAATAAGCTCAACACAATTAATGAACAAAATGGCAGCACAGGCTTGTTTGTGGCTGATGTTGCAGCTGTTGTTGTGTGCGTTTTCTTTGGTCCTTTCCTGTTTGCTCCATCCTTGAAACACCTCTATTGAAACCAGTATAAGATATCCTTCTTTACGAGGTATTTGGTTCATTTTAACATCTGTATTTTGTGTACACGGTCTCAATAAACTACAAATTCTGAATGGCTTGGATGCAGTGTAATGGCATTAAAGTGTGGCCGTTTATTTTAGCAATTATTACGTCTGTGATGTCAAGTGCATCATAGCAGATGACAAGTAAGGACAAATATATACATTAGGTATGTTCCCATTGTGTGAAATTTCATCAGAGCAAGAGACAGTCGCAACGTAATGATGTATCTTTGTTGGCTGAACAGAAAAATCAATTTAGTGCTTAATGATTTGTACAATAATCTTATATGCTGAAATGCAGAAATAAAGGAGGTCAGAGGTAAGCACAGCACAGCACTAACAGGGGGTCACGACACTGGCAACTTCCACGCTCACAAGCAGGGACGCCCTGGGTAACTGACGAAAACAGCGCTAAACAAACAAAGAAAAAAAACACACACACATGACGAGGACGTAAACAAGGCAGCACCATGAGTACGTTTTCCGCAGGAGTCACTCTCCAAAGAAACACAGCCAGCAAAGAGATGCTCTAACGCGTTGCAGATTTGTGACACGTTGAAAGTACCACGTCGAGTTATGCGTGTGGGAGTCACCTGCAGGATAAGGTCACCCTTGCATCACTGTTCTTTCTGCTTACATAGCCTACAGTGATCAAGCACTTGTACACACGTTGCGAACATGTTATCAGGCTCGAAAGCGTATAAAAGACTCTGCTGGAAATGCCCCATCAATCGAGATGCTATGTTGATCGTTGCAGTTCACCACACAGGCCGCACAACAGACGATAAAAAAGCGATGATCAATGCGGATGACGTTATTATACGCATCCACAATCGACGACCGAACACCGACAAAAGCATAACGATCACCTGCGCGAGGATACCTACTGCTGCCTTTCAAATAACATGGCAAACGCTCTCTTTTTAGCGACCATATCAAGAGCTTGTCATTCACAAATACAGAGGTACGCATAACCGACGATTACCGACACCCCGATCCGCAACCACCTGCAGCAGCGCCAGCGCCGCCTGAACTTTTCTTCCGTTAACATCATAATCAAAAAACAAACGGGAGCCTTCCTCTTCACAATCCTGTCGTCTGCTACGTTCTCCCTCCCCTCATTCATCTCG
This sequence comes from Ornithodoros turicata, assembly GCF_037126465.1. Taxonomy (NCBI): domain Eukaryota; kingdom Metazoa; phylum Arthropoda; class Arachnida; order Ixodida; family Argasidae; genus Ornithodoros; species Ornithodoros turicata. Next base: position 35,240,066 of record NC_088204.1, read on the forward strand.
TGCCAATGTCAATAGTGCGCATGTGTTGTGGTCACCCTTTGGTCAACCGCTCTTCATAGCCGGAGAGATCACGTGATCGATTTAAACCCGATGTCACTAAACCAATGGTTCAAGTCGGCTGGTGAATACGGACTATAGAGTTTGCTTGGGAACCTGTGTAATGTGCAGCAATTGGGAATGTGGTAGTTGATCCAACAAGCTCAGTACAAGTCTTCAGAAGTGAAACATCAGTCAACATACATGACACAACAAAACTTACGCGACAAAATTGATGGTACAAAATAATTTACATTCCCTGCTAGGCTTTCTGTCATCATCTTTAAGGCTCATGACAATGCAAGAAATAGCTTGTAAACAAAATTCTGTTATATTGAGGTTCCACAACTTCTCAGTTTTAGCTGGTGGTGATCACAACAGCTCTGAATTTGTGCACTGTGCTCTGGGTGCAAAGTCATGGAGACTTGTAAGACACTTTTTTTTTTTGCGAACACGCATTGCACTTGCTGGACCGAACTGACACTACTACTTTTTGCTTTTATGGCTCTTCGCAATGTAATTTTACATTCACTACCTAGAAATGCAGAGTCATGTCCCCGATTTGATCATTCAAGACAGTCCTAGTATAAGGTCAGGGTCCTGTGGCGTAATATTCGAGCTTGTAGAAACCAATACATATACTAGCTCGTTAGGTATTTCTCATGCAATGCAAAAATAAATAAATAAATAATAATGAAGGAAAAATAATAATTTATAGGTTTTCACTGCAGTGCCCACTGACCTCCATCATGACCTCAGTTCCTGGCATGTGCAAGAAATGTGGAAATAAATGCTGAATTTAACAAATGTTGTCATTTATCCCACATGAACAACAGCTTCTAAAAACAATTAATTAATCTTTCCATCACAGAGGGTACAGCCAAGAAAACCACCTCCAACAAGACATAACATAGAGGTAGAGCAGGACGTCAACCATGAGATTTCACAGCCAGGACCATCGTGGGCTGCAGGTCCAGGGGTCTTGTCACCTCAGCCAGTCCGATCCTCACATAACCTTGCTGCTGACCACACATACGCAGTGCAAGAGAGTCCACGGACCTTAAAAAGGAAGATAGACATCACAGTTGAAGCACTGGACAACGTGAAAAAGCTGAAACGCTCTGAAGAAAATGCCCGAAGACTGAAGAAAAAGGTACTCACTGCGGAGAGTGTTATAGAAGATCTCGAGAAGAAATCTCTCTATCAAGTCAATGCACTGACATGCTTCGTGGCCATAGGTCGGCATTTTTCGAAATATTCATTCAACATCACATCATGTCCGGTCTTGCCCACAGCCCATAACATCACATCACCATCACAGCCCATCACATCATAGCCCATCATTCAACATCAACATCACAGCTCATCACATCATTACCTATCATTCAACATCAACATCACAGCCCCTCAAATCATTACCCATCATTCAACATCAACATCACAGCTCATCACATCATTACCCATCATTCAACATCAACATCACAGCTCATCACATCATTACCCATCATTCAACATCAACATCACAGCTCATCACATCATTACCCATCATTCAACATCAACGTCACAGCTCATCACATCATTATCCATCATTCAACATCAACATCACAGCTCATCACATAATACCCATCATTCAACATCACAGCCCATCACGTCATTACTCATCATTTGACATCACAGCCCATAACATCATTACTCATCATTTGACATCACAGCCCATCATATCATAGCTCAGAATTCAACTTCAGAACTCATTCTGACTTCTGAGTTCAGCCTCATTGTGTATGATGGACTTCGAATCTGAACTCCAGGGACCGGTTATGAGACTGAGGGCCTTGTATGCTGCGCATGCTTGCATTTCGGGGCGACGACTTGGCTTCGGCGAATGTGCGTCCCGGCGGCTCAAGGTCAGATGTCATCTTTTGGGTAGCGGCCGTTTACAGTGACGTTCGTAAATTAAACAGGTGTTGTGTTGTTTGTAGTGTCGCGGGCGGAGCTTGGCGGGGCGCCCGCCCACTGCACGGAGCGAGCCTTCGCGGGGCGGGGTGGCGATGATAGGGCTGTTAGAGCACTGCACGGGCCCGGGCCGGGTCCGACCCGGCCCGCGGGCCGGGCTGGGCTTGTTATTGGCTGTGTGCTCCGGGCCGGGCCGAGCCCGGGCCGACAAAATACGCCAGCACCGCGGGCCGGGCCCGGGCCGTTAAAATACGCCACCACCGCGGGCCGGGCCGGGCCCGGGACGACAAATATGTTCCCGAGAGTCAGGCCCGGCCGGGCCACGCAGCTAATTCCACACATTGGAGATGCATTAGTTCATATCATCATGCGCTTGCGTCATTCCTGTGCATATTTTGCAAAGACAAGCAAAGTGTACTGCATTATGCATACGATTCGACCCTCTAGAACATTCTCCAAGCCACTTTACATTGCTCCTCACTCCTCACATATTTCACAATCACTTTGGCAAAGCTTGGTGAGAGGGATAGGGACTGGGAGAAGCAGTTTGTCGACAGCATGCTCTATCTCCGCAAAATCTTGACAGTGTAACGATAACGCCCCGTGCGTTCTGGATTTAATTTGGTCTCGTGCGGTTACGGTGTTAAACCGCCATCACTTGTATGTTTGTCTTCTCTCCTTATAAATTTGTTTGATAATCGCCAGAAACGCGTACGTCGCGGCTGGAAATACTAGGCCGGGATCTACTCGCCGGGTCACCGGGCCGGGCCGGGCTCTATTTGCTTAGACGCCGGGCCGGGCCGGGCTCTAGTCACTGGGTCACCGGGCCGGGCCGGACCGGGCCGCATAAAAATATGAAGGTCCGGACCCGGGTCGGGCCGGGCCATTTTTCGATGCGCCCGGGCCGGGTCGGGCCCGGAAAAGTCGGCCCGTGCAGTGCTCTAAGGGCTGTACTGAAAGCGTGAATGCAAATACCAGATGCGTAGGGTGAGGATTGGAGAGCGGCGTGGCGGTGGTATGCCAGGTCTTGGCCTAGGCCTCCGGTGGCTTTATGGTATAAACTTTCTTGGCGCTGCGCTGCTGCTCATAGAGCTGGGGCATTTCCGCTGGGCTGGGGCATAGAGCATAGAGCATTTCCGTCTTCTGCTACGTACGTGGAAGCTGGTGGTTACGTGTGGGAGCAGGAGGGGGGAGGGGATGAAACTGCTCGTCTGTACTCGGCGGTCCCCTGTTTTTCTCCGTGCGTTGAGATCTCCATTTTTATTTTTTTCCTAGTCGTGTGGTTTTGATGTGCTGCTGTTTGAACTGCGGCTTCTAAATTAGTGCAGTGCAAATATCTAGTAAGAGTGCTGATTTTCATGTAAATGCATGTTTTGTTTTCGCTCTCTCTTGCACGTTGCGCTCGTATAATCAGGGTATAATAATCAGGGCTCGCGTAATAATCAGGTGTTTATGGTTATACCGGATGTTTATTTTAACCTATACAGAATTTTTATTAAAAAACTGTGATAGCAGCAAAGATGTCGTTTTTCCAGTGGAGTTCTACAGCCAGGCGGACATCCTCTGGACGAAAGTGTGCAAATGCAAGTGACTAGTTACCTAAAATTCATTTATTAACCTTTTAATTAGGGGATTTCGGGCAATAGCGAGATGGCAGATTGAAGGACTATCCTAGTTGCAAGCCATTTCACGTTTAACAAATCCTGAAACACACACGTGCGCTAAAACATTCATCCCCCAATTTTCGTATGCAAATGAACCGAAACCGAAACCGCGACGACCGGGAACGCGTGGAGTACAGTGCTCACCTCACGTCAGTCATCAGAGGGCAACGTGATTTGGAGCGGTAGAGATGATTGGAGTAGGTGTCGCTCAGCATGTCAGATAAGCCTCCGTCGGCGTGGGTGATGCGCTCCCAAGGCGCGCCTTTTCCGTTTCGGCTCATTTGCATATCAAAATTCCAGGGATGGATATTTTGACGCACGTGCGTGTTTCACGATTTTCTTAAACGCGGAATGGCGCTCAAATAGATAGTTTCTCAATCTACTAACACGCTTTTGCCCGAAATTCCCCAATTAAATGTTAATCAATGGATTTTAGGTAACTAGTCATCTTGTAGTTACATACTCTCTTCCAGAGGATGTCCGCCTGGCCGTAGAACTCAACCGCAAAAAACAACATCGATGTTGCTCTCATTGTTTTTTAAATAAAAATTCTGTAAGACTAAAAATAAACACCCTGCATCCGTATGTACTGCCCGTGTAATGACGTTGGGTAATAAAACTGATATCCCGTGAATTTTGCGGTGTGTTTTAAGTCGGGATCTTCTGCAACATTTGAAATCCGGTATAATAAAAAGTGTGGCACGGTTCTGAAGGACATCGATATTTTGAAGAGACAATTTTGGTAGGGATCTCATCGGAAGCGCTCACATTTGACTGGTCCATCAAGTACTCCTCAAGGACAAAAGCTGTCCCAATGCCGCCGTCGACTTAACTGTCCTCTAAGGTGAGCTATTCACAAAGGGTTCAAGCGTGGTGACGCGTCCCGAAAAACGACCACCAATGTTGGAAACTACTAGGTCTGTCCTTACAGGTTGGACAGGGCGTGAGAACTTGCATAAGCGTGTCGTGTGAAATGTCATGTTTTCCATGGCCACAGTACTGTAAATGTTGAGGAAGGAGGAGCATTAAATAGACGGAAACATTGCTGCTGTGGTCCTTTTCGTGTCACCTGTCCAATGCGTTTTGTGTTTGTACCGTCAACATTCTCGTGTGTAACTGACGATGGGGTCGAAACGCGCGACTGAAGTAGTCGAAAAGCTACCAGGCTACTCCCTACCCACCGACGTAGCAGACAGCTACGAGTACGTTGGAACCACGAAAAATGCCAATCCGAAGACCATCCTTCGATGTTTACATTGCGGAGAAAAAAAGCGAGGAGCCGGGTGGCAAACTCAAAACTTTGTCCGACACATGCAGGTAGGTACCTTTCAAGCTGACTCCATGCAGGGGCGGCGGAACGTTTTGACTTCAGGGGGGTACAAGCCCCTGGTTGGCGCCCCCCCCTCCAATGTCCCAAACCAGATGTACTGCTAGCAGCAGGAACACACATGTTGACATCAATCCTAATCGTGGCAATGAGACACGTAGACTCAAAAGTTGCAATTTGTAGAAGCTTTCAGAGGTATGCCTGCGCAAAACTAGCTGGATCGGGGCTCAATCCGGTAGATTTGTTAGAGACACTGCAGCTGGCATACCTGATGTAGACGCGCCGGCGAAAGTGCTCTCTTTGGTTCGCTTGGCGAAGAACTGCATAAGTGCTTTTGACTGCAGCGCTCGCTTTTCTTCTGCCTTTTTCCTCAGCCTTCTGCTTTCTGAGTCAGAAAGCTTGCGCTTTTTTTTCCCCACTCATCTTGCTGTGGTCACCCAGCTGTAATAAAACTGCGGACTGCTCTGGGGCCTACGCTACAGCATGCTGTTTCTCCCACAGCAGCACGAACCGCCGTTTCCAAGACGCTGCGTCTACGCGCCAGACTACCCGGCGCCACACACTTCATGCGACGCGCGAATATGGACGCGCAACTCCCTGTGCAGGTAGGAGCTGCGTATAACGTCATTCGATTCAGGAAACTGAAACGCAAAGAAAAGTGCGGCTATTGCACACGAATATTTTTTCAGTTTGACTACGGATTTCACAAGGGCATGATCACAGGATTGTTTGCCCCTGAGATATTTCGAATTAGCCCACTTGAGCCCTTTTCCACCTGGTGGTAATGACGATTTTGCGACCCCCCTAGGAATATCAGGGGGCGACAATGTACCCGTGTCCCCCCGTTCCGCCGCCTCTGACTCCATGGGTTGTATAATTTATACTGTGATACCACAGAACGACTGTATTGTGATCTCAAGAGCCATTTTGTTTAATTGTTGCCATATGTGCAGATAAAAATACGGGGTTGCTATGTTGCGATTCCGTTGTTCTAAGTTCTATATTTCAATAGTTCCTATAGCTCCTATAGCTCTAAGGACAGAAATATAAGACTTATCTGTTGCATGCATGTGTGATCAGCTGCCTATCCTTTGTAAATTTATGTCGGACTCAACTAGAGTGTAATCCTCGGGCATCTGGGTTGGGCAGCGTGGCTTCTGCTGTGAAGCGCGTTCATAATTTCGTTTTACGTAAACAGCTAGGAAAGAAGACAATTGTCTCGCTATTTGGCTTACTTCCGTACGGGTGCAGTTCAGTTCAAGAGCAAAAAAAAAAAAAAAAGTTGTTCGAAGCGCTGTTTCTGTTGTGGGGCAAAATTCATTCGTTTATCCGACTACTGTGTCTCAAACTGGTCATAACTGGTGCTTACGCTGCATTGGAAACGATATGTACACACACACAGACACACACACACACACACACACATATATATATATATATATAAAGAGACGATGATGAGATCGTGCTGATGCCTGCCAGCAGGCTGGGCGCTGCCCCAGTGCCATTTGTAGATAGTGAGAGATGATGATGGAGATGAGGATTCAGGTGATCAAAGCATGGTGCAGAGGCCTGTTAATGACAGGAAATCCCAAAGGTGACGGATACGGAAACGATGTACACCTTACGCTTACATACTGGAATACAAATCAGGCGGTAACGGTAATAGTTTACTAGTGAGGCTTGTTTTCGTATCAGTGACACCGTATGTGCACACATTCGTCTGAAAGCGAGGACGAACGATGACGTCACACGATGGCGCGGATTAAGTTGCTTTAGTCACGAAACTCACACACAGATACACACACACACCGATGAAGCAATACAAAAAAGGTTACTTTATTAGGTGGAAACCATATACGAAGAGTGCCCTGGACCGGCAATCCAGAAGATGTGGGTTCGAGTCCTACAGCTGGCTAACCTTTACAGTGACTTCCTTCTTTCTTTACGAAGAGTGCAGTTCGCAGGGGATAGTGTACGGGGTACCTGCTACCGGAGCCACTAGCTGATTCTTGAATATAGATCAGGGTGTTTCGGAGGATGTCATAAGTTTATAAAAGTATGCAACTGCTTGGAATACGCATATACACATTTTTGCCACGCACCCAGGTTGTGCATTCGTGTCACACATTAATTAACGTAATTTGTATAAGTAAACTCGAAAAATTGGCGAGCAACGGTACATTTTTCCTTCGTGATTTTGAAGGCTACAACACGGTTGTCCCACAAAAAAATATCGGGTTTCTCACGCTATTTTGACTGAATTTCGAAACTGAAAATCCATCGTTCTTCAAAGAGCTCTTGTCGCAACTTCCTTTTGCTCAACGGGTTGTTCCTCCCAAACACCATCCTTTTGTTAGCAAGACAAAAATAAAAAGAAAGGAGATAACACCTGTTTGTCTGCATCAGTATTCTCAGGCTCTGGTAGTCCCGTTCCCCTTCCATTCGATTGAGGAGAGACTAGAAACGAAGCTACAACAAAACGATAGATTTCTGGGCCCAAAACAAATGTGTTATGTAACGAAAACAACAGGTTAATGCGCACAGGATTTCACTCACGAAAACAATCATGCTACTTTTAGTTGGCAATTTTTAGAGTTGATTTATGCATATTAGCTTACTTAGCCGGGGCACTATTGCAAACGGCCGCCGTGTGTGACACAGTCCGCGTGAGTCTATTCTAAGTAGTTTCACACTACTCTGAAGAACCTTAATTGATCTGTTGTTGTTTGTTCGTTTACGAGTTTAGTGGCATACTCGCATTCTCATATCACCGCTACATTCTTCATTTTATTTACATTACAAGAACCAAACCAGAATTTTCTCGGCGAAACCCCGGCTTGCGAGCGGCGCGCGTTCAACCGCGAACTGCTCATAAATTGATGCGCGTTTGCATGGTGACGACGCAGCGATACCCCGCCATCGCAGACAACCCACCGTTTCCAAAAGTAGGGAAATAATTCGAGATGTTCAGAATTTTGTGAAACGAAAACTTAATTACGCAAAATCACTGATACCGTTGAAAAATGAGGCACCGGAGGGAAACCTCACAACACCGTGCGTTTATGTCGGTCGAAATAATATTTCTGTAAATGCACATCACGTTTGAGCGACTGCTTTTGTTATGCCTCAGCATAGGAATCATGTAGGAGCAGTAGACATAAATAAAAAATAAGAAGGGAGTCAGTTGGGTTAGGTTAGTTTATGCAGTTCGGACGGAAGTGTGCATTTCTTCAGGTACAGACACGCACGCAACGTAGGGCCTATCCCATTCCGAGATTTTAAACATAATGGATTTCAAATCGCGCACGATGTCCCACATTAGCATTTACTTTACATATACCATGTTGGTGGTTTCAGGTAGGGATGTTAGCTTACCGTCGTTTCAACTCAATGGGGTCATATTTGCCAAAGTCATCTCTCGTTCTCAGTTAAACAGAAAAAATACCATTATACCATTTATACCATTAGGCACCAGTTGCCTTCAGTTTAATGTTCTCACTAGACTTTAGACGCTATTTTTAACATCGTTTGATTCTAAATTTAAAACACAAAATATCCACTGCATCAGCAGGGAACCCTGCGAGTTGCGGCACTCATGATTGTGTCGTTTCTTTAGCAGTTGAGACACCCTGAAGAGTTTCAGCAAAAGCAGTCTGCGAAAAAGCAAAGGACGCTAGACAGCTCAGTGGCAATTTTCCGCAAGGAAGCTGCTAAAGAGACGAAGCTTCAACCATCGGACGTTCTTCAGCAGCAATTTAACAGACTTTTGGCTGAGATGGTTGCCGGGGATGGGTTGCCTTTAAATATAACTCAGGGGATTGGATTCAGGCGGCTCGTTGAATTTCTAATGCCACAAATTAACTTAATCTCCCCCAGAACCATCGACCGAATATTGGACGAGTTGGCGAAAAAGCACATTGAGCCAGCACTGTCAAATGAAATGGCTGCTGCTCCTGATGGAGGACTACATTTTATCGTTGACATGTGGTCCAGCCGCACACGCGTCGCTATCATCGGTATTAAAGTACAGTTCGTGAACAAGGAGTGGAATTTGCGTAATACAACGCTACTCTTCAAATATTTCGCTGGACATCACACGGGAGAAAATATCCGCCGTGCTTTTGAAGAGGCGTTGGCAGAACGAGGTGTCAAGCAGGAAAAAATTGGCTGCGTCGTAGCGGATAACGCGTCCAATATGAGCAAGGTCTTTAACATGGCGGCATTGTTCTCAGATACTTGGCGCCTTAACGACGACGATGATACAGTGCAAAGCCCAGAGGACTGCTCAGCAAACGAAGTATCAGTCAGAGCGGCCCTCAACCCCAGCAGAAGGGTACGGTGCGCAGCTCACACGCTTCAGCTGGCTGTGAACGGGGCCCTACGAGAAGACGATGAAGTCCTACAACTCCCCACCGTTGTCATCAGGGTGGTCAACTGCTTCAGGAGGTCGCACCTCCTCACAGCTGAACTTAAACAGCAATGTGGAAAAGACCTCGTCCAGCCGGGCGGCACGCGGTGGAACTCCTTCCTTGCAGACCTAAGTCGTCTCACCGAGGTAATTAGTTTTCCGTAATACTAATTGCTTCTATATACGTAGTCTAGGTTGTTTTCTTATTTGCTAAAGAGAAGCGGAGTGAGCAACATATGTGGTCCTGAACTTATGTGCCGCGGATACGATTTGAGTCCAAAGCGAAGGGCGGACGACCATGAACCGATGTAACGCGTGAAAAAAAGAAAAAGAAAAGCATGAGAAAAATGTTGAGTGACCGTTCCAATTTGAAACTGAATAAGCTAAACTGTCTGAAAATTAAGTCAATGCAGTGCAACTGAGTTGGAATGCAATCTCAAGAACTCCTTATTTTTTTATAGGAGCAAGCTTTCTCGTCAGTCGACACGATCCTACAGGAGCACGACGAAAGTCATCCTAGCAAAGCAATCAACATGATTCCACCAGTGGTTACCTTGCCGCGGCTCAAAGAACTTCGCGAACTGCTGCAGCCGTTTGGCCTTGCAACCGACCGACTACAGGGTGACGGAGTAACGTCGTGCACGCTACACCTGTGCATTGCAACATGCTACATCAGCGTTGATAATCTGATTTGCGAACAGTAAGTTAGTGCAAAAGATCTTCATGTACAGTGCTGGACAAAAGTTTACGGAACACGCTGCGGCGCATTCCTTCCTCAGAATGACACGCTAGCAGCGAATGGCACTGCACAGACTTGTAGTCTTGCAAGTGGGTTATACTTAGGCACATGTCTGTACTCCGTACTGCCCCATTCGCTGCTTGTGTGTCACTCTGATGAAGGAACGCGCTGGAGCGTGTTCCGTAAACTTTTTGAATGCGTAGTTTGAATGAATAGTAAACAGTTTGAATACAGAAATTCTGTGACACTTAAAAAAGCATCTTGTATAACAAAGCTCTGCCAGTCATTCAGCCTCGACAGCGTAGAATGAGGTAACCAGATTGTTTGAACCTCACGATACATTTCTTTGTCCCATAGTTTCTCAGAACTGCAAATGAAGCTATTGGCGCAGCTCACAGAGAGGTTTCGGGAGCCGCTAAAAAATGCTTACATCATAGCGGCAAACGTGCTCAACCCTAGGCAGAAGTTGAGGTGTTTTCAACCTACCTTCGCACCTCTACTCTGGAAGCCAACCGCTCAGGAGGACACTGCTAGTGTGAACGCGCTCTTTGATGAGCTGCGTAAGGTATGGTGCACCTGTATTACAACAACTATTAAGAACAATCCCCACAAATGTGCATGGACTGTCTAACATTTTCCTTGCTTTTACAACTGTAAGCGTTGTTATACTACTAATATCTAAGGCGTAACGCAAGCGCGAGTAGTTTGACTGCTGCTCATGCTCGTTACCCCCCTCCAACAGACTCCTGACCCACAACTAGGACCTTCACACGTTGCCGAGGGCCCTCTTCCCCCCTGTGGGGATGACGATGACCCCTTGTACACTTTGCTGGACGATGTAAGCCCGGCAACGACGTGCCATAAAGAGAATGAGCTCGACCTCTACCTGAAAGCTCCGTACAGTGCAGAGGATCCGCTTACATACTAAAAAAAAAAACAAAAAAAAACAAAAAAAAAACAGCAGCGCATATCCCGGACTCTCCCAAGTGGCATCTGTGTGCCTAGGTGTGCCAGCGTCGTCAGGCTCGGCCGAACGGCTGTTCTCCGTTGCAGGAGCTCTGCAGCGAGCGCGCCGTTCCTCTCTCAACCCGACCACAATTGAACACCTCATACTTGTGGGAGAAAGTGTAAAATACAGGTTCGCCTCTGAACCACGTGGGGGAGCGAAGTAGTACTGTAATATTTTGCAAATTGTACTGCATAAAGCATATTTTGACATTCCATAAAGACTGCACATTAAATAACCTAATTACTATGCGTTACACGTATAAGGCGTCTGCCTATACTTTATCGGGTGTTATCTGTGTGTTGATCCGTCCATATATATATAGATATATGGACGTCCATGTGGACGCGAAAAAGATACAGACTAGAATAAGTAGCAGTAGATATAGAGTAATGAGAAGAGTTGGAAAGCCGTATAAGAATAAAAAATAATTAAACTAGCTTCATTACACTTCAAAAATAAAGAAATTAACTTTGAAAAGTACCAGACGTAAAAATTACATTTAGTAGTCGACGTTTTGCAGGACTTTGGCTAGACTTGAAGGAACAGCAAGCCGTCCTCTCTGGCTGACTTCCCTTCCAAAATATACAGATCCCCCCCCCCGACACACACGAGAATGAAATAAGTAGGAAAAATCATAAGAAGGCAAACAGGTTACACGAAAACACAAAGGGGCGCTTATTAATACTTAACACTTAAAGGGGCACTAAAATGCAAAACAACTTTCTCTCAAATAAAAGTCTGTGTTTTAATTAGTACAATTCAAACAAAATTAGTTCACACAACGCTACCGTTTAGAAGAAAAATGCAATGAAAACATGGCTATCTTTGGCGGCAACGAATTGATTCTTAGGAAGCAAAGATCGACGGTATCCAATGAGACAGCAGGAAAAGCGCGCGTATACCTGTTGCGGGCGTGCGGATTTGCAACGGACACGACCGTAGAGATCGTATATGCGCAGCATGATGCGCATTGCTGCATTTTTCAATAGCTATTCACTGAATTGTAGCCCACAACAGTTATCGCAAATGCTCCACTGATGATATTTGTCTTCACTTCTTTCGGACGGCGACGCCTATCCGCTTCGCAACGCGCACTATGTTTATCACCGGGACTGCTCCATGGCGTAGCACGCGCGTGCACGCGCAGCATGGACTAAAAGCACTATTGTACGAGCTGAAGCTCGTTCACTGCTTGGCGCCGAAGCAAGAAACAGTCCGGTATAATTTTGATTGTAGCTTCGTAACGGAATCAAAGTTTCGAATTATGATAACATGTACGAAATTAACACAGCATACAACGTAATTTGAAGTGAACTTGTTTTTGCATTTTAGTGCCCCTTTAAGGGACGGGGGTCGACGTTTGCGCACTTAGCGATGCCTTTGACCGAAGTTCCATAGAAGGTAGCGCCATGGGCGTCCCCGGAGCGGGGCAAGGGGTGCGTGACCCCTCTGGAGCCCCAAGGTCGCTTGTGAAAATAATGCACTCTTTAGACATAGGTCGTAATGATTATTTTCAGATGTCATAATAAGAATGTCTGAGCACCCGCACAGTCCGCAACGTCCGCCTCCAGAAAAAGAGGTGGTAGGGGGTAGCACGCTTGCCCTTTCCCTTGGAAAAAATCCTGGGAACGCCCATGGGTAGCGCTGATTGCTGAAACGGCCGAAACGTTTCTCCAGTCCACTTCCTGTCCACGCAACACTGCACTGGGTTCTACATTCAACCGCTCACAATCGGGTTCAACCGGCGCGAACCTTCATCGGGGGCATGTTTCGTGCATCCGTTAGTTCGGCGGTACGCGGGCCTACTTTCCCTTTGAGCACTGATACCATAAAAGGGCTTTCTCGACTTGAAGCATCGTTGGTTTGGCTTGATATCGCCTATACGACGTGGGCCGGACAACATCAATATCAGGTTTGTCACGCTCTATGTCAAACCTGGAAGAAACCCGCGCACCCATACGCAATTCCTTTGGGACCGTCGTAGTGATCAGTGATCCTAATCCAGAACGCTCAAGCTCGAAAGGTCAGGCCGGAGCAGGACAACGGTTTCGGCAGTTCGAACTGTCTATATAGCCATTCCATTGCCACGATTAAGTGTATAAATGTCCAGGCGTGAGAGCACACTGTACGTGAGGCTGAATCATTCTACAGGTATTTTCTTTTATGTGACTCGTCTCTCTTGCAGTGTCTTCCTTGAAGTGCCGAATACAATTCACCGACCATATACGTGCGGACCATCACAGTCGTCACTTTGTTTCCTATTTTGTATTAAATCTGTTACGCTGTTACTGACAGAAGGCAATGCTGAACGTCGTACTGAGAAACAACACACAAGTTCGGATAACAGAAACACAAAAACAAAACTGTGCAATGAAAAATCGGGGCTGCGTCCCGAAGCTGTTCAGCATAATATATTGGGTTGCCGGCTGTACCGATGCAGTTTACGCGTGATTATAAACCAAGATTATGCATCTCAGTTTCATGCCACATTGCCCTGGACAGTTTTTTCATTTATGCTTGCATTCTGCTTTTGCAAAAAGTAATATAAAACTGTCATGCCATTTGGAAGCGTAATTTTTCTGGCAGTGTGAACGGAAAATCATAACGCGGAAGTGCATTACTCTGCCGTTGCCCAAAACAACGTCGGGCAATCGATGCTGTCATTTTGTTCACGTGACAGTGACTTACCCAGAGTTCATACTGCACGATACCCGTCCCATAGTACCCGCGCCGCTTCTTTATGCTCTGGAGCCAACCCCCTTAAACGCACCTGCTCTGACGCGATGCAAATCAAACAGCGCGAGAGCGCCAAGGTTAACCCCCATTTTCTGTCTTTTACGGATGCCATCCATGTGCAGCGCCACAGAGTCCCCAACTCCAACTACAACGCTGAACGGCACGCCCTTCCCCTCCCACACCTGATATATCCGATATAACAGCCAACCGAGCCATCCCCACAACACCACACCTGCTCTGAGGCGACGCGACGCAAAACTAATAGCGCGAGCGCGCCAAGGTCAGCCCACCTCCCCTGCTCCTTGTCATTCATCCAAGTGCAGCTCCGCCCAAACTACCGAGATCCCGACTCCAAAGCCTTAACACAACGCTGAACTGCAAACACCCTCTCCCTCCCACCCTCCAAAAGAAAGGTCACGCATACAATTGGAGCCTTCCCGCCACTACCGGTAAGCTCATATTATCACAGTACACGAGAAGAGGTACACTAAAAATGGGGCACCATATTCCTGTCTAGTCAATGCATACTTCTATAGGCAGTTGTATGCACGCCCCTCCTCCCCAGTCCCCACCCACGACTAATGTCAACCCCACACCCTAAAACGCCGATTTCAACTTGAGAAACCCATCGCAGGGTCTTCAAATTCAACATCTCATCTTCACACATAAGTCAACATCAAACTCAGCATGAAATCATTGCCCGTCACTCAACATCAATGTCACCATAACATCATTGCTCATAATTCAACATAAAATTCAAATTCACATCACATCATTACCCATCATTCAACATCAAACTCAACATCACATCACATCATTGCCCATCATTCAACATCAAACTCAACATCACATCACATCATTGAATCATTCAACATCAAACTCAACATCACATCACATCATTGCCCATCATTCAACATCAAACTCAACATCACATGACATCATTGAATCATTCAACATGAAACTCGACATCACATCACATCATTGCCCATCATTCAACATCAAAATCAACATCACATCACATCATTGCCCATCATTCAACATCACTCAACATCACATCATTCTGAGTGATGTGATGGTGAATGATGTCGGTGATGGCCATCATGATTGAATTCGCCGACCTATGTTCGTGGCACCTTGTCTGATGTGCAGCTGGATTTAGTACTGCGCACCCTACAGAACAAAGCTGGAAGAGTAAGCAGAGAGCAGTATCCCCAGTCACTGCGTAGCTTTGCGCTCACTCTCCAGTTTTATTCAGCAAAGGCATACGAGCACGTCAGGAAGACATTTAACCTTTGGCTTCCACACCAGGCGACACTTAGGTCGTGGTACAGCTCTATACACGGCGAACCAGGTTTCACACAGGAAGCCTTTGATGCACTCAAGGTTCTAGGTCCACATCTCTGAGACACAACGTTTTCCCTACCCTCTACGAGCACATGTTCGAGTGCTCTATAGAAGAAAACTACGTCATTCGCCTCATAAAGCTTATAGCTAACTGCTATGGCAAGATTCGACTTCACCATCTTGCAAAGGAGCACACAGAAAACGTGAATGACAGACCACGACTACGAAAGAAGCTCTCAAGAATCATAGTATTCAACAATCAATGACAATGACTAATGGCTTTAGAAGTCGAGTGTTGTAATATCAATTTATAAATTCTACATGTCATGTTCGCAGTGATGTTACTGTGCAATTTTATTCAATGTTACTGGGTATCACTTTAAACAAGCCGTTTGTGAGGTAGGGTGGAAGTAAACTGGGCCGTTAACCTCGCAAGTGCAATCACTCGTGCAGCACTTGTTACGTCATGCGCTCTTCGTGCACAGCGCTTCGAATTTCTGTAACGAACTGCGCCGACAGCTGAACAACTGCATCGCACTCGTAGAGCACAATACGAATGCCAATGGATTATGGAAAAGGCTAAACGAGAACCATATACACGCCTAACGAACCACACAATAACAAATGAAAACCACACACAAACGAAACTACCTTACAATAACAAACAGTGCAAACCCTTTCTAAGCAAAAGGGATTAAATTTATAGGTTGTCATTAACCAAATTCCTCTATTTTTATGCTTCCGGTGCACGTAACTAACGACACCATATTCGGAGTACAGGAAGCGGAGAAGAAAAAGAACGTAATTACCATGAAAACTACAGACACACCGCCGAAGCACGGTAGGAATACACCAGCACACTGATTCCTAAGAAAGATGCGTGCTAATCAACAATGAGGAGCGTTTAAAGAGTAACAAATGCTCCAAATCGAATCGCTTCCCATCGTTTCCTATGGGAGCAGCCGGCGCCATTGGGCCCTCCAACATGGCGGCCGGTTGCCGCACCTCTCTCCCACGAGCCCCTCTCCTATGCGCGATCCAGCCTTTATACCTAGATTGTTTTATTTTTTTGATTGGGTGTTAGCGCCGCGAAGCAACTGTGGCTATGAGCGGCGTACATATGTGGACAGACGGAGAGAGGATAGCAGGAAGGAGTGGGAGACAGTGGGGTTAGTATGCGTCCTGGGCCGACTTCAGGGGAACTGTGCCGACATTCGTCTGGAAAGTCTTCGGAAAACCCAGGGAAAACCTCAGACAGCACAGCCGGCGGTAGGATTCGAACCCACCACCTCCCAGTCTTCAGCACGACCTTGGTTACCACCAACGAGCGGACGTCTTAGCCCACTCGGCCATGCCGCTGGTCCTTTATACATAGAGATCAGTGGTAGATACACGTCGTCTGCTCCGCCAAACGGGCGTCGCTGTACAGGTTGCTGCACAAAACGCAATAAATACGCATTTGGCAATTGTTATTCTGATTTATCACAACGACATTTTAAGTATTACATGTGTAGAGCTTGAGTAGAGTTCGAAGAATGAAACGGATCAGTTTTTGTAGCTGAGTACCGTGGTGCCAGTAGCGCCGGCATTCCCGACGTTCGGAACACAGTATGAACGAGAGGGTTGCGAATGCCGTAAAAGCGATGAATGAGTTCCCCGCGTTCGCGGCTTTTGATGATGCAGTGTGAACGTAGCATGAGGTTTTATCGTTTCCCTGCCCAGCTGTACATGCGCGACCGCAGGCAACGGTGGATACACGTCATTTGGCGCAACAATGAAGTATGATCTACCCTGCATATTCTACTCGCGTGATACATGCGCCTGTTCTACAGTAAATGTGAACGTCTTCATTTCTGCAGTCTGCACATCGTTTATTTTACTACATTATATCAAAAGCATCGAGGTAAAACTTCTGTACAGACGTCATCTGCTGTGCATAATGTTTGCACACACGTTTCATAGTTGCAGGAAATAACTGGTGTTCAAAACAATAAGGCCTCTCGTAGTCTTCCATTCCTTTCGAAATTGGGATTTATACCCGCCACTGTGGCAAACCGATGACAGCTGTAAATTCGTGCATATTGCGGAACATCGCCAGTGCAGCACCGTGTTTACATTTGCCGACCGCTCCGCTTTACACTCGCAGTGTCCCTTCATAGGTTTGTGGTTTTTGGCATTTGCTTTCAAGCGAATTCAGGGTATGTTTATCCACACTTGTATGGTTTATTAAAAATCGGATTCTTTCTGCAGCTATGTTCCGTCGGGACGGAGAGGATGTCCGAATGCGAGCATCGATTTAATTGCAAGCGAAGCAATACCTATTTTGTGAGTGAGGGAAACAACCAGCTAGCAAAAGTGAAATTTAAATTGAACAATGCCGTTTATCGTCAGTACAAAACAGGCAAACGAGGAAGACCTGTCGTTTGTTGTAATAAATGCAAGCGTATATGACCATACTGACATCCGCATAGCGGTCCGCTTTTTATATGTTGAATCCGCGGAATATGTTGAATTTGAAAAAAAAAAAAAAAATATATATATATATATATGTCGCATCGTTCAATGAGTATCTGTTTCTCTTCGTGCAGCCATAGAAGCCATTTTAATCTGTAAGTTTGAGTTTCAAACACGTCTAGCATCATTTACTTATTTTTTAATGGCTTTTCCCCCCTCTTTATATATATATATATATATATATATATATATATACAGGGTTCGCCAAGTTAAACTTCGGGGTTTGTAACGAAGATAAAACAAATTAGAACAGTGTCGGAAAGCCAAAGTAGATGTTAGAAGACGTATTATGCCCCAAACTTTTATGTGGATAATGCCGCTTGGTCTGTTTCTCTGCGGGTAAATCGTGAAAATTAAAAAATCGCAGCTGCCTAAACGGCTATACCTGTGTTTCAGCTTCTTTCCGCCAGATGGCGAAACGGTCGAACGCGGCGTTGCAGAGTACGATTCTGCATTCAGTTCCACTTGTTCCGATTTCGATGTCGTCTGCAATGCCGCGTCCGACCGTTTCGCCATCTGCCGGAGAGGAGCTGAAACACAGGTATAGCCGACTAGGCAGCGGCGGTTTTCTAATTTTCACGATTTATCCGCAGAGGAACGGACCAAATGGCAGTATCGACATAAAATTTTGGGGCATAATACATCCTCTAACATCTACTCTAGCTTCCCGACACTGTTCTTATTTGTTTTATCTTCGTTACAAACCCCGAAGTTTAACTTGGTGAACCCTGTATATATATCGGGGAGTGTTCTTCGACATTTTTCGGAAAATGTGGAAAGCCACAGAACCTACGTCTGAGATATGCATGAAGCTCAAACGGGAAGACTAGCTGAGAAAAGGCATGTGGCTATCACGGCACTGCACCCACCGGTGTTCGAAGACTCTTCCAGTTCAGGAACGTGTCCGGACCCATAAAGCCTTCCTTGGTCTACAGTTGTACAGTTGTAAATCAAGAAAAGAAAACCCCCGCTTCTTTAGGAAGTCGCCAGACGCATCTGAGTTTGATGCTAGTTGATGCATTTGCCATTGCACAACACACGACAGCAGCCAGCGTTCAGTCCAGCCATACCGATTTTCTGCACAAGTGGCGCGCGTGTCAAATTTTCGCCGCGCCCTCTGGTTAGCGCACGGAGCCTATTGGCCTATTGCGCGGAGATGTTGGCTCCATGCCCATTTGAACGCAGGCTCGCCCGCGCTCACGCGTCCTTTCTTGTTCTCCACGCCACCAACCAGTGTCACGCATGCGCCGTTTTTGTTGGGTTCGCCTTGGCTGCTCTAACGGACCTTCCTCGTCGCCGCGTGTAGTTCGTGTAATTTCGAGCGTTCCACCAAGTCTAAAGCGTTTTAGAGGTTTTGTGTTGTTGCTCTCACTTGATGCTGTCGTTCTTGCAACCCGTCTGACATTGCAACTGTCAGTAAGTGGAAGCGTATCTTAAAACCGCGAGCAGACCAGTCAGTCGCGTTTGAAATGTCATAGTGAAGACGCTTCCCTGGATGTGAAGCCAAATCGCTCTTCGCCTTCAGGATTCTTGCCGTTTCAGGTGTGTAATTAATATAACTGTGAAGTAATATGTTCGACTGCGCCATGCATTCTCATTGTCCAATGTACTCTATTTGCAGGCGATCTGCACAACGACAGGAAGATAGAACGTTAGGTGAAATGGACTGTATGCTTTGTGCAGACGATATGTCATATGTCTCTACACTACTCTACATAGATATCCTGCCATCCTGTTTTCTGGAACGATATTTCTTGCAGGTTGAGCGTGTATGACGCAGCGGCCTCCAGCAAGAGAAACGAAAGCACCGTGTTCAATGTGGTGGGGACTCTTGCTCGACATGACAATGCTTCAAAGTGCTTTTTCGGAAGACGGACAAGTTGGACCGGAAATGAGGACCTAGGTGTGCTCTTTTTCGTTATTGCTCACCGTTCGATCATTACCAGTTTTGTGCCCCCGTGATTTCAACGCTCAGGTATGTTGATGGTAAATGGATATGCGTTGAAAGGTGCGTACTCCGGAGCGGTGAATCAAGTTCTTTGTTGCTGCTATCTTCTGTTTCGTGAGGGTTCTTGTCGGTACTCATCTACCGCAGGCATGAGGGGCTCTCTTTGCAGAACATTTCAGAAAACAAAGGCTGCAGCATTTTCAAGATTGCCATAACCAGCATCAATGCAGTTCTGATGTCAACATCAGCATCAAGACAACTGTGATGTTAGCATCAGCCAGGGCAGCCCTAATGTCAGCATCAGCCTGGACAGCTCTGATGTTAGCATCATCATCAGAGCAGCTGTATTGTTAACATCAGATCTGATGCGATTTGGGACAGTGTCTTGATGCTAACATCAGCTGGTGTTAGCATCAAGACAGTGTCCCAAATCACATCAGACCTGATGTCGCTCTTTTCTATACGGTATTCAGCGTGCTTTTTTTTTATTGCGTGTGAACGCCGCGAAGTATCTGTGGCTATGAGCGGCGTAAGATCAAGAAAAGATCTTCCCGGAACAGCACCGCAAGCGGTACTGCCCGGGCGTATAGACGACGACAGATGTCTGCTGTATTCAGTGGTGTTGTTATGTGTGAAAAATGTAAGGTGCCTCGAGGCACCTTACTTTTTTTGTGTGTGTGTTAAACTAAATTGCATAGCAATCAACGAGTTTAGATAAGCTTAATCGCCGCCTATACCTTTCCACTTGGTCTGCAGTGTTTATTGTAGATTTCCAATAACCATTTGTATGGATCCATGGTATGAAGACTCGCATGGGATTGAGAATGAGTAGTAGCGACTGGAACAGGGCAGAATATCGCCGGCGGGGATTAGACACCCAACGTCAAAAATGAAGTTGTTCTTGAGTAGATAACGCTAAAAAATTGCTACGCGCCATCGAGTACATTATTCCTTCTCGATGAAGATGCATGGCTTCCAGTCAGCTATTCTATGGCCCGAGGGCTCTTGACCACTAAGTTGAATAAAGGCGCCCCCCCCCCCCCCTCCACGAATAATGATTCGAATAAGAATTCGGAATGAAACCAGGTTTTCAGGCATTGTTTTTACCCTTGTTCGATGTAGTGTTGCTCCTGTCGATGTTAGGAAGTACATACACATCCAAGCAGTTGTTGTGACTCACAAACCTCAACAAGTAGTTACAGCAACAGTTCTGCTCCGCGCGTGCATTTTGATTTGCTACACTGTAAGTAATATGGTAATTTAGAAATAATCGTGAAGAGAAGTGCAGAGAATGGCATCATCTTAATTATTACACTAAGTTTATGGGCTTGCAGCATAGCAGCAGCCTCTCCGGGTATCATCTGCGAAAAACTATACGGAGCAGAGAAGCGCAGAAAAAAAAAGGCGAAAAATAGTCAGTTATGTACGTGGGTCATTGTGTGAAAATTATATTTTTGATTACTTCTCTTTCTCTGATTTTTCTTTCCTTTTTCGCGTTGAAAATGTAAGCAAAATGAAGAATACAGTGAGTAAACCGACAATTTCAGTGCGGCTGAACGTTGGGATAATCGTTCGTGAAGAACTATGTACGAATAACTTAAAATGCCTTTCAAATTTTCAGTGTCTCATTTGGAAAGGCAGCTTATTTCTTTGTGCTGGTGTGTCAAGTGAAGTTTTTCGTTGATAAACTGTACATGCGAATGCAAAATAACTATACGACTCATTTGTTTTGTTTTCTTTTTTTTTACCTTAAGGCACTTCGCGATCATTTCCAGGTGTTTCACAACCCCCCCCCCTAAATTCCTGAGATTGCCTAATACACCTTGGCCACCAATACATAACACCATAGATATGCATCCATATACGAGAGTGGTTCCATAAGTTTCCGGTCCGACCAACTTTTAATAGTCATAGAGACGAAACAAGTGTATCACTTTTCGACATAGTCACCCTTAACTTCGATGCACTTTCGACACCTTTGAACCAGCATTCTTATACCCTTGAAAAAATAGTCCGAAGTTTTGTCCGCAAAATGCTGGAAAACTGCCTCTTGCACCTCACTATCGTTTTGAAATCTCCATCCTTTGAGATCTCTCTTCAAGTTTGAGAACAGGAAGTAGTCACTCGGTGCCAAGTCTGGACTGCAGGGTGAGTGGTGGATTTCTTCGAAGCCGCACTCCTTCAGTGCAGCCTTGGCAACAGAAGCCGTGTGGACAGGGGCATTGTCCTGGAGCAACCGGACACCTCGACTCAACCTGCTTCTTCAACCTTCAACCTGCGCTTCTTTTCCTTGATGGCGTCTCGCAGTCGGTGCAGGAGTGAAGCATAATATGTGGCATTCACTGTGGTGTTCCTCTCTTTGAAGTCGATGAGGAGGATCCCGTGACAATCCCAAAATATTGTTGCAATGATCTTCTTTGTGGATTGTGTGACCTTGGCTTTTCTTGGGGGTGCTTCTCCTGGTTTGCGCCATTCAATCGACTCCGTCAAAAGGGTCCGTCCGTTTCGAAAGGGGATCATAGTAGAGCACCATAGTCTCATCCCCTGTGACAATTGAGTTCAATATTTCTTCTTCGTTCTCTTGACAGAGCTCCAAAAACTCTTTGGCACAGACGACGCGCTGTTGCTTTTGAACTGACGAGAGAAGTCGTGGCACCCATTTCGCACTGACCTTTTTCATGTGAAGGCCCTCGCCGATGATGCGAAAAACGGTTGTTTTGGAAAGCCCCAGCCTTTCTGAGATTTCCTTCACCTTCAGACGCCTGTCGCTCAGCACTTCCTCCTCGACAAGAGACAAATTTTCTTGTGTCACCACTTCCACTGGACGACCATCGCGTG
Organism: Ornithodoros turicata; assembly: GCF_037126465.1. Lineage (NCBI taxonomy): Eukaryota > Metazoa > Arthropoda > Arachnida > Ixodida > Argasidae > Ornithodoros > Ornithodoros turicata. The sequence continues at coordinate 35,262,582 of NC_088204.1, forward strand.
GATCATCTTCAATGGACTCTCGCCCCAGGCGAAACTGCTTAGCCCAGTCTCTTACCGTTGTGTACGACGGAGAGGCTTCCCTGTACACGTTGTCCAGTCGCGCTTTAATTTCTCTAGGCGAAAGTCCCTCTGTTGTCAAGAATTTTATCACAGCGCGGTACTCGATTTTTTCCATTTTAAATGAAGAGTGCACCCTGACTGTTTGAAATGCCGCTCTCCAACCGACAAAAGCATGGAGAGGGTTGAGGGTGGTGCTCCGGCCCTCCAACAGATGGTGCCACGCGTCCATAATCGCATTTTCAAATTCGCGCGCATTTTCTACTTCGGGCCGGAAACTTATGGAACCACCCTCGTACATATACCCCCCTATGGTTCGCTCCACTCAGCAAGACATCACAGACAGCTTTAAACAGACAACTTTTAACATGAAGGAACTGATGTTCTGAGGCTGGAACAACATAGAACAACAACTTTTAACAGATCGCTTTAAAAAAAAATTCTAGACACGTTAGAGCAAACACCCTGTATAATAATGCCCCCCCCTTCATTTTTTCCAACCCCTCTCCATGCTTGGGATGATGGATAAACCACTGCCAGGGCGTACCTGTTTCTCCCGTACATGGAGAGGTCGCGTTTGAGGAAGCTGCTTCGAAAATGCAGAGTTCGAAGTAACTGGTTACTGTAACTAAGTTCCTTTTTTGGTAACTTGTAACTTAACTCCGTACTTTTGCGCCGTGGTAACTTTCAGAAGAACTTGTTCCTTTTTCAGGTAACTTTGCCAAAGTTATTCAAGTTAAGTTCTAAGTTACTTTTAACTCGCTTTTCACTCACGTCCGCACATTTTCTTGCTTTCTCTCCTGTTCCTTCATGGCATTTTTTGCCATAAAACGTCATATTCAACCAATGACAATATTTTATTATATAGATGACAATATTTTATTTTATATATCATAATATCAGGAAGTAAGAACCGCTGCCGTTCAAATGAAGCTGAACCATTGTGCGCCCACTGGGAGTAACATGCAAAACGTTCGAATAGACCTCTACGAGAGAAACGTCATCACGACGTTGGTAGACAGACTAAAACCGAAACATATCGGAAGGAGAGGGCTGGGTTCCACGAACGGGCACTTGTTCGCTGCCTCCCAGTGAAAGAAAAGTAGGACCGCGGGTCGCGTTCTTGGAACATATCGTGATCCCCTCAACACCGTAGCTTTCGGGCGCTACCTTGTTCACCTCTAGCTTCGAGCGTAGTTCAATTCTACCAAATTTGTGACGCTGTCGCACACTGTGACGTCGTTTGTTTACAAACAGGGAGAGGTCTGCTGTTGGACATAAACGAAAACGATCTAAGCGTGTTGCACTCCTCGGCAGGCAACTCCGAGGTCTAACCCAACTGCTCACGCGCGCTCCACCTGCGTAATGCTATTTTGTGTCCGAAGTAACTTGGAAGTAACTCGTTCTTTTTTTAAGTAACTCAGTAACTGCGAGTTACATTTCAGGCTGAAGAACTTCGTTATTAACTTAGTGACATTTTTCACACGGTAACTTGACTTGTAACGAGTTCTTTTTGACGGGGAACTTCTCAATCTATGCGAAAATGACACTCGCGAAGACAAAAAAAAAAAAAAAATCAGTAAAATTCTATCAAATTTGCGGCTTAATATGATCTGGTATCAAAATATACTCGAACACATCGACAAGCTCCTAAGTCTTCATCCTGTAGCAGCTGCGAATGATGTCGGGAAGTTGAGGAATCTCTACAACTCAATCAAGTTCAGAACGGGCTGTCTCAACATCCTCGACGTTCCTCAATCAACATAGGTGGTGGTACTGTATCGCGTTGTGATGCGCTGACTCTCTGAGGAACTGGCCGTCGAATTTCGGCAACGGCAGACCGAGCGCACTGAATCTGCTGTCTCACCGTCTCCGAGCGACATCCTTAATGCAGAACGGATCAAAGCCGTCGAAGACGTAATGAGGCTTCATCGCAGTCCTATAGAAAGCCGAGAAGATTGCCGCCTCGCCCTACGCAAGCCTCCCGCACGTGAATCTTCAGATTACTTCAGTGATGCTCCCCTCACAGCCTTATCCTTAATGGCACGTTCGACACCGACAAGCAGTCATCCACAGAGTTGCCCGCTATGCAACAGCACTGCCCCTGGCATAATGGAATGTCAAGCCATACTTCCTCCGTCTGAGAAGTGAAGGCTTGTCGCGTACAATCGCTGTTGCTTCAAATGCGACAAACGCAACCATTTAGTGCGGGAATGTCGATCGTCGAAATCACTCAGATGCATGACATGTCGTGGGCACCACCTTTCACTGTTTCACGACATTCGACCAAGCCGTCCTGAGCGCTCTCCGGCTGCCGTCAACACCGTTCATGCCCCAACCCAGGATCACAAATCCAGATACCCGACAGGGAGCGCCGAGACAGTTCAAGCACATCCAATTCACCGGTCACCACAGCAGCGTGCCTCCCACGATCTCAAGTTGTTCTGTTCCAAACTGCTCGAGCATTCGCCATTGGAAACAGCGACAGCAGTCTTGTTCGAGTGGTTTTCGACACTGGTAGTCATCGTTCCTATATCCGCCAAGACGTCGCCACGCAGCTCCAATGCCCAGCTTTTGGCACGGAGAGCATAACCGTATACACCTTTGGGCGTAGCAAGACTCCAACAACGTACCATTGTCTGACGGTGGTCTCGACACTCAGGATGCAGTACCATCCAGCAATAATCACTTTCAAGACACTAGAAGTTTCTGAAGTTTGTGCGGTTACCAATCTCTCCTTGGAGGCAACCTTCTTGAACAAGATGCACAACCTTGGTCTGAACATCGCCGATGCATCGTCTCCCGCACACCCCGTCGATGCGGTCATCAGCATTCTGATTGGACGGCATGGATTGGATCAGCGTCGCTTAGTGGACGATGGAAACCGGTAGCATTCACCGTCTCCCACCGGATCTACACTCTTAACTCCGTACCCTTTAGTAAAGGGTAAAAAATCGCAATATTTTACCCTCTATTTCAGAAGCTACCAGGTACCCTCTGAGCGACCCCTTTTATAAAAGGTACAAGGAAACCCACTAATTAGAGGTTACGGCCTTCAATCCAGCACCTGCCCGTAAAGGTTACGCCAACGTGCGGCTTTTTATACAGGATGTTCATTTTTATTCGCAACAGAGTAGCGCTCATTTGGCAGGTGGGTTATGTGAATTTTTGCTAATTAGTCGATCCGTAGTTACAAACACATGCGTCAGGAAATGTCGGAAATGTTTGTAACTACGGATGGGTTAATTTGCGATAATTAACATAACCCACCTGTCAAATGAGCGCTGGTGTGATGCGAATAAAAACAAACACCCTGTGCGTGGGATATCGACAGACATTTACAGAACACACCAAGGTACCAAAATGAACCAGCAGAAAAGGAGATCTTGAACATATGTATATTACAAAAACAGAAGTCTGTCGAGAGGTGACACATTGTGCACAAGTGCGATTCTGATGTGAGGAGAAACCATGGTCGCTTTACCATGTATGTGGAAAAAAGAACTATCTTCTAAGTGAGAAGCAATGCATAAAAGTGCGAGGAAGCTAGCGAGTCAAAACAACTGACCTATGTTTGCTAAGCTGAACACACCCAACGAAATGGAGAATTGCAGCAGAAAAAAATTTATTCCACATTCGTGTTGCAGAGGCGAGCGCAAATGGCAATACAGTATTACATAAAACGCACACAACCTTGAGGAATATGAGTGTACAGTAACGCAGGAGACACTACATTACTGCGTTATCAGCGTTGGAGGCGCTCTGGGACGAGTTTGTGAGGTACTGCATTGCGCTGGTGACCGTATGTGAACCTGCATGTGGGATCCTGGGAACAAAAGGTTGGGCAATGAGAGTAACATTTACGGAACCATTCAAATCCGTACAAAGCACAAGGTACAAATCAGCATAAATGCGGGAATGCGTTCTCTCCGCGATTGAGTCTTAGAATATCGTAAGAATACAACAAGTAGGAAGCTGCGAATTATATATCTCGATGCATATATCCGCAGCTCGCAAAATGCACGCCGGTGTATTGACTTGGCGACCAAGTAAGAGCAGAAAAGTAGCAAGCGTAAGTGGCGTTCATATGCAGGACCGCAAAACGCTTGCCATAATCACAACAAACATGCGCTAAGAGCTCTTGCTATCAAAATAACGCACGTACCTAGCACAAAATGTACACTTACCCAGTGTATGAAGTGTGTGAATTAGGGCTGCGGTGGTGACGTTCGTTTTCGGTTATATATTCTTTGCAATCTTCGCACTCACTACACTTTCCCCTCAGAACACCGAAAATATACTTGTTTGCTAGCGACATCTAGCTTTTCCGTTGTTCCTGACGATACTATGATAAACGCGAGGAAAACCACTGATTAAAACAGATTACACTTGTTAACGGACGGACGACGAGCGTTAAGTGTTTCAAGGAAACCGCTCTCAGTGTGGATAGACCTAGACCAGGCTCGGCTACGCAGCGAAATCGGAAATCTTGGTGGTTGCGGCATTGACAATTGTTTTCCACCCTTTAGAAAGAAACATACTATCTGTATTTCATACTGCGAACTTATAATCTGTGTTCATACAGCATTGATAACATGTAGTTGACGTATCGGTGCCGCTGAAACAGATAAAAAATAACAGCGTAGATTCGCAACTGTCGTCTCGAATGGGAGGCTGAAACGCGGCATTATGCTGAAAAACAAAAGGAAAACAAACGATAAGAAACTAACAAAGAGATTATCGTTGGAGATTTCGCTTAGAAGTTACAGTGTCGGAGTAGAGGGTACATTTATAAGTTACAACAAGATATTTTTGTTTTTTCCGAGATGTAACTTCTATTCGTGTTGTAAAGACATGACCTTGGTCGCTTTTAACCTCTAAATATACGTTACAGTGGTGTAACCTATAAGAAATATCGAAATCTACGTCTATACAGAAGTTACATGTTTCTAAAAGTTACAATAAAAGGTACGGGTTTAAGAGTGTAACACCTGTGGAAACCTGCTTCGGATGGGTCCGATAACGGATACTATCCTGTCTCCACAGTCTGCTGTAGTCATTGCACTCTCGCTTGCGCGCCAATAGAACACTGATATCGACCCACCTGAGATGTGGAAGCTGGATGCCACTGGAATCACTGACCAATTCGACGGGAAAACTCAGATTTATCCAGCGCAACAACAGTTCGAAGACTACGTCACGTTTCAAGGGGTACCGGTACCTGGTATATCACTCCTCATCAAGCCCTCCTGCTGCGGAATGTTGGCTGATACCCGCAGCATCGCACAGACGAGACCACTCTCGCAGTTTCCGCGTCTTCGAGACCATCCGGGCCTCCTAAAGCAGTACCCCTGCACGATTTCCGAATATTTCCATCGAAGGCCACGCAGAGAAAGCCCCGAACGTACCTCAGGAGAACCTCTACTATCTTCGTCACCACGCCGTAATCCGGAAGGAAGCAGTGACAACAAAGGTTCGCGTGGTATTCGGCGCTTCGTCACACGTCAGCGGTGCCCCATCTCTAAACCAAGTACGGCGGTAAGGGGCCCAACATCAACGCAGACTTGCTGCTTCAGTTGGTGTCCTTCCGTTGTAATCATATTATTCTCACCGCGGATATCCGGAAGGCGTACCTGCAGGTCGTAATTCGTCCGAAGACCGCAACGCCTTGCGTTTCCTGTGGCTAGAAGACCTTCCATCTCCAGAAAACCCATGCCCCCACACACTAAATTTCAAAACACCCTTTTTGGTGTAATTCGGCGGTATCATAACTGACTCCCTTTTTGGTGTATATCAACACCCTTTGGAAAAGTTACACCCCTCAGAAAAGGTGTATTCCTTACACCCAAATTGGTGTATTTCAACGGTATCATAACTACCTCCCTTTTTGGTGTAATCCTACACCCAGTGGAATCTGTACACCCTTCTGGAAAGGGTGTAAATGGAGTGCACCATGTGTCGTATATGAGACACGGCGAAATGAAGTCCGTGAACGCGTCTGAGGAATGTCTGAAGATGCCATGGTTGGGCTTTGGAATCCCAGCAATCTAATTCCAGCAACCACTGTAAGCCAAACTGATACAGATACATAAATGATACGGATGATGCAGATGAATATATATAAATAAATAAAATAAAATAAATACAGATATTAGTACAAATTTTGTTCACTTGAACATACAGTTCTTCATGGTTTCCTGTTTGTTAGTGCAGTATGTACCCTTGTGTTCGTTATGCAAATGCTCTCTTCCTCTGTTGTGTGAATACCAGTGATGGGCAAAGTACCTCAAAATTATACTTAAAGTAAAGTACCAAGTACCTGGCGTCATTAGTACTTCAAGTACAGTACAAAGTACCCAATTCCAAATGTACTTCAAGTAAAGTACAAAGTACTAATCAAAGTACTTCAAGTATTCATCGAGTACATTGCGAATTTAATTTGTACCACTTTGCATTTCAGTGTTTAGTATCTGTGTCTTGCTTTTTTTGCAAAACTTTAGCGAGCATTCTTGACAAATGCTCTAAAGCCTGCTAAATCGTGAATATGAACGTAAAAAAGGATGAAGCACAATGTAAGCCATCATTTTTATACGACTGTGATCTGCAGCAATGTAATCTATGTGACCAATTAAAAAATGTAAAATGTAAAAATTAAAACATGTGTGTCTTTCAGATTGTTCATCTTGTCATGCAATCACACATTGTGATATAAAATGATTCTTAATTGCCAATGAAGGAAACAATATAAAAAAAGCATAGAACCCTGCATTGGGAGAACTGAAATGACGATTGCCCAAGTCATTGTGCTGTCGGTTGCAATGTCATAATGTGTGCGTTCCATTCGTTTTACATAATCATAGAAGCGTTGATACTTTTTCAACATCTCAAGCCTCTCAACAATAAATTTGCTTCAACAAATATGCTCTTTAACAGCACAAAAATCCTTTTTTGGTAAAATGTCAGACTGGACTCTTGGTACTGCTCCCACTAAAAGCACTAAAATGACGGCAAGAAGACAAAAACACACAGATAGCGCGCTATCTGTGTGTTCTCGTTTTCTTGTTGTCATGTTAGCGCTTTTAGTAGGGTGCATTTTTGATACTCTTTTGTGATTTTTTGTCTGGAGTCCAAGTTTGGGTACTTGAGTACTTGATGGGAAAGTACTCGGAAAAAAGTACTCTAAGTACAGTACAAAGTACACGATTTAAAATGTACTTAAATTAAGGTACAAGTACACAGAAATGTGCTTAAAGTACTACTTGAGTACTTGGTACTTCAAGTACTGCCCATCACTGGTGAATACATAACTTCTTGCTCTGCCAATCCTTTATCGTAATTCTTTTTTGTTGAATATGCACTGCACTTGCTTACCACACTGTATTGGGCTGACATCTGACATAATGTCCACAAAAACATTGGGCAGGACAAGTATTTTTTACTTTATGGCATTAGTTAATGATGAAGTCATGTCGTAAGTATTAGGTACTGACAGCACAAGAAGGTAATTCGTTATTCGCCACATATCCATTCATTGCCTTTTCTTAAGAAAATGTCAAACTGGAACACATGTTTCACCCACTGTGGATGTCCCCTAAATAAAAGTCTCATTAGTATGTATGTTGTTCATTTACACCATATTTATACCAAAATGTGATAACACGTTGGAAAGAGGGTGTTTCGAAACACTAACACCCCATTAACACCACTTCTGGTGACTGTTTTTTCCATAGAAGGTGTAATAGGGGAGTATATGCAATGTTACACCCTAATTACACCTCAAACACACCAAAAAAGGTGTTCTGAAATTTACAGTGCAGATCCAGGAGTGGAGAATGACGCGTGTCCCCTTTGGAGCTGCATCTAGTTCCTTTCTCCTAGCTGCCACACTCCGTCGCCACTTCGAGAGTGTGCAACATAAGTACCCAGCGGCTACGGAGCGCCTCCGACACGCCAGCTACTCGTACGTAGAAGGCGTGTCGAAGGCAATCGTTACAGCCAGCAACCCAGGTCGAGACGGCGTCGCAAGAGCATTTGCGCTAAGACTGCTCAACAAACCCGCGGAAACTGGTCTATACGACCAGTTTCCGCGGGTGACGTCACAAGGCCGGTGTGGGAAAAACAAATTAAGAGAGAGTCCGGGACAATGAGAATAATGTGACACAGTTTGCCAGAAATTACCATTTGACAACACCTGAATCAATCTGCGATTACATACGGCAATCGGGAGCCGCGTTCGTGTGGTTGCCCACACAACAATTGCGTCTTTTGTTTGTAGCTCCAAAGTAGCGTGGATCTTGCTGCGGGGGAGGATGTTAAAGATTTAAAACGAAGAGGAAAATGCGGGGCGCGGGGGTCTCGCGCTTTTGTTATTCTCTTGTATGCTGGTCTACGGTTCAGTATACTTCCAGTACAGTCAGTTGCTGGTTATCGGGTCTGGTCTCCTTTTCTCTACACCCTGAAAGGTCCCGTTTAACAGCGCTCGAAGTGGCCAAATGGACAATTTTATCAAGTAGTATAGCATCATTAACAGTATCATTTGTATATTACTCACTCAACGCAAAGTTGTCTGTTCTGTCAGCCCTTTGGAGTTTCCGAAAGAATAACCGCCCGCCTTTCGAGCTCCTCCAGACCAGCCGTACAGTCTCAGCGCATGCGTACTACGGTAATACTGGGTCTTGGTCCATCGAGTGCCTAGAAAGGGAACCATGTTTGAATCGCAACTTTGAAGACCCTGGGTGCGTCAGGGTTAACACTCACACATCGTGCCGTGGTTGGTATGTGCCCTGGAGGACGCAGTAACTAAAAATAGGCGATGACATTTCCAGGATTTGACTGTCGGAAAATCGCAGTCTAAACATGGGCCCTGTGTAAATATCGACGAAATCCCCATAGGCGCAATTAATGCATTAAAAATCATTTGGCCAGGGTGCACTAGATTTATATTCTGCTAGCGCCTTTCATGTCTCCAAGGGTTCTTTACATGGTGTTCTTCTGTATTAGACAATGACAATTTAAAATTTTTACTCAGTTTTGTTGTTAACTGGCATAAACGCTGACTCCCATTGTATTCACATCCTGTAATGCCGATTCCTGCATAGCGGCTGAGCATAGTGGCGGAGCGCGCACCGGCGTGCGAGGGGGGGGGGGATGGGTGACCCCGAATATTGGGTTTGGACTTTAAGTACTAGTGCTAAGAACTAAGCACATGCTGCACGCAATGCAGAGGGACTCAAAAGATTTTAAACGGTTTTGTCATTCGGCTACTTGGGTTACATACCTTGGTTCCTTAATCATTCTAAGCTAAATTCATAACACCTACGTTTCAAATTCTTAGCAATACATATCATGCTCGGCTTGGATATGATTACACGCCTGACCAAAGTTTTGCGCTGCAGCGGTAGAAAACACCGGTGTTTTTTTGTTCTTCTTTTCCTCCTTGCACGCAATGAACAGCCGGAAAACGCGGCTTGTCAGAGTTGAGCTCTTGTGAACTTTTCAGCCCTCATTTCTAACTCTTGTTTGTGATGGCCTATCATGAGACTGTTTCACCCATTGAGGAAGCTGTGGAATTAGTTTGCTTCCTGGTTTTGTTTGGGTAATATCAACCCCACGTTTAAAAACATAAAAACGGTGCATCACACTGGAATAAGACCGTCTGCGATAGCAAATGCAGTCGCGCAAAAACATTCAGCGTATTTCGTATTTTATAGTTGCAAATAAATTGACATTAGTTCTGCAACTTTTAATAATTTGGGATAGAGTAAATTTCTCGTTTTCCGGACGTTTTATGTCTACATTACGACATCATCCGGACACCGCATGCAAGCCATGAATCTCCAAACTGTTCGGGTGAAATTCGGAGAGGTAGCAACCATCTCGTAATAAGTTTCTTGAACGGAGTACAAATCAAGGTTTGAACGTTTAGGTTCCCTGGGTTGTCCCCTACGCACATGTCGAGGAACCGCGCCAAGGTTTAATCCAACTGGACAGTGCCCTCTGCCATTATGAATACACTGCTCGACGCTAAGAGGAGTGTCACGTGGGCCTCCTTATCTAGAGCCAAAACATAATTTGTGACGCTCATCGTGTAACAATAAGGAAGTCAGGCGCACTGTGCACGTGCGACCTGCGTACACGTGGCTGGCGTCTTACTAAGGAGCGATGTTTGTAGACGAGAATCGAACGAAAGGAACTTGCAACTTTCTCCGATTCACTTTATCAAAGTTACCTAAAACGAAAGAGTCCCTCAAGAAGTTACTGGAACTCAAAGGCAACCAAAGCTATACAGAAAAAAAGTAGCTTCGTTAGAGTAACGAGTTACCCCCAACACTGACAAAATGGCTGTGGCAAGCTGTTTAAAATTCACGAACTTTTGTCTCACAAGAGCGCAAAATGAAGACAGCGTTCAATTTTATCCTCACGCCCATTGTCTAGATTCATCATTTTGAGTAGCACTGGAAAGAAGAGGCCTTCAAGATATCCACATGACTCGTCTTTCAATAGATCTTTCTAATGCCCTACACTATGCCAAGTAGCCAACGGAAAAGTTATGTGTCTGAAGTTTATGCAACCTAATAGGCATGTGGCTGTGCACGAGTAAATACACGTCATACATGCAATATCCTAACCAATCAACTTTCGTCATTACAATGTTTGAAAATGAGTTGCTTTACATGCACACGGATCAACCATGAATTTGTGATATGAAACTCTGCATGGGTTGTAACTGTGATTGAATGGACCTCATAGTGCTATCGACATGTTCCTGTACAAGGAATATTGCTAGACAGAACCATAAAGATGATTTATGATGCGTCCGTAGAAAATAGAGCATGAGCATTTTAAATTGGCAGCTTTCACAACGTAACGGCGATCGTACGAAGTTATAACCTCCATAAAGCTTTCTCAGGCGGTGAGGAACCGCTAGGCAACGGGAAGAGAACGACTTGCAGTGGATCTCTACGGCGCCAAGCTTTCAGTAAGCCGCGCTAGTTTCCAACAAACCGTAATGCATCAAGATATTCTTAGACTGATATTATTTGTTGTGATATTATTTCAGACACGTAGAAGCGTGACTGAAAAAGGCGTTGACTGCGCGATAGCTCCTCATTGGTTGATTCGAGTTTTATTGGCGCATCAGCTACAAAGGCCATATTGCGCCAAATACCACTGAAGACTAGTTAGTTAGGAAGTACATGTGCAGGACTAAAATTTGAGTAACTGTTAGGTTAGTATTTAAAACCACAGATCTTTTAAAAAACCGTTATATTTAAAAAACCTATACACGTTCTCAAAAGGAACAAATCTGTCATCACCCAGCAGAAGCATTGGGTGGAGGGGCGAAAAGGTTCTATAAAAGGGAGCAAAATGATGTTGACGAAGATGTTGGTACGCTGGACACGTGATGAGGATGTGAATGATCGAAAGCTGTTCCCCACAGTGGATGCATTCCGGTGGGTCTTCTCCTCGTAGAAGATACTCATGCGTCAAGTATGTGTGTCCCAAACGAAGGCGGGTGGACAGCACTTCATATAGTCGGTTGGACATACCTGATGAGGAGGAGCCTACATAGGGCTTGATACTATGTAATTTATTGTTGGTTTGCTGGTCCCAAAATGTCTGCCAGTCGTTATTGATGCATCTTTTTAGACATAGTTTGAGGTCTTGGTATGGAATTTCGAAAGGGGTTATGTCACTTGTTAGCGCAGCCGTAGCAGCATGATCAGCTCGTTCATTGCCAGGTATCCCAATATGACTAGGTACCCAGCAGAATAGTAGCTGATAGGCCCTATTAGCTATAGTGCTTGCAAGGCTCCTTGCACGATCAACTACCAGGTTTTTAGTGGGGTGTATGTTACAAATAGCCTGCAGAGAACTGAGAGAATCTGTGTATATTACTGAGGATCTTATGTGATTTTGTAGGATGTAGCTGAGGGCTAAAATTATTCCCTACACTTCAGCAGTAAAAATAGACATGGTGCTCATTAGACGGTGTGAACGTGTGACTATTCCAGTAACCATAGCACACGAAACCCTGGTATTTGTTTTTGATCCATCAGTGTAGAATTCAATATGGCTGCCAAAGGTTTCCCTTAGGTGCTCAAATTCCTGTTTCAATACAATGCTTGGCGTGTCACGTGTGTAGAATCTGGTCAGTGATTTATCACATTTTGGATAAGGTTGCCATAGTGAGATTTCTTTGCTGCACTCAAGGATCATTGAGTTATATTCTGAAAAGCCATAGTGCTCAATTTCCTGCGACATGCGCGTACTAAATGACAATACCGCTGAAGGTCTGTTCAAAAAGAGCTGTTTATATTGTGTGTCTTTTATAGCAGGGATCGCGGGGTTTTATGGGTAGCCTCTAATTCTTAATGCATATGATGTACTCAGATAGAACCGCCGTCTTTCGAGAGACCATAACTACATAAAGGCTCTCGACTGGCGAGGTCCGGAACGCTCCAAGAACCAGGCGCAGTCCTAGGTGATGTACAGGGTCCAACATTTTAAGAGTAGAAGGTCGTGCTGACCCATACACCACACAACCGTAATCAAGTTTTGAAAGGACAGTGGAGACATAGATGCGTTGTAATGTGTCGCGATCTGTGCCTCATGATCGGTGTGAGAGTACCTTTAAAATGTTCAAAGACTGTATGCATTTTTTCTTGAGGGTTTTCAGGTGAGCTGAGAAAGACAGTTTTTCGTCGAAAATGAGACCGAGGAATTTGTGTTCAGGTTTCACGCTTATACTTTGGTTGCACATAGAAAGAGTGGGCTCTGAGAACGTTCCCCGAACCTTCGAGAAACGAACACAAACTGTCTTGTCGGAAGAGAATTTGAAGCCATTTTCCTGAGACCATCTAACCAGCTTATTTATTGTTAGCTGTAGCTGACGTTCGCACACCGATAGGTTAGAGGAGCAATAAGAAATCTGAACATCGTCGACGTACAATGAATACTTGATTGATGTAGGGATAACACTTGCTATAGAGTTGATTTTTACGATGAAAAGGGTCACGCTAAGTACGGACCCCTGCGGGACACCATTTTCCTGGATGAATGGACGAGATAGTGTTGTCCCAACTTGTACCCTGAAAGTTCACCCCTGTAGGAAATTGGTAATACATTGGAACATTCTGCCACGTATACCAAGTTCATGCAAGTCTCGAAGGATACCATATCGCCATGCTGTATCGTATGCCTTCTCTAGATCGAAGAACACAGACATACAGTGCTGTTTCCTGACGAAGGCTTCTCTAATAGTAGTCTCCAAACGCAAAAGTTTGTCAACTGTTGAGCAGGCAGCTCTAAAGCCACACTGATATGTATCTAAACAATTATTTTCTTCTAGAAAATACATAAGACGGTTGTTGACCATGCGCTCAAAGGTCTTCCCCAGACAACTTGTCAGCGCTATGGGTCGGTAACTGCACGGGTGCGAGGGATCTTTTCCTTGCTTCAGTGGTGGAACTATATGGTTGCCTCCTTCCAGCCAGAAGGGAGAACACCTTCTAGCCAGACAAAATCGAAGAAATCCAGGACAGACCTTAATGAAGTTAAAGACAGATGTTTAAACATGGAGCACACTATGCGATCAGGTCCAGGCGCCGAGTTTTTAGGTGATGACAGAGCCCTTTGTAGCTCCACCATTGAAAAACGTGAGTTGTAGCCACACCTCTCATCTAACCCACTATCAAGTGTTTGTCTTTCAGCAGATGTTTTATTTTTTAAGAAATCTCTGCTGTAATGCGATGAACTTGACACTTGTTGGAAATGTTCCCCGAGAGCATTGGCCTGCTCCTCCATACTTTGACATACGGTACCATTTATTTGTAGCAATGGTACACAGAAGCTTCTACAGTCGCCCTTTATTTTCTTTAGTCTGTCCCATATTATTTTTGATGGAGCGGTACTATTTAAGGATGATACAAAATTCCTCCAAGACTCTTTCTTTGCTTGCCTTCGCGTCCAACATGCTTTTGCGGCGGCATTGCCAATGCCATCACATCAAGGCGCGTATAATAAATAGCCTTGCCTCGGTCAGCCCGAGCTCTCCCTCTCGCTTTGACCTGGCAATTCCACCGCCATGTTGTTGCCTGGTCTCGTTAGTGTTCAGTAGCACTACAGTTGTGGCCCGAACAATACCTTGGACAATACCTGACGGACCTGGACATGGCAGTCGTCAATTCCTCCGGCTTCTCGGCTTCTCGGAACTGCCCGCTCCGCCTGTTTCCCAGGCCAGCTTCGAAAGCTCCGCCGCCTCTGCCGGTAGCACCGTTCCTGGCCCGCCCGATTCCCACGCCTTGTCTCAGCAGGTTCGTCACCTTACCCAGCTGGTCGCAGACCTTTTATGCCGACCAAGATCATCAACTTCCTGCCGCGCTGACCATCGCGCAGATTCCCCATCGGTACGCAGAACGCGTTCCTGCTCCCGAACCTCCAGCAGACTTTGTCGCTACTACCACCGTTTTGGCGCCGATGCACAACGCTGCCTCCTACCTTGCTCGTGGCCGCGACGGCCGAAAACCCTTTCCACGACAAGCGCGCCCGAGCCCACCAGCAGCCGCCTTTTCCACATCATTGACCGTACCACCGGGATGCGCTTCCTCGTTGATACAGGCGCGGAAGTAAGCGTCATACCCGCCGACAAATTTTCACGCGGACCCCGACAGCAATGCTTCAGCCTAAGAGCCGCCAACGCCTCTACCATACCCGTTTACGGCCAACGGTCTCTAACCCTCAACATCGGGCTCCGAAGAGATTTTAGATGGCTTTTTCTTGTCGCCGACGTCACCCAAGCAATCCTCGGAGCAGACTTTCTCAACAATTTCAAGCTGCTCGTCGACGTCAACGGCAGGCGCCTGATTGATCGCTCAACGTCCCTGTCAGTCTGCGGCCTTAACCTCCCTGCACCACCATCCCCCGTACTATCTTGCAGTGCGCCGGACGTCCCCTTCGCCTCTATCCTGAAGGATTTCCCTGCGTTGACTCAACCACCCGACTGGACGAAACCCGTACAACACGACGTTGTTCACCACGTCTCCACCCGTGGCGCACCAGTTCACTTCCGCCCGCGGCGCCTCGCACCCGAAAAGTTCCGCGTGGCAAAGGCAGAATTTGACCACATGCTTGAACTTGGTATCATCAGGCCATCATCCAGTACGTGGGCTTCGCCGCTGCACATGGTGCCAAAGAAGACCGGGAACTGGCGCCCGTGCGGCGACTATCGCGCATTGAACAAAGCAACCATCCCCGACCGCTATCCCATCCCGCACATCTTGGACTTCTCAGCTCAGCTCGAAGGCGCCAACACTTTCTCAAAAATAGATCTCGTCCGCGCTTACCATCAGATTCCTATTCCAGAGGAGGGCATACCAAAAACCGCCATCACGACCCCATTTGGCCTGTTTGAGTTCCTTCGTATGCCCTTTGGCTTGCGGAACGCTGCCCAGACTTTTCAGATGTTCATCGACAACACCATTCGCGGATTACCATTTGTCTACGCGTACATGGATGACCTCCTCGTCGCAAGCCGCTCCCCAACAGAGTACGAACAACATCTTCGGGTGCTCTTTACCCACTTGCAACAGAGCGGCATCATTATCAACGCCGCTAAGAGCGAATTCGGAGTCGGAGAACTCGACTTCCTTGGCCACCATGTCAACAGCCAGGGCATCATGCCTTTACCATCCCGAGTCGTTGCCATTCAAGACTTGCCGCAGCCCGCTTCCGTGACGACAATTCTTGGGGCTGGTTAATTTTTATAGACGCTTTGTGCCATCATGCGCAGCAAAACTGAGTCCCCTCGAAGCTCTGCTCGCCACCAAGCGCTCGAAACACTCTGTGCTGGTTTGGACACCTGCAGCGGCAGCTGCCTTCCAGGCAATCAAACAGGACATCGCTTTGTCGTCCCTTCTATTCCATCCTCAACTGGACGCCCCAATGTCCATCATGGTCGATGCATTCAGCACAGCTGTCGGCGCCGTCCTCCAACAACGTATCTCGGGTGCTTGGCTCCCTCTAGCATTCTTTTCACGCAAGATGAAGCCCCAGGAGACTCGCTACAGTGCCTTCGGTCGCGAGCTCCTGGCCATATATCTCACCGTCAAGCACTTTCGCCATTTCTTGGAGGGCCGACAATTCACTGTATTCACCGATCATTAGCCCCCCGTCTACGCATTTTCTTCATGCAGCACAAGCTACACCCCTCGTGAGACTCGCCACCTCGCATTCATCTCGGAGTTCACCACAGATGTTCAGCAGATCAGTGGTGCAGATAATGTGGTGGCGGACGCTCTCAGTCGCGTCAACTTCATTGGGACAACCAGGTCAGTCTTCACTCCTCGACGCACTGGCCCAGGCCCAATCATCCGGTCAAGAACTGGCATCTTTCAGAAGTGACCCGTCGTCTTCCTTGACCATAGATGATGTCGACCTGCCAGGCGCTACATATCCTGTCGCGTGCGACACGTCACAAGGTCGACCCCGCCCATTTGTTCCGGCGGCACTTCCACGAGAAGTCTTCTCGAGCTATCATTCATTATCCCATCCTGGCATACGCGCAACTCAAGAACTCATTTCTCGGCGCTACGTCTGGCCCTTCATGAAAAAGGACATCAAGCGCTGGGTTCAAGCCTGCAGTCCGTGTCAGCGGACCAAGGTTCACAGGCACAGCCGCCTTCATCCTTCTCAGTTTCCCGCGCCAGACAGCCGCTTCGCTCATATCCACATCGACTTGGCGGGACCACTCCCAATATCATCCGGCTATCGTTACATCTTCACCACCATTGACCGCTTCACCCGTTGGCCTGAGGCTGTACCGGTACCCGACGCCACTGCATCCACAGTTGCAGCCGCCCTCTTGAACACCTGGGTGTCGCGCTTCGGTGTACCCTCTATCATCACGTCAGACCGAGGTCCCCATTTCGAGTCCGCCCTCTTCTCTAGACTCGTCAACACGCTGGGCTGCAAGCGCATTCGAACAACTGCCTACCACCCGGCGTCAAACGGCCTCGTTGAGCGCTTCCACCGACAGCTCAAGCCCTCCGGGCTGCTCCTGCAACAGCCTGGCCAGAAGTCTTACCGCTCGCGCTCCTGGGGATCCGTTCCACCTTCAAATCTGACATGAGCTGCGCCGTCGCCGAGATGGTATACGGCACGTCCCTACGCCTCCCCGGAGATCTTATTTGCCCGTTGCCAGGCAGCACTGCTCTCTCACCAGCTGAATACGTTTCGCGGCTCCGCCGTACTATGGCCGCCCTTCGTCCAGCAACATCTCGGCCCTCGCGTGTGCCCTCGGCCTTCCAGCATCCCGACATTGCCTCCTGCACACACGTCTTTGTGCGCTGTGACGCTGTACGGAAGCCCCTGCAACCGCCCTACACAGGCCCTCACCTCGTGCTGCGCCGTTCACCCAACTTTTACACCATTCAGCTGAACGGCCGCGAGGACACTGTTGCCTTAGAACGGCTTAAGCCGGCATACGTCGACGGTGTACCACCGTTGCCGCCCTCCTTCTCCGTGGAGCTACACCACGACTCACCCCCCACGGCAAGCTGTCCGCTCACTACTCCGGCTGCTCTTCCCCCACCGTCTCCCCGACTCAGACCGCCCCGACAAGTCACTTGGGCTCCCAAGCTCGTTTCTATTCGCCAGCTTCCAGCGCTTGGCTAGTGGGGAGGCCCTGTGGCGGCATTGCCAGCGCCATCACATCAAGGCGCGAATAATAAATAGCCTTGCGTCGGTCAGCCCGAGCTCTCGCTCTCGCTCTGACCTGGCAATTCCACCGCCATGTTGTTGCCTGGTCTCGTTAGTGTTCAGTAGCACTACACTTTCGCCCGAGCTCTTCTGAAAGCAATTATGTTTGTGGTAGTGGGGTGCCGTCGAAAGACACCCCACGCCCGGTTTTGTTCTTTTCGTGTGCTTCCACAATCGCTCGTCCACCAAGGCTTGGAGCGCTTGGGGAGTCGGCCAGATGATTGCGGAATGGACTGTTCAGCGGCATTTATAATTGTATCAGTGATCAACTTATTTGCCTCCTCAACATTCCAACCCTGAAAAGCAGAAGACGAGAAATTTGCTTCTCTTTAAGATATGACCCAATTTGCCTGTTGTAATTTCCACCGTGGTGGACGTGTTTTTATGTTGTTGGTGTAACCATGCAATTTAATAATGACCGGAAAATGGTCGCTACCTCGGAGATTCTGTTCAACTCTCCAGTCCACGCAGTGGAAAAGAGAAGTACTGCACAATGAGATGTCTATTGCGGAAAAACACCTTGATGTAGAGTTTACATATGTTGGCAATCCCGTATTTAGTAAGCAGACAGGCCTAGCAAGGAGGACTCGTTCCAACATTCTCCCACGACTATCGGTTTTTTGGCTCCCCCACAAGATGTTATGTGCATTGAAATCCCCAAGCAGGATGAACGGTGAGGGAAGCTGGTCAAAAATATCTTCTATTTGTTTCTGTTCAACAGCTATCGAAGGTGGAAGATAAAGAGAACATACATTTATCACATTATCGAGACAAATCTGAATAGCAACAGCCTCAAGTGTTGTGTTTAGTGGAATGGGGTGCCTTGGAGGAAGGTGTTTTCGTGTCAGAACTGCAACACCTCCAGAAGCCCGTGCTGTGTTGGATCGGTCCTTCCTAAACATATTCCACTGTCTGAATGGATTAGGGTTACAGGGGTTCAGATAAGTTTCCTGCAAGCAAATACAGGCGGCTTTGTGTGTGTCACAGAGGTCGTGAACATCATCATGTTTGTGAGCAGGCCTCGGCAATTCCACTGAAGAGTATTCCTAGGATTCATTAAGGTAACTAGGAGGAGGGAAATGAACACCTGCATTGTGTAGTGTGTGTGTTTTATGTGGATTTTGTGTTGTCTCTGCATGGTTTTATGGAGCCTGTATTCTTGGTGGGGGTACTTTCTGCTGCTCCTTATGCTTTCCTCTACCTCTACCACCTGACTTCTCCCGCTTGTGCTTATCGTGAGAAGAACCAGCTGTAAGACTCGACGACGACTTCTGTTGTGTGGCGACGACTGTTCGGTCGTCGTCGTCAACTTCCATTGTTATGGCTTGGGACGGATGGCTTGTAATCTCGTCCCAAACAGAAGGGGACCCAGCAACCTCTGATGAGGCTGTTGCCATCCCGTTTGGGCTGGCGGTTTGGCCAGCATGAGGGGACACTTCCGTGGCCCTCTCTTTTCTTTGGGGAGTGTGGAGTGGAGATTCAGGAGTCTGAGTCTCCGCAGATACTCCGAGTTGTGCCACTCCCCTGCGCACCACTTCGGAGAAAGTGCCTTTTTTCTGGAATTCCAGTTGTGTCTTAGCTGCTTTATATGTGATGTTTTGCTCTGTCTTTATTTTTAGGATTTCTTTTTCTTCGTGAAATCGGGGGTACGACCTGGAGTAGACGGCGTGCTCGCCGTGACAGTTTGCACATGTTACATTGTTCTGGCAAGGCTCTGGTGCGTGTTCTTTCTCTGTGCATTTTGGGCATGTTGCATGTCCCTGCAGGTTTGCGAGCTGTGTGTGTCTAAAGTGCTAGCATTTAAAGCAGCGCCTTGGGCTAGGAACACATGCTCTTACTTGGCGGTTGATGTATCCTGCCTTCAACGAAGAAGGAAGTGTATGAAGCTGAAAAGACAGGACTACATGTTTAGTTGGGATTTCCTTTCCTTCCCTGCGCATTACAAGTCTTTTTGCGAGCACGACTCCTTGATCTTTTAAGCCTTCTTCTATTTCAGTATCTGAGCATGGGAGCAATTCGTCCACAGAAATCACGCCCTTTACAATGTTAAGAGTGCGATGTGCTGTAACAGATACAGCAGCATCGCCAATTTTCTTTAGTGACTGAAGGGCTGCGCTCTGTTGCTTTGTTTGAACTTTAACCTGGATGTCACCTGTTCTCAGCCTTTTTGGCATCATACGATTTCCCAATTAACCGTTCCAGAGCCTTCGCAGTCAGAAATTGAGAAATTTTTTCGAGTGGGCAGTTTTGGTCTTCTGAATGTATCATTAGATACTTTAGGAAAAAGGGTTCTTCAGTGACATTAAGGAAATTCATGCTGAGTACTTCGTTGCGGCTTCTTTTGGGAGGCCGATCGCGTCTTTTGAAAGTTTGATTGTCCATGTAGGAATATGTGGTATTCAGTGCAGTAAGTGTGTCGGCCACCACCGACCCCAACCAAGGGAAACCCAACCGTGCTCCGCACACTAACACATCCTTCTGCACTATACCCAAGTGCAGCTTCAACGAGAGATTGAAAGTACTGCCCAAGGTTGACCCCTGCCGCCAAAGAGGGTGAATAAGGAAAGAGAGGAGGAGGAGATGAAAGGGAAAGTAAGGAAAGTGGAGATGGCGACTAGCTGAATAGTCCTGGCCGGGCCTTCCAGGACCACCCGTTTATGGGAAGCAGGGGCCAAAGCAGCGTGTTGTTTTCCCGGAGGGGCCCCGAAGGGTCCAAACCAACCTCCGAGTCCACTCAACTGCCAGGATCCCCTTTTCCCCAGACACGGGAAAGCCGCGCACAGTTATACGTGGGGGTGTCCCTCCTGTGGCAACCCAACCGTGAGTGCAGGAGGGTGCTACTGCGGCTGCTGCTGGACGATGGGGGCGCCAAGTTCCCAACGCCGGGGGCACGATAGCTCCGCATAAATACTGTATTTGTCGCTAATGTCACATTCACTGACCTCGGAAACAAAAAGTAGTTCTCAGCAATGAGTTATTCTTTCGGGTCGTAAGATAAGTTACCGGTGATCACATAATTACTGCGACATATGTTGCCTAGTAGCCAAGTTTTGTTGATGATATTTTGTGATACGGGGTTGATATCACGACGAAGTCCAAGGCCCAGAGGAGCAATGTACCAAACTTTAAGCGAATGGGGAACAAAAGTTATACAGCATAGCACCTTCATTCTTGCTGTACTAGTCCTTTTTATGACAATGTAACAGAATGTGTCTTGGCACCAGGGAAAGATGTTGCGGATTTTTTAAACAGCCTATTTCCATGCTATTTTGACCCTGTTTCTCCCGTGCCGGTCCGTAGTTTGCGCGCAGTGTCGACTGGCTGTTCGCTCTGTGCTCCGTCTTTCAGGGTATGTGAATCTATTTAGCGCATACCGGTGTGCTTTCGTGTCCTGTCTCCCGGCCATTGCCCAGGCACCTTCAGTATGGTGAACATTTTGTATTCTTTGAATGTCCTGCTGTCCTTCGTTTTCACAAATACATCTCGTTTGGATACAATGATACAACTTATGCTTGTTCCCTACCATTTTCAGCAGTTCTGCTGGTATCCATGGCAAGCACAAGTCTCCATTTAGACTCGAAATAAATATTAGGGGACCGTGACGGATGCACTCCAAAACTTATGAAAAATGCATTGTAGCGCTTCATCAGGGTCGCCATAGGGAATGCAAACTTCCATTATCATCGTGGAACGTTCACTGGCCATTGTAATGTTTACTCTTTACTCTGTAGTGGACCTTCTAGCAATCAAATACACTCGCATATATTATTACCAACATCACATGCCGCAGTAGAGGTTTTTTTAGAAATAGAAACTCGTAATTGGTTATACACAAATCGAGCTAAGGTAACTAATCTCGTGTGAGACCAACAGGCGAGCGCACCGTGTTACTGAATCTATATCCATCCACTAACATTTGAAACTGCTTGTTTTACAACAAAACCCTTTCGCATATCGATATTGAAATATCTACCTAAAACACGTTAGAGCACTCGCAGGGCCGCGTTCTTAGGCGTCGGCCCTGCCTTCCATTTACTTACCGCCCTTCATCCATATCCCGGACCGTAACCGATGGGTTCATACCTGGCTGGTGTTCCCCGAGCCTAAAGAATTACTACGTTTTCTAGCCCAGCCCGTTTCGTGCCCGAGAAATTTTCTAGGTTTCCCGCCCTAGGTCCCTGTCAATCCCAAGCAATTTTTAAGCTGCCCGGCCGTCAACTACAGAGTACCGCGCTATAAAAGTTGAACAGAGGTGTAGCACATGATTGGACCCGACGTCCTCTGCCCTGGCCCACAAAGTCAAACCTGATGCCGGCCCTCAAAGGAGACCTTGCCTGGTCGAGCCCGTGGGCCGAGCTGGACTGGCTCTTTCCGGGTAATCTACAGCCTGTGCAGTGCTCTGAGGTTGCTGCTAGGCGATAGCAGCAGTGAGCGTAAACGACTTAAATTACATAATCTCCCCGCAGTGTGCAAAACATGTCAGTTGCCGTCAGATGTGTTAAGTTCCAGTAGTATTGGTTCTGATTGACGTCTTTAGAAAATCATTTCTTGTAAGTACATTCCTGTGAATATGTTGTGTGCCTTGCCTCATTTCCTCTGTTGAACCACAGTCTTATTGCAGACTTAGAACTGATAGCATGCTCTCAGTAAGATGAAAGATAAATAAAAATATTTATTCAGGCCTTATTGGATTGACCTCATCACGATGCGTTTGCAAATTTATTCCCCGTTAGTACTTCTAAAGAACCCACTGTTGGCCATTCCATTTCCACTGCCGTTCTGGGGGTGACGGTGTCCGTGGAGGGCGTGTGGTGGTCCTCCGTCTGTTGCTTCGCTTGCGAGGTACACATTCGCCCCGTATACATATCTGTAACATATAACATATAGAAGTCACATCGGAACACGACGTGTGGGAAAACATGTAACTGGAATGGCTGTTAGGAGAAACTGTGAATTACCTGTCCGGTAAGGTGGTTGTTCATTTTTTGTCTGGTTTCGCCAAGGTATCGCATTGAGCAGTCGCCCTATTCAATGCACTAAATGACATAGAAGCACTTGCATGTGAATGCATAGTCAATGAAGTGCGTGTAATTTCTGACTGTACTTTTGATCCAAGTAACGTACTAAAGCACTCAACAACTACAGCTACGTCATTCACCAGGCGCTGACATGCAAGAGATCCACTGTCAGGCACTGCATTGAATACGGCGACTGCTCCATAAAATATATTGGTGAAGCCGGACAAGAAACGAGCAGCCGCCGTACTGACCACAGAACTCACATCTCCAACTAACTCCCCAAACGTAGTTGCATTTCAACGTCTCCGGACACAATTTCGAGAACATTAAACTATGCATAATGGAAAGCAAATTCAGGTCCATACGCAGTGAACGTGACAAAAGGTAATATTTAATGTACAAGCCCAATACTATTCACACATTCGTCATTAACAAGTCTGAAACGGTCTCCAGGAACACCTCACAAATAAAACTCCTCCAGCCATTCCTTTTTGCTTCTTGTTATCCTGTTTATTATATATCAACGCTGCTATTATTTTCATAGCAAGTACCCTCTTAATCTATTGCATAACACCACTGTAAATACACACACATACACACTTGAAGCCATGATAGGCAAGCCTGAGCGATGGACAAGACACGTAAACAAACACAAACACAAGGGCTCAAAACCAGCAAGGTCATTTGTTTATGTGTCTTGCCCATCGCTCAGGCTTGCCTATCATGGAATTTATCCACCAGCTAGCCTGCATTTACGCCATTTTGTCTACACACTTGAAGCCTTCGACAGTTCCTCTCATAATCCACCAACTATCTCTGTTGGCACTGTTGGAAAGGTGCATTCATTTACATAACTCACCTCCGTATCCCCACAAAATGCCACAAGTACGCTGGCCCTGCACCTCAGTTGTAAAAGCCTACTTGTGTTTTTTTTTTTTCGATTTGCAGATGCTACTGCTCTTAAATAACCACGAATACTATAATACGCCATTCCTAATCCTTTATATGGTAAGGAGGGGCAAGGTGAGACATTTCCTGCTGGGCCCCACGTGTCGCAGAGACGCGTTGCTCCATGCGCTTGAAACTTTACTCATAGGTGGCTCTGCATGTCCGCTTTATCGCACGCCAGAATTGTCCGGACTGGTGTTTGCGTCGAAGGGGAAAAAAAAATCAGTTACTTCTGCCTGCCATGTAAAGACCCCCAAAAAAGGCGCGATTTTCTGTAATCCCTTTTCTCGTCAGCTGTGCAGCTGCGTGTCGCAGGCTTATTCTGTCAATGTAGGTACACATCCTATTTTTTTATGCATTCATCTAGATATATGCAATATATGGGAACTCTTTGTTATGCGGTGTTGACCAGAACAATTAATGCATAGGATGATATACACGGGACAAGACGCGACAACTTAATGTAATTTAAATTTAATGTAATTTAGCAACTGATAAGTCAACTATCAGGTGGCTTTATTCTTGTTTCTCAGGGATTCCTCTCTATTTTTTTTTTCCATATTGCCTTCCAGGAATCTTTTTTTTTTTTTCAGTTTCCTCAAAAGCGAGCGATCAGCGACACATCAGACCGGCGGTGCCTTGTTTGCAAAACACGGTGAAGGGAAATAGCACCGGGTTCTGTGTGGCTTTATTGCACATCATGTGTACGGTGAGCTCAAGGGGGCTCTGTGGGTGTTTGGCTTTGAAAGCTAATTTGTATAGTTCATTACCACGGTCTGTCTCACCTTGCTCCACGCGTTGTCTGCATTTTTTTCAATTTCTTGTCTTGTGTTTATTTTAGAAGCGTCTACGTCAGTTCTGATTTACAGATCAGGAGCTCTGAGAATGTGCCTATGGCTAGCTTATTTTTTTATTAAAAGAAGCATTATTCCATATTCAAAAATTCTATATTCAATTGCAAATATCTGTCTCATCTTGCCCCACCTACCCCTATACCATGCCAGCCATAACGGCGTGCTCAGAAGAAGTACAACCTCTGTCGGAAATATCCGCGGCTCTGGTCCTGAGGATTTTCCCGTATCATTCCTCACCAGTTCGCTGAGTTGTCTACTATCTCGTTTGTGTTAAACGCATGTCAAGCTATGAACTAACTAAATCAATATGGGCTGTCGACAAATTCAAGCAGAGGCGAGAGGAAAGCATCGGTACTCCACTCAAAGCTTGGATGACTTTTGAACGCGCCCGAGTGCAACGAGCTCAGAAGAAAGGAACAGAGAGAAAGCTACTGGGATTTTCCGTCACCATGGTGCACGATCGTCTTGGACCTCCATTACTGCTTTCTCCGAGTGCTTTGTAGATTTGATTATGCAGTAGTCAATCATGGTCATTCCATGCCAGACGCCCCAGAGGTGACGCTCGACCATCATCAATTTTATTTTACAAAATCACGCTGATTTATTATCACAACAACAAAATACGCTGAATGTTTTAGCTGCCTTAGAAATCTGTTTGTCTCAGAATACACATTTGAAATACTCGGAATTGCCTCATGACCACCTGTAGGAAACAAACGGTGTCGTGCAAATCAAGGCGAGATCACGAGTATTGTTGCGGTAGGCAAGAAGCGTTGGTCCACATATCTGAAAACTTACAATGTTCTCATGACTCACAGTATGTGACTCCATGTGTGTGTGAAAGGCGAATCGAAAGGCAACTTTTGCTATTTTTCCACTACACTTGGACTCACAGTGAAAAAAAAATATATATATATATATATATAATCTACGAGATATGAAAGAGTAGGATGAGCTTAGAAATTGTCCTTCATCGGCAAGGAAGATAAATGGGTGAAAAAAAGAAAAACGCGAACTCGGAGCGAACTTGAAAAGGGCAAATTTTATCTAATATATACGAACAAAATGGTCGACAGCACGAAAATATGCGGCATGTGCATGGAACAAACTTTTAGAAAAGCATATTTTTTTAGGAAAAAATAATTTTTGATCTTTGGTGTCCGAGGGGGGTCAGGGACTGCTCGACAGACTTCGCGCTCGGCTTCTTCGCGGCAGCCCATTCAACTGATTAAGTTCTTCACGATATCGTCTGCAATTCGAGGAGGTCACTCGATTAGAGAGCTTTGCGCAGAAACAAACTTGCAGTCGCAAAAGGTTGCATTCAGTCAAGCTTTATCTACATTCGGAAATTATGGGTTATGTTATGTTTGAGAACCCTGTAGTTCAACTTATAGTAAACCAAGCACTAGCAAGTAAAGCGCTAGGCGGTATTTCATCGTCAATTTTTGTGTGCGTCACTGCGAAATCAAGCACAGCACTGATTAGACACCTGCCAGCCACCACTGTGAATTCTTCGAGCATCTCAAAGAAAATCTCGCCTTCCTCAGTGTCATTTGCTAAATGGTACAATTTTGGTATTGTATCTTCTTGTTCCGGCTTCCATAGCTTCCGAAATCGCGTTCTAATGCTCACTTCCAAGTAGCAGACGACAACAAAAGGATGTGATGCGATGAAGCGAGATCTGTCACGTACATCCTGACTCCTCTGGATAGCAGAGTTTAAAAATTGTTTTCTCGTCGATACAATATTATACTTTTCTAAAATTTGCTCAGTTTGTACCACGGACATGACAATTTGTTCTAACACTTGCCGCATACTTTTTCACCATTGTCCACCTTTCTTTTTACATGTGAAGTTAGATTTGTAGTTTTTTCGAGCTTGCCCCGAGTTCAGGTATTTTTTCACCCAAGAAATTAACGGTGAAAGATGAAAGTCACTGAAAAGGTTCGCCAGCTGTAGGACTCGAGCCCACATCTTCTGTATTGCCGGTCCAGGGCTCTACCAATTGAGCTAAGCTAACACGCCTTCTCAGCGACTTTCATAGTTAATTTCTTAGGCAAATTGGGGCTTTGTATGTATTTGTCCCTTCTATGTTGTTCCAGCCTCAGAACATCAGATCTTTCATTTTTCACCCATTTATCTTCCTTACCACAAAACGATCGTTTCTAAGCTCATACTACTCTTTGGTGTCTCGTGGATTAATTTATTTTCTTTTTCTTTTTTTTGTGGCACCGTCACCACGGGGAAACATCCCATGTCATCATCACTTTTCCATCATTTATTGTTGTTATTATTCTTGGCACGGCTACTCGAAGTGTATGGGGAAAAATAGCAAAAGTCACTCTTACATTTTTTCCCTCCACCAAACACATTCATACGACGGTACCGACGCATCTGTTGAACATGATGATAATTGATGTTCTGAGGCTGGAACACATAGATAGGACAAATACATACAAAGCCTCAAGTGCCTAAGAAAGTAATGATGAAAGAAAGTTTTCGCAGCCAGATAGGGAGAGAATAGTGCGGGATACCCCACAGCACCCCAGCAAACCATTAATATCCATGGGACATCCCTACAAGGTCGCGAACGTCCTGATTATCTCGACATCCATAGGATATCTATGGGATATCGCACAATTTCATTGCCTTTTGGGCTTACTCCAGTAAACAACAGATGTCCCTGGTATGTTGGAAGGATATCGCGCTCTGGATGTTTGAATGCCCCATGACAAGCAGCCTGCAGATCCTAGGGATGTCTATGGGAGATCCAGGAAATATTTGTTTGTCCTTATAGAGATGGTAACTTGAATTAAAAACACAGTAGTTGATAGGAAGGGATGTCAGAAATGTTGTTGGGTATACTGCGGGTTGATGCAGGAACAGAGGAATTGCGAAGATACATCCTCGTCACCGTTACAAATGCTTTACACCAGGCTACCCCTAACGAACGTGTGTGTAACGATCTGTATTTCAGTATATGTTCCAACCAGCTCGCAAATAGAGGTTTCTGCGGGTTTTCCCAAGTGGTCCATGTGAGGTACGCAGGGTTCGGCACTTATGCTGGCGTGTCCCACGGTGTTGCTGTACTGTGATGAATCCTGTTAGGCTTAGGTAATGTTTTCGTTCCCAATAGTATCAACTGGGTTAAAACACACAATAAATATTATTTGCTGGAACACAGTTGCAGTGGTCTCTACGCACTCTACAAACTGATGCACAAAATTGTTAAAAGCAAAATATGTACGATATTCATAATCTCCCGTATATATCCAAGTATCCATCACAGACGTCGCAGGGACTTTCAGTGGATCTACAAACATGGCAGAAATGGTAGTCACTGGGATATCGCATGGATGTAAAACGGATCTGTGGCAAACTCCACTGGATATCCAAACGTCCCGGGCGAGATATCTTACGGATATTTGCTGGATGTATCTGGTTTGCTGGGACAGGTGGGTACCTCGGTCAAGAGTCTACTAAACATCAGTACGCAAAACAAAATTAGGACCCTGATAGCCGAAATCATCCGAAAGAAAGGAATGTCCCACTCAACATGTATATAGAGATGTAGCCAGTGCATTTCGAGTAAAGTACATTATAAGGCTTTCTTGTGGACGAGCTTATATCGGCCAAAGAGGCCGATGCTTAAACATCACACTAAAAGAGCACAGACCACTTGCAGGGAAGCATTACCGTCACTGTGAGGGATCACACATCGAGTTCCGGATGTTAACCTGCCTTTGAAGGACCGGATGCTTTATATAAGACAACAAACGCAATCAACAGATAAGTAATGGAGGCTACACACAACTGAAGTGAACAAGTCACCCGTCGATATCACTGACTGATAGGGAATTCGCGCGGAATGGAATAAGGAATGGAATGTTACGTTCGCAGGCGGCGGTGTGTGGTTGGTGTTCATTATTCGATTATCTTGTTTTCCAAAAAAGGTCAGTCGTTGAAAGTTTAGTGTCTGTCCCTGTCGTTTTCGTTCCTTCCTTGTCTGGGTGCGGTAGCTCGTTATGAAAAATCTAAACAATTGTTGTTCACTTTGCTGTTTACTTTCATTCTGCACTCTAAAATGAAACACGGTGGGAACAGCAGCTTCTGACGGCAGCCAGATCGATTGTCATGTGCAGCGTTCTGCGTTGTATGTTATCCAAACATCCGTGCTCCTCAGTGCCCGTCAGTGCCCCTGATTTAGTTAGCTTCCACTTGACTAGTACCGGTGAAATACGTATTGAAGCTAGCCGTGCACCTGTCCCGAATGATCCTTCTCGCAAACAGTGCAGACTCATCACAATGAGTATCTACATACGACAGGTACCGTCATACGGCTACATAGATGTCAGGAACATAGAAGGAGGCCTTATGAGACAACCCGCGAATACGATAAATTCCATCACGCACTTGGTGCTTTGCGGCGACTTGCTATGTAGTCGTGCAGAAAAGCCAGAACTCTGCACCAGTGCTTTATCCGGACCACAACCTTAATAAGAGAGGGACCAGGACCACTAGACCCCCGCAAAAGCACCGGCTTTTCGGTTTCACATGTTTGCCGCAGGAGCACTGATGGCGCTTCCGACATTCCCTGCTTCAGTGGGGGTGGCGTAGTACTTACGCGGTAGCTTCCCTACGCACTTCTTCACATTCACGTCAGCTGTTTGTGCTGTTTTTTTTTTTTTCATATAGTAACCTTTACGTATTAAGCCGTCACGAAGATCGTCAGTTCACCTGGGCATGTTTTATTCTGTATTGCTTTTTCGCAATGCAAGGTTAGTGAAGGTATCACAGACTTCGTTTCACCAGGGGTCACCTTGTGTCTAAGATATTGTCACGAAGCAAAATGGACCGGCGAGTCGTCCAATAAACAGCAAACGGTTTGTTAAACTAGCAAAAGCACAAGAGTGATAGCTCTCTGAACACAACTGAGTTCAAAGAATGAATGCGGCAGCCTGGAGCGCACAAGCATTTAAGCGTCGCGCCGAAAAGTCTAGAAACAGCCCCTGCGTTTGCCAGAGAGCAGGCGATGTGTCTGAAAGCTTCTTTCTTCTTCTTCAGCATGCGCCGGGATGAGATGTACCGTTTCGTGCCTGCCCTGGAAGTTTCTCGAAGATGATTCGTGGCAATATATCACCGAGTCCTTGAAGAACTCACATTTCTGTTCCTTCACTGTCATGTTGTACTGTGCTAGTCGCTGCAGGGCCCTTTCGACAGTTCGTTGACATCCATCCACATTTTCTCCAGCGATGATGACGTCGGTAATGTAGCATCCAACTCTGGAAATGCCCCTCAAGATGTTATCCATGAGTGACTGAAATATAGCCGGGACACTGGAAACGCCAAACGGAAGCCCTTGAAATTGGAATAGACCAAGGTGTGTGTTCACCGTAAGCAAGGCTTCCTTTCCTCATCAAGTGGAACTTGCTGGTACGCCTGGGACAAATCGAGGACGCAGAACACCTTTCCACCTGCCAGAAAAGAATACAACTCTTCCGGCAGGGGCAAGGGATAGTGGTCCGTCTTTAGCACAGGATTGACAGTGACCTTGTGGTCCCCGCAGAGTCGTAACCCCGCTCCTCCTCTCTTCGGAACCACAACAAGCAGGGTGTCGGATAGAACCGAAAACCGGAACCGAAAACTGAAAAAAAAAAAACGCTATTTTGGTGCGAACGGGAACGGAATCGAAACCGTATACGTTTTTTTCGCTCAGGAGGGAAACCGAAACATTAATTTAACGGTTTTCGGTCCAAGAATAAACTTCGCCGGTTGGACGACGAGTAGGCGAATGAAACTGTCGTCGTGTGTTCTGAAGTCATGTCATGGATACCAGGGTTGCGGTTACGGTGCAATGTATGTCGGTATGCTATGACCCTTAGGCTCCCTTTGTAACGTTTTATCGTTCGCGCACAATGATTTAGATGCACATATGACCTGTTGTGACTCTCTACCAATGTGGCGTAGTGTTCGTTTTAATTTCATCTGCCCAAACTCTTCTCAACTAAACAGCGACCCAAGGAGGCTGCGAAACGGCTTCTCTGTCGGTAATGTCACGCAACGTGTCCCTTGTTTGAGAGCAGTGAAGTTGAATACATTTACGTATGCACAAGGCAAGCGCGTGCGAAGTGGCGCCTCTTTTGTGGACAGGACACAAAGAAAAGAAAACGGAACCGTCGAGCGCGTTTGTGACTGTGAGTGAAGGTGTTCCTCGATTTGCGTCGTACTCGTGCGATAGTGCTTGCTGGCGAGGAAGCAGCAACAGGCATTCGGATGGGACGCGATCGCACCAATCCAGGAAGAAAGTACTTTACGTATGACATCACAACAAACAAGTCCGTCTGTATCAAGAGCTTCAAGAAAGGAGAAAGACTATTTGAACAGACTGTCACCTACAGGAACCAGGAGCTACCAATTTCCCAGCTATTAATATTAAATACCATGTATGCGGAATAAACGGGTTTACATTTTGCAACATTGATTTTTCTTTTCTGGGAATAAATATGCCCACCAGAAGCGGAACCGGTTAAAACCGGTATGAACCGCTATTTTTTTGCTCCGGAGCAGAACCGGTACCGGACCGTTTATGATAGAACCGGAACGAAAAACGTTTCGATTCGACAGCCTGACAACAAGTGGCGTAGCCCAATCACCTTTTTGTGACTCTTTTTTTCACTATTCCATGTGCTTCCAGTTTCTCCAGTTCTTTTGCTACTTGATCAATCAGAGCAAACGGTATTGGCCGTGCTTTTGCAAACACAGGCTCAGCGCCCGCCCTAACGAGGATGTGTGCCTTGAAGTCCTTCAGTTCGCCTGGTGTGGTCCTGAACGCTTCTGGATACTTCTTGCGCAGCCTTTCTAGTCTTCACTCTTTTAGTTCTTCTGCTGACACTCTATATACACTTTTCCAATCCAACTGAAGCTCCTCGATCCCTGCGGCACTGAACATGAGGAAAGTACCATCGATAGAGGACTTTTGGCATTAGGGTTACTGCTGTCCCGGTGTCTATCATCATGGGAACAGTCTTGCCTTCGATTCTCATGTTCACGCGGTATCCAGGTGACCTCGTCTTTGAGTAATAAACTGTGTAGCAGCTTAAGTCACCTGACTCATCGTCCGTGGTGTCAACATATTTGACCTTCCTGTTCTTCTCACAGACTGCTTGCAAACGACCCTTTTTGTGACAGGATTGGCATGTGTGATTCTTGTACAAACACTTATCTGCCCGGTGCTTCTTTCCGCAGTGCCGACATTTAGTCGTTTCGTCTTCATTTCTTTGTTCACAAGCCGTCGTTATCCTTTTCGTCGTCGATACATTGCCGCTTGTCTTTCCGCTGCTGACAGCGTTCACACTACCCTCCTTTCCGTTCGTAACGTGCATCTGCCGCGTTTGTTTTGCTGCAAGCTCTTTCTCCAGTGGTGTTTTGCACGCCATTTCAAACGTGAGCTTTTCAGTTCCGAATAAAACTCGTTGAGTCTCTTCGTCCCGCAGTCCTGCGACCAGTCGATCCCCTAGGGCATCATTTAGCAATGTAGCGAAGTCGCACTCCCTGGCCAGATGTTTGAGCTCGACGATGAAGTCTTTGACAC
Source organism: Ornithodoros turicata (assembly GCF_037126465.1). Taxonomy (NCBI): domain Eukaryota; kingdom Metazoa; phylum Arthropoda; class Arachnida; order Ixodida; family Argasidae; genus Ornithodoros; species Ornithodoros turicata. Next base: position 35,294,807 of record NC_088204.1, read on the forward strand.
TCTCATCTGGCAGCTGCTCTCGACGATTGAAACGACAACGTTCAGCAATGACTGAGCGCGGTGGACTGAAGTGACTCTGTAGGAGCCTTTTGATATCGTCGTACGTCTTCTGCGTTGGCAGGTCCAGTACAGCAATTTTCTTGACCTCTTCGTAAGCATGTCCTCCTATTACGTTGAGAAGCAGTTGGAGCTTCTTTCCTTCTGGAACTTTACTCATGTCGACATAATTCTCAAAACCAGTGTTGCAGAATGGGCCGATTCATCCAATTCCATTCCGAGGAGTGGTCGCGAGTCAAAATTCCATTCCTTTTAATTCCTCAGAATGAAGAGACGAGGCTCATTCCCATTCCACCCAAGAAACGGACATTCCCATTTCCACTCCGGGGCTAAAGTGATGCACTATAAGTTATTAACTGGTGCACTGATCAGTGCCAAAAAAAAAGAAAAAAGAAACATGTAACGGGATACTAGATATCCCAAGAACAGCCAACGCTCAAAAAATCGTATACTGCTTTATTTTGATGAATTTTATGTTCCTCTGTTTCCAACATTAACATCTTAAATCAAGAACCAGCGCCGCGACGAGCGTTTACGAGCAGGGAAAGGTAACGAAATATTTTTCGTTTCCGTTACCACCTCCATTACTGGCCCTTATTTGTTTCTGTTTCAGTTTCGGTTACCAGATTGTTGCTTTCATTTCCGTTAGGTTTCCGTTTCGGTTTTCGGTACCGCCCCACCTCCAGCTTTTTGTTTACCTTCTTTTTTTTCTTAAAAAAAAAAAAGACCATTGAAACCGTGACAAACTTAATCCCTCTACGTTCAACGAGTCAAGAGAGCCATCGAGTCAAAAGATCCAACAGTGGATCCCTTGACCCAATGGATCTCTTGACCAGGTTGGACCTTCTGACTCGCTTCAGCTCTTGACTTGATTTTTTTTTTCGCTCTTTGCATTTCCGTTGCGTTACGTCCCTTTCGCTGTCGCTTGGGTTCTTGCGTTGATGCTTGGGTTTTTATTTGCGAACTTGAACGAGAACTCGAACACCGCGTTCGGCATTCGCTTGCTGCGGTACTGTATGATTAGACGACACAGAAAATACGCAAAAGTGACAATAAAGGCAATGACGTGGCGCTGGAGCCCTCACTTAGTATTTTGCAACCAGTGTGAACAAACGGGACCCCGTGAATCCCAATTTTGGTTCATTCCAGCCCCGCGTTCTGCTGATCCTGCTTTTACACCCGTCACTCTCGTTCTCAGTAGCAGTTCCCTCAAGGATTCACTTCATCTACCGGCCATTGTACAAGGTCAAGGAAAAGCCCAGGAAATATGAATATCGACAATAAAGGGCAATGAACTAGCGTTAAAACCGTCTTTGAGCATTCCGTTCTAACTGATACCTCGAGGCCTTTGGAACCTTTAGAACTCTAGACTCGCATGTCACGTGACCTGTTGGATCTCTCGTCTCGTTGGATCTCTTGACTGGTTGGATCTCTTGACCGGTTGGATCTCTTGACCATAAACGAGCTTGCAACTTCCAGGTCACAATAAGCGTATAAGAACTATGCTTCTTCTATTTACTGTATACTACTTACTTATATGCTTCAGTTTGATAGTTCAGTTTTACTTCTTCAGTTAATTTTAGTTTGCTTCATTGAGGTTTATTTCATAAATTTATCTACACGATATTGTGAAGAATTGCAATAATTCGGGTCAAGCGGTACCCGAATCATTACCGTAAATTATTGTCGTTTCCGTTTCTGTTTCAGGTATTCTAACTGTGCGATATCCGTTTCCGTTTCTGTTACCGTTACCTGCTATATTTCCGGTATAATACCGTTTCTGTTTCTGCTACCGTTTCAGTTCCCTTTCCCTGTTTACGAGCAAGATTGCCTGCACGTACAGCGTCCGAAGTGCGGAAGTTTTTCTTGCGTTGTAATCCGGAACTATAGGGACTGTGCGACAAACTGATGGCGCCGCGATGCGGCCTCCGGAGAAAGTGCACTCTAAATCGTTTTACACCTTGAAGGGTGTAAATCAAAATGTTCATGGCGCACACCTTTTAAGGTGTATTTTAACACCCTCATGGCAATTGGGGTGTAAAGGGTGTAACGCCGAATAAAACTGCTGGGTTCGTGGCAATATGCTGGTAACTGTGTATTCACAATTACCAGCATATTGAATATTGAGGTCCATATATGTATGCACATCAAGGTGATTAAATATATGTGTAAACATGCACAGCCGACAAACAGACAGCCATGTATGGCACAGCAGCTGAGCATAGCAATGAAGCATGGCAGCTGTATATAGCTTTTCGTGAAATTGTAGACCTTCTCATGAGCAGGTACCTCCCCCATATGCATGTTCATTACTTAGAACGTTGCACTTATTCGTTTCTTCAAGGCTTTGCAGTGTTGTACCCACAAATATCTAACCCCTGTAAAATGCATTACATTGTTCATTATCCGCGACTCATCAGGGTGTTTGGTCCTCTCCTAGCTGTATGGTGTATGCGTTTCGAAGGGAAACACTAGCATTTTAAAGATGTTACTAGAAAAACTCGAAATTTTAAGAACATAACCCTTTCATTAGCAAGAAGACATGAATTTTATCAAATGTATGTGTGGTCGCAGCCCTTCATCAGAAATGCCACATCTACTGATGGTTCCGAGGAGATACTACTTCAACATGCCCGAGGAGCAATTCAGAGTTACATTCATAACCGTGACATTCAAGCAGAATCTATAGTCTATGTGGAAAGTGCAGTTGATAATGATCACACATTTGCTGTTGGCTGTGTTGTTGCCAAAGAATCATCCTAGGAGGACTTACCCGTGTTTGTTGAGATTGCAGGCATATATGTTATTAACTCTGATACCATTTTTCTCATACAAACATTAAGTGCAGTTGAGTATGATGAGGACTGTCATGTATTTGTTCTGTCTTGCAATGAGGAGCAACGTGTTTTAAGAAATTTAAGCACTATCTCAACGGATCTTCTAAATCTGCATACATTATCAGACGGTAGACGTGTTGTAAATCCACGCCATGCACTTTTGTAATGTAGCTTCCCGTTCCCTGTTGTTGTATATATTTACTTTTGTTCATGTGAGGGAAAATAAACACACTCCCTTTATGCACCCAGGCGACACACCTATCACCATAGTTCACCTGAGGGTGCACTACACCATTGTTACACCCTCAGGAACTTCCAAAACAAAGTTGTAGGGTGTGAAAGGGGTGTGATCTTTGTTAATACACCTATTTTACACCTTTAAAGGTGTGAAACGATTTAGAGTGTACCTTGCGTGATAGCCGCCGGGTAGCCAGCTTTGTTTACATGTGAAGTGCGGGTATCTTTTTTTTGCCACAGCATCGCTAACTGTGCCAGCACCTAAAAGAACTCTTCATTAGGGACCAGATGCTTAATTTCTCGTGATTTCTACGCTTCCAACACCACCGAGGTCACTAGACTCGCAGCAAATAGCGTTTGTGACGCGCGTTCGGCCATTGCATGAGGTGTGCACAACATGAGCGAATATATTCTATTTCTTTTGTTCTAGTTTCAATGAAACTGAATGAGGACCTGCAAAATGATCAATGATTTACAGTTGCCACTTTCGTGACGGTGAAACGCCGCTGGATATACTGTATCACCGTCAAATGCACCGACCAAACGGCAACCTATTTCGAGATAATGATTGAGGTGTTTCATCACCAGTACCCAGAGCCGATATTCCTCCCGGTATGACGAGTCTCACAGTGAGAACAGAAGTTCTACGTTGTCCAAAAGGTTTAGTATTTACTCACCGACCATTTCACAGCTGCCATCCAGCAAGCATACGGCGGTAGCCGAGGTAAAAACTCATATACTTCCTTCTTAGAGGATCTCTTTAGAGTTATTGTATCTGAAGATACTGGAAAAACTGCAGTACAAGTTCAGACAATAAGTTGTGACCCCACGTGTTTAGTTGTATGGATAAAACGGACGCACGATGTAAATTTCAATGACGAAGCTATGTGTGTGCAAAGACGACGAAAGGAATACAAGACTCAGTCAAAAACATGATATTACAAATGGCTGGAGTCAGAGGAATACACGTATATAGCCTTCGCTAGCAAGCCCTTTTGTGAGGAGTCAAATAACCATCGTCTCGACGTATCAGGTGTTTTGAGCGGGCATACGCGAGTGGCTGTTTTCCTTCCGTACTGTTGGATGCATTATAAATACGGTGGTTGCTTCTGTGCAGTTTGTCTCCATTCTCTTCGTTCGCGCCCCAGAAAGGTTCCACATTATTTGCACTTCGAAAATTAGCCCTTCTAATTACGGCGGTCGCCACGCAAGCTACGGTTCCACTTGAGAATGCATAGAACGGGTGGCGTGGTATCACGTCGGATACGTCCAAGACCGCTACTGGCGGCGCTGTCGCGACGGAGCAGCGCGCCCCCTTTAGGTGTCGCACGGTCCCTATAGATGACCTTCGGTTGAATGGTTGCCAGACACTTACTTTGAGTGGCCGCCGCTCAATACCCAGCGTGCTGGAGGCCAGCAATTTAACACCATTCGCTGGCCATTTCATTCCGGCCCCAAACAGGTCTAATTCCATTCAAATTCCATTCCGAACAGCTTGTGACTTAACTCCATTCCCATTCCGTTCCGGTGCGCTAAAAACGGGGCATCATTCCAGAATCATTCCAATTCCGGAATTTTAATTCTGCAACTCAGCTCAAAACGTTCGAAGTACGAATGAATGCTATCCGTCTCGGGATTATATTCTGCCATGGTACCCAGTTTCGTGGAAGGATGAGCTTGCGCCACAGTGAATCAGTTCTACTATCTGGAGCGTCGCTCCTTCCGCAAGTGTCTAAATAACCGAGGCTTCGAATAACGATCACGTTGTTATCAGCACTTCAGTATTGCCAAGAAATACTTGCTGCCTTTGCTTCAACTGGTGCTGCACATGATCTCCTGTGATTCCTTGCGCAAGAATTTCGAATTGCCTTGCAGATTGGGTTCGATTACCCTCGTCGCCAAATGTTCTATTCTCGTCCAGGTAGAGACGTCCATTCCCAACAAAGAGGAAGAAGATTTATTCCCCACGTTCACGAGCACGGTGAACGTAGTCCATAGAACATAGTCCTATGGCTAGCTATAACAGAAAGAGATTAGCTCAAGAGAACATAAAATACACAAAACGAGAAAGCTCCATGATGATAGATTAATTTAAATTAAAGTATAATTATTTTTGAACATGGGCAATTAGCAAAATGTGAAGTTATTTCGCGACATTTGTTTACCTGATAAAACGGCATATTGTCAATACAGTTTTTGTGTGCTTCATAAGCTAATTTCAAAATTAAATAATCAGTCAAACTATAAGTTATATAGATTAGTAAGTCGAAACACAAGTCAATAGTAGCCGGTACAGCTCACCTCCCTTCAAAACAAGGTAATTGAAGGCAAGGTCCTCGAATTCCGACTACAAATGAATACATCTGCTATTTAAGTAATATTGCTCGGTAATATATAACGTCATAACAGACAAAAATGCATGATGTAACAGAAAATTAAAAGTATAGCTGCACACGCATCCTGAAAGCGACCTTCGCAGCTTCATCATCAATCTCGCTTGAGAGGTACTCGATAAAACCAATCCTTATTTTGCCAGTATGAAAAACAGAAACAGCTAAAAAATGCTCGGTTTGTGCAACTTCTCTACCCAGTACATAATGTCCAATTTTTACTGATTGTACATGTAGTACATGTAGTAGTACATGTAGTGTAGTGGATACTTGATGAGAGAGGGATGAAGCAAGCAAGGTAATGAATCGTTATAGCGAGTATTTAATAGGGGGTACCCTCTGGTCAGGAATCAACCACCGAAGCAGTAAAAAGCCCACTACGACACATTAGATACACCTACCCACTCCTAATAGAAGAGCAATTGTAACGTGAAAACTTATTAAGGGAGAGGTTAAGGTTAGTCGAGGCAAAAAATTATGAAACAGGTAGGTTGACATGAGATGAGGTGAAGGTATTTTAAAATAAGGTGAGATGAAGTGAGGAGCACACTTTGGAAAGAAGGTTGAAGTGAGGTGAGGAAAATTCTTCAGAAAAATGGGGAAGTGAGGTGAGGGAATTTCCCCCCAACAAATGAGGATAGGTGAGGCGAGCAAAAGGTGTTCTGTAAAATGTTGCGGAACTAGTCCTAAAAGGAATTCGAGGTGAGCCGAGGTGAGCTGAGACAGCATCTTCTGGATATAGATTGAGGTGAGGTGAGGAAAATTGTTCAGAAATACGGTGCTGTGAGGTGAGGCGAGGAAAACATTGTGATGACACTTGCCCATCTAATGCTGTGCAGTGCTCTACCCCCTACGCGCCCATAATACCACCCACCAAGTGGTCTGCAAGAACAGCCCAAGAAACCCTACGAGAGAAAACCTGCGGTAGGTATACGCCAAGAAAGAGACATATGCAAGGAAAGCTACGATAGAAGAGCAAGGGCTCAGGCGGGCCGGTACATGGCGAAGGAAAAGGAACCCTAGAAAAGGAAGGAGAACGTGTCGTGTTTGTTCTCATTCCTTGTCTAGGGTTCCTTTTCCTTCAACTACTGAATGCGCGTGGTCATTTCCTGGCAGATTTTGTTGACAGATTCTGAGCAATCGCGTTCACTTGGTCAAAATGTAGAAATCTCGTGTGTCCTGGGGGCGGTTTCCGAGCGTATGGAATTTGCCAGCTAGCAGTTTCACGCCCGGACTCGAAGCGACCGGGCAGGGGATTATCCAACTATATACGGTATCGTCCGTCCACACCGTGAGGTTGGCGAGGGCCCTCATTGGCCCACACGTTGAAGTTCACATGGGTTACGAAACGGCGAAACCCGAAGACGAGCGACTGCGATGCCCCTAAGCGACTAAAACCGCTAGATTCTTGGCATTCATGTTCGGGTGGCAGCGGTCACGTGATCCAGCTCGGGCACCGACCTAGCAATTTCCGAGCGCTAGGCCGTGTTGCCATGAAGTGACCTGTACAACTGGTCTTGGTGTAGCGGCAAATACCGAATGTCCATCAGTAGGTTCAAATTTTGCCGGGCTTCCCCGGCAACACAAGAGGAAACTCGTATCCTGCTGGGGGATTTGCCATACCCTGTAGCGTTTCCACGTAGCTGTTTCCACAGGCGAAACTTCTAGAAAAGCAACCCACCAGCATAGTTCAGTAGATTTAGTGCTACGAGTACGAAACACCGCATACATCCCGAGGATTAGTGGCGGATCTAGGCCGTCACTATTGTGGATCCGCTACGGGGGTGGGTGGGGGGGTTCATTGTCTAAGCGCGTAGTGGGAGAGGGAAGAGAGGGAGATCCAATGTATAACCTGACGTTTTTTAGGGACCGCCCCCCCCCCTCCTGCCGGATCCGCCACTGCCGTAGGTAGGTAGGTATTTTATTTATTGGTCAAACAAATACAGTTTTTCAACAGGACCGCAAGGTGCACCTGTAACGCGGTCCCTTCCAGTCATATAATACTTGTCTGCAAGCTGATACATGTTAAAAACTACAAACTGACACACAATGAAAAGTCATATTTAGCTGTGGAACAGAATATAAAGTCCAACAAATCGCATGTACACATATACACACACAAAGGAAAAAGAAAACTAGTAAACTAACAATCCGCCCATAACATTTGAGAAATCTTACTTTTGAAAACGAAGAAAGTTGCGATTTTGCGTATTTCTAATGGAAGAGTATTCCCGTTTTTTCCTGCATAGTATTTAAATGTAAATATTCCAAAATTTAGCAGAGGTTGGAGTAATTTAATACATAGGTTAGATGATCTGGACTCATAAGGTCTATCACAATAATTAACTTTAATTAACGATGAAGATATCACATTGTGAATGAGCTTATACCTTAACAAGTCCTTAACACCTAGAAAACTAAAAGCAAAGGAAACAGATTCAGATGGTTAGATACCTAGTACGATCCGCAGTGCTTTCTTTTGTAGTAACAGTAAAGGTTCCAAATTAGATTTATATGTAATGCCATGTGCTTCTAAACCATAAGAAAGATGACTGTGAATTAGTGCATAATAGACAGACAACAGCACACTAAGGGGGACAGCGCATTTTAAACGAGATAATGCGAATAGGCCCTGTGAAATTTTCTTTCTCACAGAAGTAACATTTGGAAACCAGGTCAGGGAGAAGTCTAAGTACACATCCAAAAATTTAACACAATCTACCTCATTACGTTTACTGCCAGAGACACACGTAGAGACTCACGATGATGACAACTGCAACTCTGCGATCCCGCACCTGGTTAATGTGTCAGTAAAACAAACCCTAATGGTATTCACAAATCATTGAACTGTCGTATCGTCACGAATGTAAAACATCCGCCTCAATTTTGACCAGGTGAGGTTATAGGGGGACCGTATAACATTTTTAGTTGTGCTCTGTAATGCCTGCTGGGAAGGACGTCGCGGAAGCTATGCCTTATAAATATCAAGAAATATATCGCCGAACCTTTATCGCTGTAACGTAATATTGGTGTGGCACGGCTGCCACTACTACTAAAGAAGTGAATCTCGTGAGTGCTTATAAATTACTAACACAAGACACCAGGGATCAGTCAAACCGCGAATGCTTCAGTGCCATACTCACCTTGTTGCCAGAAACAGTGCAGTTGGTTCCATCCACAGCTTTCGCAGTACCAAAGTCATATCGATCTCGTCCGCCGAGCTCTTGACTTCTGCACGGTATTCGACATTCGTCATGCTGTCGGTTCTGTAACAAAGTGCACATAGTACAACGCATTTATATGGTGGTAGTGGATTCTGTGGTTTTTTTTCTTTCTCTTGTTTTTTTTTTGTTAGTTAGCAAAGAAGGGTTAAAGTTGCGGTTCTCCTGGTGTGCGTATTGGTTAGTTTGTGTACCATTCCCATAAGCTGATTCATATGGCACAGGACATGTCCAACAAAACCCACAAGTATTTCCCTGAATAACTACAACGGCTTTGAGGCTTGGTGATATCGCTTGCGGATCTCGTGCATTCGACCTCCCTCATGGATATTTACGGTCCACTCTATGTATGTGCATAGTGCACATACATATCATCCGTGGCTCCACACCATGAGCCTCCTAACTCGAGACATGATTTGTGAAAGAAAGAAAGCGTACGTTGCAAGCATTCTCTCCTACGTTGCTTTCTATCACATACACCATTAATGTAAGCAATATTTTGTAAACGTCTTTGCCTTGAACCGAAAATTCGCTCAAAATATGTATGAACATGGTAGGAACTGCACAAATGACGATGTAGTGTCAATTGTGGTGTAGATCCCACGATGGTCAATGGATCTACACAAGGTCAGCAGCAATTCCGGGCAGGAAAGCTAACGGTAATGGTAACGGAAAGAGAAACCGTATATTACCGAAATTGGAGATGGTAGCGATAACGGAAACGCATACCACGGTCCTCCATTACCGGAAATGGAAACGGAAACGAAAATTATCGTCCGGTATTGAATTCGGGTGATGGCTATTCGTGTTGTGCGATGACATGCGAGTGACTTTTCATTTTATTTTGTATTTTGACGTCTCCATTCCCTGCAATGCTCTAAATACTACACGAGAGCATGGAAACAAAGGGCAATCTCTATCTCGAGGGTGCATTCCTTGCTTACCTACTCGCTCCAGTCCTCATAACTCCATGACATTAACACTTGAGACTTACACAACATAGACTCCACGCACTATACTCCACCATAGCATGAGGATGAAAGCATACGATTTTTATATATTATTTTACTTCTTTTTCATTTCATCGTGGCTATGGCAGTATTATTTACTACTGAGAGCGTCCGGCTATGAATGCGACACTGGATGAAGGTCACGCCCATCTCGAGTTGCTGGACTCAGAGTGACTGAAGACTGCACATCCCAACGGCGTAAAATTACTTGTGTAGTGTGTACGCGTGACACCGAAGCAGCGCTTGGGCAACACAGGGTGCCGACAGAGCTGGACGGTCTGTCCTCCCGCAGCTCTGTAACAGCGGTTCCAATACGGGAACCAGTAACAGAAACGTAACGGAAACAAAGCTGAAAGGGTGGTATTAGAAACGGGTAACGGAAACGAAAATATAGCAGTAACGAAAATGGAAACGGTAACAAAAATGCGTCCGTTACTCTACCCTGGTTCCGGGCATGTTCGGGCGTGGTTATTTTAAAGTGCAGGGTTAGTGCAGGTTCGATGAAGACAGCATTTATTTACAGCATATACGCTTTATCCGGCACGGACCTGATTCTGAGTTAGAATTTAGAATGCCGAATTAAGAAACACGATCTGAAAGGCCACGCGTTGCAGGTAGTCAGCTGATGCTTAACACTGGCAGCTGTTTTGTGTGTGAGGATGAGCAATAAAATCTCAATCAGATCCCTTGTAAAAGTTTCCTGCCGTTATTATTTCTAACTTCGTGACGTCATATTTAAACAGAATCAACGTACAATTAATTAGGGACAAATTAACTTTTCGAACCCCCCCCCCCCCCCAATCCTACCGCCCTGAAGCGACGTTAAGCATGCCGATCAATAGCATACTTCAACATGCTACAAATCACATGCAGATGTATATCCAATAACTGGATCCAAAAATTTCGCAATTATGAGCAAGCTAATAATAGTTATGCAGAACCACAAATCGGACCACGCCACCGGGACCCCTCTCTTTCACAACCATCCATGCCACCTGTTTCTTGTTTCGGAACACTTTGTTCTCAACTGATGCCTTATCCACGGATGCAGGCACCTGAATAGCCTGTCAGCCTTGCTGTGCAGTGTGTCGCATGGGTTTGCGGGGAGCATGACCTCAACAGATGTCCGTACCGCGTCCCCAGGTGTAATGTCAGCTTCATGTAACTTCGCTACTGCATTTAAAGCCCCAGGTCAGATTTTTTCTCCAGGGGGTAAGGAATATTTGATTGGCTCTGAAATGGGACAGGACAATCAGTGACGAAACGCAAATAACTAGAAAATGAGAGCGCTCCCACGGCCGTCCCTCGGTCGCGCATGCGCGCTCATCTCGGGCGGTATGATACAGGAGAGTCTTCCCCCCGTCAGGAAAAATAAAAATGTGCCAGTAACGTGCTCGAATGACTGAAAGCATTTCAATTCAGGAAGGGTCTTTCTCCAGCATTTGTCCACTGCGACGTGCCTCCTAGGATTATTTCAGGTGGGACTTCCTGGACACGGGATGACACACTTGAGCAGAAAAGTAAATGTTTGATAAGGTGTCCCCTGGGTTCATGAGAGCATTCCCTCTGACGGCTATAATGAGGCTCCTGGAGACGGTAATCGCAATAAGTATGCTATTTCCCATGAATTTCCGTTACCTCAGAATGACTGTTTCAGGCCACCATTATGAGAAGTCAGGGACGGTAAGCACGCGACACAAGCAGCAAGAGTACAATCTGCTACGCAGAGATGAATGCTCGGGACTGCGTCCCCTTGTCTTATAACCCTGTCACACGGCACAGCGAATGTAGTTCCCAGCGAATGTAGTTCCCAGCGAATGGCATTGGCAGTGAACGATATTCGTTCCGTGTCACAAAGTGAAACCAAGTGGCAATACACGAGAACACCATTCGCCCAGCGAATGAGTTCGAGGAGCTCATTCCCTTTTCCTTCTCGCACAGGATGTGTACCCTCGTCCGCAGAGAGGTAGCAAAAACAACAACGATAAACCGTTTGGAGAAATCAAACACGAATGAAAATGTCTTATGTTTTATCACAATGTTTTATCAACACTGTTTTCCTCTTTTATGAATGTTTTATAACAATGGAAATATATACAGGGTGTCCACGCTAACTGTGAACATATTTAAAAAAAAAATATATATAACACTTTTTCCAAGATGAAATCAATTGCAATCTAGCATATGCTCAAGGGCACTCCCTAGGAGGGCATTTGTAAAGTCCAAAGGCAATGTCTAAATTAACTTTCATTAATTAACTTGTTAATTATCAAAGCTACGAAGTTGAATCCAATGAGAACATCTGATCTCTTCGGTCACCTCATACCAATGCCGTTTGCACAAGAAAAATTCGTTCGATAAATCGTAGGCACAAAAATCGTGAAGGAACCGAATTTTTTTCTGTATTTTGTTCACTGCGCATCTTCGAAGACTCGTCTTTTCTTCACCCCCAATGTGAGAGGGTAAAAGAGCACAGTGCCGCCTCATGCGTCGAAGATGAGCCTTAACTTGCGGAAACAAAACAAAAACATATGTATGGGGTTACTCTATCGCAACTGCCGCTATCTTGGGTGGCGTTTTCTTTTAATCTTTTTCCAGGACAAAAGAGATGATAGTGAGCTCTTTCATCCTCTCGTATTGGGGGTGAAGGAAAGGCGCGGGTCTTGAGATGCGCAATGAACAAAATAAAGAAAAAAAAGTGTTTCTTCACGAATTTTTTGCGAACGAGCTATCGAACGGATTTTTGTTCTGAAAACGGCTTTGGTATCAGGTGACCGCAGAGATCAGATGTTCTCATTCGAACAACTTCGTAGCTTTTATAATTAAAAAGTTAGAAAATTGATTACCGATAAATAATTGACAAGGGGCGATAAAAAAAAATAATTTTGGATAGACCACACAACTGCCAAGCACGTACAGTTGGTTCCATTTGTGTAGAGCACTCCGTTTTTTCTTTTGTCAGTCAAGTATATAAGAGCGGGGGGATAGCAGGAGCTCTTTGGCTGCACGTATAGCATATGTTTGTGAGTCAAACGTCGCCACGCCAGTACTGGACAGCTGTTTTGGCCGGCCTTCTTGGGCCTCATCAGCAGTACGCAGGCAGGCAACGTTTGAGCGGATGGCGTCAAAAGGTCACGTGGCACGTGATCCCTCCCGTCAGGGTGTCCTAAGACACATTTGAAAGCCCAGTGCAAAGCCAGTCAAGTATATAACGGGGGGAATTGCAGGAGCTCTTTGGCTGCACGTACAGCATATGTTTGTAAGTCAAACGTCGCCATGCCAGTACTGGACAGCTCTTTCGGCCTTCTTGGGTCTCATTAGCAGTACGCAGGCAAACAACGTTTGAGCGGATGGCGTCAGAAGGTCACGCGGCACGTGATGCCTCTTGTCAGGGTGTCCTCAGACACCTCTGAAAGCCCAGTGCAAAGCCAGTCAAGTATATAAGAGGGGGGTGGATAGCAGGAGCTCTTTGGCTGCACGTATAGCATATGTTTGTAAGTCAAACGTCGCCATGCCAGTACTGGACAGCTGTTTCGGCCTTCTCGGGCCTGATCAGCAGTACGCAGGCAGGCAATGTTTGAGCTTTCAGAGGTGTCTTAGGACACCCTGACGGGAGGCGTCACGTGCCACGTGACCTTCTGATGCCATTCGCTCAAACGCTGCCTGCATGCGTATGCGTTGCATGGCTGCACGTATAGCATATGTTTGTAAGTCAAACGTCGCCATGCCAGTACCGGACAGCTGTTTCGGCCTTCTTGGGCCTCATCAGCAGTACGCAGGCAGGCAACGTTTGACCGGATGGCGTGAGAAGGTCACGTGGCATGTGATGCCTCCCGTCAGGGTGTCGGAAGACACCTCTGAAAGCCCAGTGCAAAGCCAGTCAAGTGTATAGGGGAGGAAAAAATAGCAGGAGCTCTTTGGCTGCACGTATAGCATATGTTTATAAGTCAAACGTCGCCATGCCAGTTCTGGACAGCTGTTTCGGCCTTCTTGAGCCTCATCAGCAGTTCGCAGGCAGGCAACGTTTGAGCGGATGGCGTCAGAAGGTCACGTGGCACGTGATGCCTCCCGTCAGGGTGTCCTAAGACACCTCTGAAAGCCCAGTGCAAAGCCAGTCAAGTGTATAGGGGAGGAAAAAATAGCAGGAGCTCTTTGGCTGCACGTATAGCATATGTTTGTAAGTCAAACGACGCCATGCCAGTACTGGACAGCTGTTTCGGCCTTCTTGGGCCTCATCAGCAGTACGCAGGCAGGCAACGTTTGAGCGGATGGCGTCAGAAGGTCACGTGGCACGTGATGCCTCCCGTCAGGGTGTCCTAAGACACCTTTGAAAGCCCAGTGCAAAGCCAGTCAAGTGTATAACGGGGGGAATTGCAGGAGCTCTTTGGCTGCACGTATAACATATGTTTGTAAGTCAAACGTCGCCATACCAGTACTGGACAGCTCTTTCGGCCTTCTTGGGTCTTATTAGCAGTACGCAGGCAGGCAACGTTTGAGCGGATGGCGTCAGAAGGTCACGTGGCACGTGATGCCTCCCGTCAGGGTGTCCTAAGACACCTTTGAAAGCCCAGTGCAAAGCCAGTCAAGTATATAACGGGGGGAATTGCAGGAGCTCTTTGGCTGCACGTATAGCATATGTTTGTAAGTCAAACGTCCCCATACCAGTACTGGAGAGCTCTTTCGGCCTTCTTGGGTCTCATTAGCAGTACGCAGGCAGGCAACGTTTGAGCGGATGGCGTCAGAAGGTCACGCGGCACGTGATGCCTCTTGTCAGGGTGTCCTAAGACACCTCTGAAAGCCCAGTGCAAAGCCAGTCAAGGGAATAAGGGGGGGGGGGGGAATGAGCAGAAGCTCTTTGGCTGCACGTATAGCATATGTTTATAAGTCAAACGTCGCCATGCCAGTACTGGACAGCTGTTTCGGCCTTCTCGGGCCTGATCAGCAGTACGCAGGCAGGCAACGTTTGAGCTTTCAGAGGTGTCTTAGGACACCCTGACGGGAGGCGTCACGTGCCACGTGACCTTCTGATGCCATCCGCTCAAACGCTGCCTGCATGCGTATGCGTTGCATGGCTGCACGTATAGCATATGTTTGTAAGTCAAACGTCGCCATGCCAGTACTGGACAGCTGTTTCGGCCTTCTCGGGCCTGGTCAGCATTACGAACGCAGGCAACGTTTGAGCTTTCAGAGGTGTCTTAGGACACCCTGACGGGAGGCGTCACGTGCCACGTGACCTTCTGATGCCATCCGCTCAAACGCTGCCTGCATGCGTATGCGTTGCATGGCTGCACGTATAGCATATGTTTGTAAGTCAAACGTCGCCATGCCAGTACCGGACTGCTGTTTCGGCCTTCTTGGGCTTCATCAGCAGTATGCAGGCAGGCAACGTTTGAGCGGATGGCGTCAGAAGGTCACGTGGCACGTGATGCCTCCCGTCAGGGTGTCCGAAGACACCTCTGAAAGCCCAGTGCAAAGCCAGTCAAGGGAATAAGGGGGAAAAAATGAGCAGGAGCTCTTTGGCTGCACGTATAGCATATGTTTGTAAGTCAAACGTCGCCATGCCAGTACTGGACAGCTGTTTTGGCCTTCTTGGGCCTCATCAGCAGTACGCAGGCAGGCAACGTTTGAGCGGATGGCGTCAGAAGGTCACGTGGCACGTGATGCCTCCCGTCAGGGTGTCCGAAGACACCTCTGAAAGCCCAGTGCAAAGCCAGTCAAGGGAATAAGGGGGGGAAATGAGCAGGAGCTCTTTGGCTGCACGTATAGCATATGTTTATAAGTCAAACGTCGCCATGCCAGTTCTGGACAGCTGTTTCGGCCTTCTTGGGCTTCATCAGCAGTACGCAGGCAGGCAACGTTTGAGCGGATGGCGTCAGAAGGTCACGTGGCACGTGATACCTCCTGTCAGGGTGTCCTAAGACACCTCGAAAGCCCAGTGCAAAGCCAGTCAAGTGAATAAGGGGGGGGGAAATGAGCAGGAGCTCTTTGGCTGCACGTATAGCTATGTTTGTAAGTCAAACGTCGCCATGCCAGTACTGGACAGCTGTTTCGGCCTTCTTGGGCCTCATCAGCAGTATGCAGGCAGGCAACGTTTGAGCGGATGGCATCAGAAGGTCACGTGGCACGTGATGCCTCCCGTCAGGGTGTCCGAAGACCCTTCTGAAAGCCCAGTGCAAAGCCAGTCAAGTGAATAAGGGGGAAAAATTAGCAGGAGCTCTTTGGCTGCACGTATAGCATATGTTTGTAAGTCAAAGGTCGCCATGCCAGTACTGGACAGCGGCTTCGGCCTTCTTGGGCCTCATCAGCAGTTCGCAGGCAGGCAACGTTTGAGCGGATGGCGTCAAAAGGTGACGTGGCACGTGATGCCTCTCGTCAGGGTGTTCTAAGACACCTCTGAAAGCCCAGTGCAAAACCAGTCAAGTGTATAAGGGGGGAAAATAGCAGGAGCTCTTTGGCTGCACGTTTAGCATATGTTTGTAAGTCATACGTCGCCATGCCAGTACTGGACAGCTGTTTCGGCCTTCTTGGGCCTCATCAGCAGTACGCAGGCCGGCAACGTTTGAGCGGATGACGTCAGAAGGTCACGTGGCACGTGATGCCTCCTGTCAGGGTGTCCTAAGACACCTCGAAAGCCCAGTGCAATGCCAGTCAAGTGAATAAGGGGGGGGGAAATGAGCAGGAGCTCTTTGGCTGCACGTATAGCTATGTTTGTAAGTCAAACGTCGCCATGCCAGTACTGGACAGCTGTTTCGGCCTTCTTGGGCCTCATCAGCAGTACGCAGGCAGGCAACGTTTGAGCGGATGGCGTCAGAAGGTCACGTGGCACGTGTTGCCTCCCGTCAGGGTGTCCTAAGACACCTCTGAAAGCCGAGTGCAAAGCCAGTCAAGTGAATAAGGGGGAAAAATGAGCAGGAGTTCTTTCGCTGCACGTATAGCATATGTTTATAAGTCAAACGTCGCCATGCCAGTACTGGACAGCTGTTTCGGCCTTCTTGGGCCTCATCAGCAGTACGCAGGCTGGCAACGTTTGAGCGGATGGCGTCAGAAGGTCACGTGGCACGTGATGCCTCCCGTCAGGGTGTCCTAAGACACCTCTGAAAGCCCAGTGCAAAGCCAGTCAAGTGAATAAGGGGGGAAAATGAGCAGGAGTTCTTTCGCTGCACGTATAGCATATGTTTATAAGTCAAACGTCGCCATGCCAGTACTGGACAGCTGGTTCTGCCTTCTTGGGCCTCATCAGCAGTTCGCAGACAGGCAACGTTTCAGCGGATGGCGTCAGAAGGTCACGTCGCACGTGATGCCTCCCGTCAGGGTGTCCTAAGACAGCTCTGAAAGCCAAGTGCAAAGCCAGTCAAGTGTATAAGGGAGGAAAAAATAGCAGGAGCTCTTTGGCTGCACGTATAGCATATGTTTGTAAGTCAAACGTCGCCATGCCAGTACTTGCACTCACCACACCTCACAAATGCACTCACCGTTTCTCGTTCTTCAGGTTGGTTACCTCAGGGGTGCTTATACGTACGCACAAATGACTTTTGCTTGTTAGCGGTGCCGTGCCCAGGCTATCGCAACCGCTATGTTTGCCTGCATTGTATATTGAGTTACGGCATTCGCAAGAGCATTCTCCTGTCTAGTGATATCGCATCGAATCCTGCTGTTTCCTGGTTGCTGTTGCTGTGTTCGGGGGATATTGAGTAAAATCCTGGCCCACCTAAGACTAAAACACAAGAAGATGTTCTTGCTGCGCTAATGCTATTACAGGAAGGACAGGACAATCTTCTTCGTGAATTTCGTAAAATGCAGGAAAGCCAAAGATCCGCCGAGGTTTCTCTTCGGTCTCTTACGGATAAAGTAGTCGGTATTGAGAACGAGTTAGCTAAACTTCGTGATCTGTCCAGTGATAAGACCACTGTCAAATCCTAAGTATCAGCTCTATCTACCACTGTTACTAGCGTGTCCTCCCGCCTTACGAACTTAGAAAATAGATCACGTCGGAACAACCTTGTGTTTTACGGGTTTAACGATTCTCAAACCGAGACATGGTCGCAATCTGAAAGGCTTGTAACTTCTGCCTGTTCAACCAACTTGAACATAGACATTGCACCGAACGAAATTGAACGGGCCCATCGTCTCGGGAAACATGTACCTGGAAAGAACCGTCCCATTATTGGTAAGTTTCTTTCGACCAAGGTTAAAGATCAGGTTATCTCCAAAAGCTCAGCCTTCCTATCAACGGATCTGTCCGTTTCCCAGTATTACTCACCTGCCACCCGTCACGCCAGGTGGAAGCTTATCGAACACGGACGTTCTCTTGGGCTCCCCTTTAAACTTCGCTTCGATAAGTTATTTGTTGGTGATAAATGTTTTGTCTATGATCACGCTTCTGGTCATGTGCAAGAGATACGAGCACAAACATAGCTAGCTTCGCCATCTGCAAAGGGCTGTCAGAGCACTCCACCCCGACAGATGTCAGTTATCTTTTCGAATATTCGAAGTATTCTTAATAAACAAGACGACTTATCAAGTCTTATTCATGACTGCTCTTCTGATCTTATCATTCTAACAGAAACGTGGTTAACACCAGATATAAACAATCGCGAAATATCTTCACTGTATCCAGCTTTTGATATATATCGCTCTGACAGAGCTGAACGTCGTGGTGGAGACGTTCTCATTGGTATCAAAAGCGATGTACAGTGCACAGCGGTTGACATTTTGTCTCCCTTGGAAACATGCTGTGTCATGTTATCATTTGCGTATATCAAACTCCTTGTTGTCGTTTTCTATAGGCCACCTGACTTTGTTGGTTTTTTGCCATTATTTAATTATGTACTCTCCTCGCTAATAACTCGTTTTCCTAATGCTACAACCTGTATTTTTGGTGACTTTAACTGTCCAGGTATAGATTGGTCAGTCCCGTCTGGTAAATCTGTAGAGGAATCTGGCTTTGTGGATATTTGTCTCAACTTCGATCTTTCGCAGTTAATACGGGAACCAACTCGTGCTGCTTGTTCATCGTTATGTACCCTCGGTCTAATGCTTGTTAATGACCCATCTATTTTTGGTTCTGTTTCATTTCCAACCTCACTTAGCGACCACAAAACTATACGTGTCACGCTGCGACTACCCCCTCCAGTTAAAGAGCCGGTGCGTAAGACAATTAAACCATTTGTCCGTGCCGATTTTTTGACAATTAACAATGAACTGTACTCCTACCTCCCATTTTTCATGCGTTCTTTCGATGAACGTTCCGTGGAGGAAAATTGACAGCTCTTTCGCAACAAGTTTACCGATTTGGTTGACGCACACGTCCCATCCGTTACGATACGCTCCGCCTCCAGGGAACCTTGGTATTGTAATCGCCTTAAAAAGCTTAAAAATAAGAAACAACGTTTATTTCGTCGGGCCAAACGCACTGGTTCTAGTCTGGCATACTTAAAGTATAGGGAATGCTCATGTCAATATATTAGGGCTCTCCGCAAGGCCAGACATGATTTTTACAACTCTGAACTCCCAGCTATGCTTTCAACAAACCCTCGCAAATTTTGGCTAGTTATTAATCCCCCTCGTGTTGAACCCATTAGCCTAACTGATGCCGATGGCTCAAGGATAAATGATGCCGAATGCGCTTGCATCTTCAATTAAGCTTTTGCTACTGTTTTTACGAAGGATAGTATAGCCATCGTCACAAATGTAGCCACTCCTAATAGTAGTTTCACAGCTATGGAGAAAATTGTGATCTCACAGGCCGGGATAATCAAGATAATCGACGGGCTAAAGTTATCCTCCTCAGCTGGACCCGATTCCATCAGCACTAAAATGCTTAAGAATACCAGGGTAGTCACATCGTTATACTTGTGTGCCATTTTTACGCAATCACTTCATCACGCATATGTACCTCATGACTGGCGACAGGGGAAGGTTATTCTCATTTTTAAACAGGGCGACAAGTCGTCTCCCTTAAATTACCGTCCTATCTCCTTAACAAGCATATGCTGTAAAATTCTTGAACATGTCATCAACTCGGCTATCTCCTCTCATCTTGGAAATAATTTTTTCTTCAAACACCAGCACGGTTTCCGCAAGGGTCTATCGTGTAAAACAGCTGTCTTTGTTCAGCTCGGACATACATTCTAGTATGGACCGCGGTTGACTCTCGATGAAAGCGTTTGACTCTGTTTCACACTGTGGCCTTATCCATAAACTGTCATTACTTAATCTTCACCCGAATGTTGTCCATTGGATCCAGTGCTATCTTTCCGATCGAACACAGGCCACACTTGTAAACAACTCCCTTTCTTTCTTTGTCCCTGTTTCTTCTGGTGTTCCGCAAGGCTCTGTTCTTGGATCCCTTCTGTTTCTTATCTTCATTAACGATCTTCCAGATTCTTGAACATCCTCTGTCAGCCTCTTTGCAGATGACTGTGTTGTTTACAGACTCATTCACACTCATTCCGACCATTTGGCCCTTCAGCAAGACCTTGACTCAGTACTTGCATGGTGTTCATCATGGCTTCTTCCCCTGAATTCTGCAAAGTGCCATCATCTTCCTTTTTCTCGCTCTAAAAAAACCCTAACGTTCCAATACCACCATTGGGCACACTCCCGTTCCCTCTTCTTCCCGTTACAAATATCTGGGTCTTAATTTTTCAACTAACCTCTCCTGGGCTGACCACATACACAATGTCGTGAATGATGTTAACCGCAAGCTCGGTTATCTTCGACGCAATCTAAAACAGGCACCGACCGATGTCCGATTACTTGCTTACAAAACATTAGCCAGACCCAAACTAGAATATACCACTGCCATCTGGGACCCCCACCAGACTAGCCTTATCAATCTCCTTGAATCTGTCCAAAACCGTGCAACTCGTTTTATTCTCTCTGACTACTCCTATCCTTCAAGCATTGCATCTCTTAAGTCGTCAATTCATTTGCCTCCGCTCTCGCTTCGTAGAACTTTCTTTTGTCTCTGTCTTTTTCATAAATTCTATTACAACTCTTCTATCCGTCCCTCCTTTGTTGCTCCAGCTCATTACATCTCAGCAAGGTGTGATCATTCATGTAAAGTAATGCCCATAACGTGTCGCACTTCTTATTTTTTGTATTCTTATCTTCCCCATACTATTGCTGCTTGGAATGACCTTCCCCAGTCTCTCGTCTCAGTCTCTGACGCTGCTGTATTTCGTAGCAGGTTGTCTACATACTTTGGTTTCTGATCTGGTTGTTGTGTTTGGTTTTTTTACCTTGCCGCCAGTACCGCAAGTTTTATGTACATTCTGCATGTTCTTGTATGCTTATTTGTGACTTTGTTCCCCCCTCATGTAACGCCCCGCGAGGGCACTTGAGATACAATCATAAATAAAATAAATAAATCGAAGAACTTTCTTTTTTATAAGTATCTGTCCGATACCACCTACAAGCCGCGCACGGTGTGATTGAGGGCGAGGTGGTCAGTATTTAAATAAAAAATCAAATGAATTTCGTGAAAAACATGACTTCCAAAGCAGGGCGCAGTAGGCATTAAAATGGGTACTACCCCTTTTGGGACCTTCGGTGGACAACTTTTAGAGAACAATATGCCACCGAAGGGGGTCATTTGTTGCAGTAATTAATAGGTTTCGGTTTACATATTTTTGTCGCGGCTGGTCGCGGTGAAGCGCAAAAGGACGG
The DNA here is from genome assembly GCF_037126465.1 of Ornithodoros turicata. Classification (NCBI taxonomy): domain Eukaryota; kingdom Metazoa; phylum Arthropoda; class Arachnida; order Ixodida; family Argasidae; genus Ornithodoros; species Ornithodoros turicata. The sequence continues at coordinate 35,316,229 of NC_088204.1, forward strand.
TCTTCCACTCCCTTCCACTCGCAAGGGCCTTCCCTCTGTGAAGAAAGCAGGAAGAAAGAAGCAAACAAAACCGGTAAAGAGGAAGAGTGAAACAGACCGCAATCCTATTTTGAATCACCGATAAGCGGAGTCACATGGTTAGACTGCGCTTTGGGCGCAGCCACAGCATTGTGCCCTTTTATTCTAAATGAAAACAAAAATTTAAAAAAGGTCCTCGAAGTGCCTGCCGTCTTCGCCGATACACAACTGGCATCTGTAAAATACATTATGGGTGATTGATAATAGGATTGTGCTCTGTTTCACTCTTACTCTCTACCGGTTTTGTTTGCTTCTTTCAATCAACTAATTTTGACTGCGATACGCTATTCCAGACATCGCCTTTCCAATTCCGGCACAAAAACGTCACGTTCCCTTGGCATTTTTCAGAAATTAATTAGCGAAATTGCACTAATTAAACTAACGAAATCATTACAGTAGGTGGAAAAATCATTCAGGAGTCTCATAAAGCAAGTCCCGTGTTTTTATCACCCCTAGTTTGTTTTGTGATTTTTTGACACTTTCTCGCCGGACACCCTGTATATATAGATAGTTTTAAAAAAATAGAGGCAGACAACGAAGGTGTAGGAAGTAAGAAACAAGGGGAAAGTTATTTATTTACAGGTGGAAAGTTAAGCGGTAGCATCGACGTTGCGGCGGAAGCTCCGCCTTCGTCAGGACTAAGGGGTGACAATGACTGCTTCGAGGTTTTGCAAGTGTGTAGGATAATGTCAGAATCAGGAGGGCCCCGCCACCTGGCGGCTGTCAGTAGGTCAAGTCCAGGAATACTGTGTCAAGTCTGGGCCTTATGCACATCCCTGAGAACCTGGCAGTAATATGCACTATTGATGGTGGTACCACTGGACAGAAAATCAACATGAACAACGCCAGCCTTGTCCCAGAAAACCGTGGCCATGACCTCACGCGCAGACGGGGTGCTTCGCAATTTCTTGGGAGCTGGCGAGCCCGGATGCTTCCACTGTTTTGATGCGCGTTTTGACTCAGGAGTGAAATGATGCACCCACGTTTCATCGCACGTGATGATCAGATCAAGGAACGGCTGTCCTTCAGTGTCGAAGCGGTGCCTTAGCTCTTGGGAGATTTCCAGTCTTCTCTGCCGGTCAAACACGGAGAGCTGCCTCGGGACCAAAGGGACACTAACTTGTGAGGTGTTCATGAATGATAGTGTTCAACGTTCCCACAGAAAGGTCCGTCTTTGGAGCCAGTTCGAGGCATGTTATCTGTCGGTCCTTGAGGATCAGGCGCTCCACAAGTTGGATGTTATCAGGAACTCTGACACTGGGCTCTGAGCCGCCCCGGCCGGGATCGTCCTGCAGTGATGCACAGCCGTCGCGGAACCGTTCGCACCACTCAAACGCTTTCCTGCGGCTAAGTGTATCGTGGCCATACTGAGCCCGAAGTCTTCTGTGAATTCCAGATGATTTTACGCCTTCATTCACGAGAGACTTCATGACAATTCGCTATTCGATGTGCGCGGTCACCTCGTTGTCGGCCATCTTGTCTAGCAGGTGTCTTCTGTTTTGCACAAACTTTGGACCACTACGTGGTGAACGCGGAGGCCTGTCGCGTGTGAAAATGACGAAAAAGAAGTAGCGCGAGCCATTTGTACACTCTGGAGACAGAAAATCCCGGTTTGACTTGAACGCCCCTCGTATTAACGATATACTGAATCGCCATCACAACATCCTACTCCAGGCCGAACGCACAAAGGGAATTTTCTCTGAACCGCCGGGTGTCACCTACAGGCGTGCACGCAGCTTACAAGATAGCCTAGTTCGATCTTGTTAAATCTTTCGTGGTGAGGACGACGATGCCACCTCGTGCATCACTCATTCTTCTCTAGCCCTTCCATTAAACATCGTCACCTCTGTTCCTCCGTTGTACTGTCTTCTACAAAGTGGTGCCGTGACCAGGATTCGAACCTGGGTTGTTGCGGCTATAAGATGTACCAGTCGCGTTTGCTGACGTTGGAATCGCAAGTATACTGACTCCGATCGCCTTTTAGCACCAGAATCCGATCAGACTGACACAAGAATCCGATATCGCCTTTTCGCGGGGGCAGTCTGTTAAATCTTTCCTGATTGGGACTACGACGCCACATCGTGCATCACTCATTCTTCCTAGCCCTTCCATTAAACGTCGTCACCTCTGTTCCTCCGTTGTATTGTCTTCTACAGATCTAAAGTAACGAAGCTAGAAAATTCACCAAGGGGTTGCCACCCATGCAACGGTCGTAGATGCCAGATCTGTATGTTAATGCAAACGACCCAATCGGTCAAGAGCGCAAAATCCGATTATTACGTCAAAATCAACGCTGATCTAGACTACAACTCCTCTAACGTTGTATAACGTTGTAATCGAGTGCACACGTGCCAAGCACAGTACGTGAGTAAGACTAAAACATCTTTTAGAATTAGTTTCAATGACCACCGGTCGGATGTGACGAAAAAACCTCTTCCAAAGCCTTCCAGTTTCGCGCCATTTAAGCCAACAGGGCCATTCAATTCAAGATGTTTCAATTTTGTCTTCTTCAATCAAACTTCACTACCGATCGACCCCGAGAACAACGGGAATCATACCTTATCTACCAATTCCAGTCAGCCATAAACGAAGACCCTGGTGTACTGTCAACAATAAGAAGTTTAACTACTTAGATATGGTACTGCTTTCTTAACTTTTTTTTTTCCCTTTCAACTGGGGTCCTGACAACGCCCCCTCCCAGACTCCAAGGACGATGACATCACCCAGACTTGACACAGCATTCCTTGACTTGACCTACTGACAGTCGCCAGGTGGCGGGGTCCTCCTGATTCTGACAGAGCCATTTATAGGGAGAGTTTGGCCATTCTCTGATCTTTTACCGCCTCATGGGTGGAGCCTATTTTGACGTCAGAGTCGTCGTTGCGCCGCCCAAAAAGACTGAATCCAAGCAGAATCCGCTTATCAGCCATCTGATGCGCGCCATATTGATGATGTACGTCAGCTTTGTTGTCGCAATGAATGCAATCTAGAGGAATAACCGGCTTATGACCCACAGCCGCCTCTGATAAGGGGGGTTTTGTTGCCAAACTGAAAGAGTTCAAGGACGAAGGGCTTTCGGAGGACAATGTACGCACGTGTCTTCCCTCATTGCATCGTAAACAACGATCAGCATCAATATGGCGTCGGCGACCGGCTGATAACGAGACAACAATAGAGCACGGCGAGGGAGGTGCCTTAGCCATGACGTCGCCATGACACGCTTCAAATTAGGCTCCTCCTAATGGCCAAACTCTCCCTATAAACGGCTCTGGATTCTGACGTCGACCTACACACGTGCAAAAGCTCCAAGCAGTCATTATCACCCCTCAGTCCTGACGAAGGCGGAGTTTCCGCCTCAACGTCGACGCTACCGCTTAACTTTCCACCTGAAAATAAATAACTTCCCCCCTCTTTTCTTACTTCCTACACCTTCGCTGTCTGCCTCTAATTTTTTTAAACTACCTATTTAATTTCGCGGTCGCCCGAACACATTTCTTTCAGCGCATATATACACAAATGGAACCAACTGTACGTGCTTGGCAGTTGTGTGGTCGATCCAAAAATATTTTTTTCATCGCCCCTTGTCAATTAATTAGCGGTATTTAATTTTCTAACTTTTTACTCATCGGCTTTATCTCTCAGATGTCAATGAGAAAGTTGTAGTACATGAATGTCGAAAAAGACACAACTGAATCTGAAGTGGTTCGAGGTCGCTGTGGCTTGTGGTTTCGTTTTTTCCCGGGTTTAAAAGTTGGTTTCAGATGCCGAGCGGACAGCAGATCGCTGCCCACAGTCCGGCACCCGCGCGATTCCAGCGCCCTCCGGTGTACACTGACCTTCAGATTAGTGCTTGGAGACCATCTTTGGGCCACGTCACACAAGATATTTCACCTGTTTCACGGAACACCTATCAGAGTGCACTGCATTCGTCGCGCGCGTGTGCCGAATTATGGGGAGCGCTCTCTAGTGCGCGCTGCTTCTGAAACCAATTTTTAAACCCGGGAAAACACGAAACCACAAGCCATAGCAACCGCGAGCCACTTCAGTTGCGCCTTTTTCGACATGCACTACAACTTCCTCATTGACATCTGAGAGCTAAAAGCGATAATTAAAAAGTTAGAAAATTAATTACCGCAAATTAATTCACAAGGGGCGATGAAAATATATTTTTGGACAGACCACACAACTGCCAAGCACGTACAGTTGGTTCCATTTGTGTAGAGCACTCTGTTTTTTCTATAGTCGCTGGCTCTTTTTCAGTGGGACACCCTGCATATATATATTCCTGAATTGAAATGCTTTCAGTCATTCGAACACGCCGTTGGCACATTTTTATCTTTTCGGATCTTTGCAATCGTTCCGCGATGGACCTGGTCTGCGAGCCGGGTGGCGCGAGCGAGCAGCAACGTCAGCGCCCCAAAATATGCAACGCGCAGTGGTTTAGCAGACGATGACGGCAGTTTCGAATACATGGTCTCAACTTGACAATATTCACAGTATTTTTCTGTGGGTTTCTTATAGGTTTTGTAGCTTTCCTTGGCGCCATACGGCTTGAAACACCATTCGCAAGCCACTGACGAAACTGCCTACTGTTGGATCGGTGGCCGCTTGCTCACCAAATGGCGCTGTGCAAACTTCACTGGAACAGCCCTATATATGAGCAGACTATGATATGTACGGACGCGCGACCGCAAGCGTGCCGGGACAGCGCACTCATTTTCTTGTTATTGTGGCTACGTCACTGCTCGCCATCTCCCATTCGGAACCAATAAAATCTTCCTTACCTGCTGAAGAGAAAATCTGACCTGGGGCTAGTACTTCATTAAAATTGCCGAGCGGAAAACTTCAGTTGTGTGTTCAATCTGGGATTTCCGCAGGATTTTCATCTCGAGGGGGTGTTCGAATTTTGTAGCTAGGATGTGACGCCCGTATCTGGTGAGATTTGGGGATTTTGTAGCAGGTATTTCTGTCCTTCTGGCAGGTAGCTTGGGGGTGGGGGATGTCATCAGATTTGTAAGTATTGTGACAGATTGTGTTACGGGATACTTGGAATCCCGTGCGCACTAGGAAATACGACGCAAATACATTTAATGGACTCTTAAGGTGCCAGTTGTTCGAATAGTTAGAAAGTGCAGGCGTATATAGGGCTCACCCAATCGTAGAAGTAAGAGTATCCTCGATGTCTAAAGGTGATGTCGCAAAGTTTGTTTAGCGTCACTACGAATCCGGGCAGGGAACGCGACTTCTCCATTTCTGTGTGGCTGCTGTTCACGAACAAGCACTTGTATTGGGGTAACCTGCAAGATACTCAACCCTTTAGTTAGAAAGGACGAACAATACAGGCAAAGCGTACTTGACAACAACACGTGACACCTCTCAGTAGCTCGTAGTGCAGCGAGTCTTCCAGCTGTTCAACGCGACTTTCTCAGTGGTCACATTCGCAAGTCTTTGCGAACGCCACATAACTAATAAAAACATAATACAGCTTTCTCCTACTGATATATCCCTATATGGACGAGAATACGTACTTGGTGTGGATTGGTGCATTGTTTGGATATTGGAATCTAATTGATGTCGTTGCAGTGTGTGATCGCAATATGATGAGCATTGACCGACTCAACACCAATTTGGATTTGTCAGTAGGACCAAGCTACATTTGCATCTCAGTCACAACTCCACAGTGGCACCAGTTAGTAAGATTTGTTTATTCTAATCTCTCTCATGGTAGAAGCCTGAGCTGTTTTAATGGCTAGTCGGGAAAAAGTTGTCTATCGATCCAGATTATTTCCGTGGCTGTGACACCCATGACACAAGGATTCGGTAAATGCCACACGGAGCGTCGTCGCGTTCAGAATAAGCGAATGATATCAATGGCGGTCAGATATGGGGAAGTCTGTGAAATCAATGTAGACCAACGTATAGCAGTTCAGATGAGGCAATGAAACGTAGACGAAGGACAGAATTTAAGGCTCACAACCCTAGTCACAGAGCTCGATGTTGTGAGGCTTTAAAGAAGCACAGAAGGCACTTGGGAAGTGCATTTTTTGATATTGTTATATAAATATGCTACCTTCAGGGGCATCATGCAAAGTAATGTAATGAACCAAAATGTAAACCAAACCAAAATGCAAATAATGTCCCCTGTTCCCACATAACACAAGTCATTCGGCTTTATTAAGTTTAGTCATTATGTTTATTTATTATTTAGTCCTTAGGTACACCTCTTTCCATGTCATACGGAGAGTGATATCAAACGAAGGACTTTAAGGGGAAGAGAAAGTGAGATGCAGGCACCATGTACTGCTCGTTTTTTATGACACGCACACAAGCCATTGCGTGCCACTTCTTGATACTTTAACCAATAATGAATTTCAAATATTGACAGCTTGCTGACCGTGGAGTTAACAGACGTCTGCAACGAGACACAGCGCGGGGCCGACCTGGATTGCAGGACAGAAACCATGATTGTGAAGTGCTACGTAAGGCAGTTGAGACAGATTATTAACTACTATTAAACCTGTTTAAAATAAAGACGGCAACCCTTGACCACCGTTGCTACGGTTTATACAGTTGTAACTTGTAGGAAGATCAGTGAAAGTATATATAGACAGGTTGCGAAACTTCCATAGGCTTCTGTGTCTTCAGAATGACGACACGATAGAGACAGTCAGCGTCATCCATCCGTTGCGCGGACTACTACAATTGTAAATAAATGACGTCAGACATGACGTCAGCAGTATGAATAATAAGCAGTGCATAAATGGCCATAGCATGTTTGCATTCGGGGGCTTCGTTTGCGTTGTATTCCCTTCCTCTTTTCCTGACCGAACCATACTAATCATATGAGGTTTAATGACACATATCAGTTCGAAATACATACAGATATCACAGGTTTTGACAAAGGGTACGTGATAACCATAAATAAACAGGAAGTTTCACTTGAGATCCATTGCTCTCCTAGAGCTAAATGTACACTTAGTGATTACCCGTTCGTATTTCTTCAATGAGTGGTCATAATAAGTCCGGTGCTAAATATATGGCATCGTTGGTGATCTGCTAACACTCACGCTATCATGGCCGGTCTCGTCATGACGAACCCTTTTCTTTTTCTTTTTTTTCTCGGGGCCAACAACAGGGGTGCATTGCACTCATCTGTTCACACGTGTTAGTCTTGGTCTACAGCTTCGAGATGTGAACGTCGCTTCCAGTTTAATCTAAAAACTGTACGACGTCCGCGTTACAATGCACGTACACACAGCACGGATACAAGTATGAAGAGACAAACTGTTACACATGCGCAGTGGAGCAGCATAATGAAGCGTACTCGGGTGGTAGATGATTTCGTATATGTGTAATAGTGGAGCAACAGATAGCGCTTCCTATATTTAAATTATGAATAAACTATTAGCACATACAAGACCAGTGCGTGCATCGTAAATATTGTTTTGCTTACGATCGTACCTGTGCTTCGAACACCCAGGATGGCTCGAGTCACGGAGATGACAGTGTTGAAGGGTAAGATTTGTTGCTTTTTCCTGCCTTCGTTACCTGGCTAAATCAATCTTGGGTCAGCACCATCTGTTCCCCTCTCTCTTTTCGCGTCGTCTGCTCCTTGTCGTCAGCCGTTGTTCCGGAGCGATTAGACTGACCACTGACCAGTGACCACGTAGACATTGTCTACCACGCATATGTTCGTGCAATTCTAGAGTATTCCAGCGCCGTTTGGGACCTCTCGGAGATCACTCTTAGGCAAAAACTAGAAAAAATACGGAAACAAGCTGCAAGATTTTTAGCAAATAATTATTCGCCGTACGTCCGCTACGTTTATTTAGAGTCCATGCCGGGATGGGGGTCATCAGAAAACCGCAGAACAAAAGCTCATTTGAAAGTTCTACGGGATGTTTATTACGAATTAATCGGTACTCCTCCAAGCAAATATCTCTTAACACCTCCTTTTATTTTGAGCGACTCGACCAGAGATGCAAAATTGAACCTTATCGTTTTCGTACAACTATCGCCAACCGTGTTGTACACCCTTCTTCGTGACCTGTCCTGTCCTCGTCCAGTGTTATCTTTTCAAGCAAGTTCTGTACGTTGCCTTCTGAGTGACTTCTACATATTTTTTCCTCTCTCTTTCGTTCGATAAACTGTCGATTGTCATCCCCTACCCACTGCCATTCCTGTGGAACAGTGGGGTTTTCTTAATAAATACATGTCAGGTCTGTGAAAGAGGCTTTTCTGTCGCAGCCCCGTGCAAATCCCCACGGACGTCTCTGTGGTGTTCCGGGACATTCCAATCCTGCATCTTCAACAACCACTATTTTGTTCGCTTTCACCACGCTGTACAGCGCACATTGCAGGCTGGCTGGCACAGTTGAGTACGTTCTGAATAGATGACGCACGAGTAGTCTCAGCGTTGCTGGATCACGAAGTCAGGAAGTTTTCTCTTCGCGCAAAATTCGTATCTATGTAAAAATTATATATCTCAAGCATCCAAGTTACGAGCTTTAAGGACATAAAGATTCTTTAGGTTTACCATCGACTCTACAGTCCCTTTATAATGATTCTACATTATGCCTGCCTGTGCTTATCAAGCGCGATGACTGCAGACTATCCGACAACAGTGAGGCAAAAGACATGTACTTACGCAGAGACGTACTGCATTTGAGCGACGCAGCACGGCGAGAACTTGTACTCGTTGTTGTCTCGTTGCACGTAGCTCATAATGTAACCCCAGGACCAAGGACATTCAATGGCTCCTGGATGACCTCTCACACGCCGGGTCGGTGGCTCTCCATCATGAACGCAACCCAAGCTGTATCATATAAAAGGAATGTTAATGAAGGCCCTTACGCTGCGTGCACTACTAAGCTGGAACGCAGTACTCAGTACGGAGTTTTGGCACAGTACACTATACAAATTTGAAGAGCACGTTGACACAGAGAATGACCGCGGCATACCCTTCATCTGTACTTGTATCGATGAAAATAAATCTCAATCTGAATTCTTCATTGACTGGATGAGAAAACCGCTTCACCATTGGTATCAGAGTTGTACACGTTGCCCAAAAAGAGAACTAAATACGTCACTAGTTCTTTCGAACAAATAGTAACTAAATACGTTACCCGTTACTAACAAATGAAACGAACGTGTTCCCATTACTTGGAAGGAAGGAGATACTTCCATACGTTACATTTTCATACCAGACAGAAGAAATAAGAAAGCATCGCTTACTTTATATTTTTCAGCGCATTTATGATGAATCGCACTTCAGTAGCAACTGGTATTCAAAGCTGACTGAATGAGTTCACGAGTAAGGACAGAGAGAGAAAGCGCTACACTCTCTCAGCGCAGCGAAAGCTTAAAGGAGCAGTCTAGAGGCCCACAACTTTGTTTCTGTTTTTGGTCAGTATGGAATGTTAGGCGGCCGAAAACAGTTTTCCCACAATTAGTGCAACCGTAGCGAAATTGGGACGCCTGCAATAGCTCCCCGAACCTCCCGTGCGCGAAACACCCTCCTTCGCCTTCACGATGGGCACGTGATGAGCGCCACCACGCGCGTCGCTATGTGACGCAAGTGGTGAGGACACTCCTCATTGGACCTGGGATCACATGATCGAGGTGAGCAACATCGTGCAGGCATCGTGCATCGTGAGCGTCTGCTACCGCTTCGGAGAGGCCATGCGTTCTCCGGCTACGTGATGTCCGAAACGGAGGGTTTGAAGGCTGTCCACGACATAACCACGATTTTTTGGGACCGCAGACACCACGGGAAGAAGGAGTGGTGCAGCCCGAAATTAACTGCGCTTGTACAGCGAAAACCCCATGCTCCCCGATAGTGTGCAGCCTGTCCGACCGTTTTCACCGCGCAATTGGTTCAGTGGCTAACAGGTGGCGCCACAATACCGCCGCCTTGCTTTCTGCTACTGTGAATTCTGAGATTGCATAGAAGCCACGGATATATTACCCTTGTGATGGTAATCTTATTTTCTCAGGCTGCATCCGGCTTTGTTTTTTTAGAAAACGTGATGTAAATCATATAAAGAATAGAAGTCAACAAGAAACAGCTCGCAATGTTCGTAGCAGACGGTTATTCCTACGAACGAATGAGGGGCTCTCTACCACCAACGTCACACTAGAGTGGGTGTGGTCTGCAGTTGGAGCGCTCCGGCCTGTCACCGCGACAGCGACTTTTCCAAATTAATTGCACCTTGGTGAAACAACTTTGGACAGAAATATTTTGTGGGAATGCTTTTAATATACTGCTTTACAAGATGACAGCACTTTTTGGCCATGTTAGATACCACTTTAATGCTCCTTTAAAAGGAGGAACACAGAGAACACTGAAAGAAGGAAGTCACTGAAAAGGTTAGCCGGGTGTAGGACTCGAAACCACATCTTCTCGATTGCCGGTCCAGCTAGGGCTCCTCCGAATTGTTCTGAGCTAACACACCTCCCCAACTACTTCTCACAGTCGGTCACTGTCAGTGCACAGGTGCCGCTTGCGCCGTTCCGCCGTATGAATGTGTGTGTGTGAGCGAGAAAACATGTGAGAATGAAAGTGGAATAAGTGAGCGAGTGAGCGGATGTGGTTTATCCCTTTAAATGACGCACCCTTTGAAGTCGTTGGGGAGGTGTGTTAGCTTAGCCCAATTGGTAGAGCCCCATGACCGGCAATCCAGAAGATGTGGGTTCGAGTCCTACAGCTGGCTAACCTTCTCGGTGACTTCCTTCTTTCATTGTTCTTGGGCACTTGAAGCTTGTGTGTTGTCCTGTCTTCTGTGTTCCAGCTCCAGAATATCAATTTCCGTCGTGTTACAAATAATACTTTGAGTGTTGAAACACTGCGGGCACTAGAGCACAGAGCAAGGCGGCAGCCTGGTGGAATGCCGCCATGTGCGCAGGAAAAACCGCCATGATGACAGTTTAGTGGTGACTAATGGGTGACAGGGATGGGGAGCAATGAGTAACTTGCAGTAAAGCGTTACTAATTTTTGTAACTAAGTTCGTTGTTAGTTGCATTTTTAGAAAGTAACTGAGTCGTTACTTTGTTACCAAAACCAGTAACCCCTTACCGAGTAACGCGTTACGCACAGCTCTGGTTGGTATAAGTCTTTGGCTGAAAATGGCGACTGCGTAGTGCCCTTGTATAAGAAAAAAGAAGAAGAACTTTCGTGGTATTGTCCGTGTCATTCGTACATCTCTTTTGGTATGCGAGTTACGTGCAACTGATCGCTACTTATAACGGCAGTGGTGCATCGTCTATCGTCATTCCGTCTTCATCCTGAGTTCGGTTGGATCCCTCACTGCTATTCCTCTCTTAAGAACAACCGCATCACAGAGATTGGCGGTTTTGTAGTGCAGTAAATTGGATGCACTTCACGAAATTGAAATTAGTTATCGCCATTGTGATGTCATGTTACATTTTACTAGCGTACGCTTCCTCGATATGGTTAACGAGGAAAAGTAAGGTGTCGTTTTCGGAGTTATAATTTTGATTCAATGGGAACAATGTCTGGGATCCTTGCCATTCCCGTGTAAAATGTAAAAAGACATCGATCACAAGTTACAGCGACTGCATGGACGTAAACTATTTCTGACCAGCTGTTGCACGCTCATAACTTCAAAAAAAAAAAAAAACATTTCACTTGCGCACATCAAGCTTTGTTATTCCGTTCACCACGCGTGGCCGGTGGGGGCCCTCGACGGTAGCTTTAAAAATCTATCCATCCATATCATTTGTGCAAGCATAGCTGCTAACCCATTTTATTGTCTGGGAGCAGGTATATGTGATTGAGAGCGTGTGTGTAGCGTGATATTAGAGCTGCTGTGAGCATGGCAGATCTTGTAGGAAGGCGTGCTGCAACCCAAACCCGTGTCTCTGAAAAGTGTGCCACCATATGCAACCTCTTCAGTTGTACTAAACGGGCTTGTCCTGTTCACGTCCTCTTTTCTGTTGCACTAATTGCTAGTTCAAATATGCGTCAGAAACTCGCCCAAACTGACACTGTCTTTTACATGATCTGATGTTCACGGTCGTACCTGAGTCACAACATAACGAAAATAAGGACCCGCCGCTTCCGACGTCGAACACCATGGACACTGCATCGTATACGTGTTTTAAAGGCCTTCGGTGAAATAAGCATCTCGTGGATCTGCCCAAAGAACGTCCTATTCAATGACGATGTAGAACTTGCCTGTGCGCCACCTCGTGTGCCATGGCGCGGACGATGTCGAAGGACCAGGCTCTATCTTCGATTAATGATTGTCGATGTAGTGTGCAGGCACCTGCCACATAGGCTATGCCTGTGATAGCGATAAAATAAATATGTAGAACACGAAAATATGACCAAAGCAGAAGGGGGCAAGTGAGCTGTTGTAACGTAGACTACGGTGGCATTTCCATGAGTTTCAGGAAGCGGGGCACAAAACACAGCATTGGATGTTGTGTTATGCTTCCTCGTCCGCTGCCTTAAAGTCAACATATGCCATATTTATTAATGGTGCGTATTAAAAAGGAGTGCACGACGTCACGTTTGTATGCAAAGTAGTGTGATGATGCTCTGTTCAATCATTCTGACTCTTGACCCCAAGTTATGCCGTAAATGTACACGTGTTATGAATGTAACACATGGCTGCTTGCAAGTTTTACAGCACAGGAGGACAATTACTTTGTGAGGCACAAAGTAATCCAGCTCGATTACTTCATTGCATGACATTGGTCGTCACGCCTTAGTGACCACGCCTTCTTCACATAAAGACCAATAACGGACAAAGACACAGAGTAATCGAGGTCGATTATTTTGACGAGAATAAGGCCCCTGGGTAGCTATTCTCGTCAAAAGTAATCGAGCTCGTTTACTTTACGTCACGAACTGTTGGGCAGACCTACCAGAATATGCTCCGCCCATAGACCCCGCCCTTATTTATCCCTAGCTGGTATCCCTAGCCGTCGCTCACTGGTGTCTCTAGCGCATGAACAGTAGGAAGGTCGCCCTTTCCTACGACATGGGGGAGCTATGTGCTATACTGAAATAAACGATAGGGAGAAAAGGAGGGGAAAGCGTGGTGCATAGGTGTAAACGTGTATTACAATTAATGTGATGTGGTGATATTCAGTTCACTGTGTAATAACCTTCGTGTGCATAGATTGCGAAACATTGCGCATTTCGCCACGTTCGGAGTCAAGTGGCGCCACACTGCAGGCTATGCACTCTACGCCCACATATGGCACGGCCACACGGGCGGCCTCGCAGTGATATGAGCCCTCCGATAAAGCGCGAAGATTACAGGATCAAGGGCTCGACTATTGGCTGAGAACGCGTGTCATTCACCTCTGTTCTTCACGCTTTCTTCGCGTAACGACCAATGATAGGCGAGACACAAAGTAATCGAGGTCGATTACTTTGATGAGAATAGCTCCGCTGTACGGGAGGGTAAGTTTTTGTCATTAAATATTCTGCTGCGTTTGAGAACCTGTTGTCTTGTCCTTCCTGTTTCCTTGTCACGTGTTCTACGTCTAGTAACTATGTACCAGCTCGCGTGTGCCATAGCGCTTCTTCACATCAACATATCCGAATGCACAATAGAACCAATCAAAATTAATATTGAAAGGGGTAGTGGAAAGTTCTTTATATAGAGCTGGGTACACACCTCCAGTCGTGCAGTCCAGCCTGTCCCGGTTGATTATACAGAAGTCTCTCCTACGGATGTTTCAACGTGCATACGTTACGCAAGGTTACTATAAATATACGTCGAAATGGGAAACAAAAAAGAGAAGAAACACTGTCAAGGAGCCCGCGATGAGGGGATCACACACGTAACATAACAACGGTTAGGAGCAACTGAGGTTTATTTGAACAAGAACTTTCGTGCAAGAGGCTGCACTTCTTCAGGTTACACAACTAACCTCAGCCTCTTGCACGAAAGTTCTTGTTCAAATAAACCTCAGCTGCTCCTAACCGTTTTAAGTTATTATAATATACAATGTGTGCTCTATCCATATGTGATCTCTGTAGTGGATCCCGGGTGGTTGCCCTCCCAACCGTCTACCTTAAACGTCAGCTCTCATGGTATTCTATGTGCGTTCAGTATCGCAAGTGCTTTTCTGCCTAGGTACTTTCTGCAGGTACTCCACGCCGTATTGTTGTAATCCTATGATTCGTGTACTTTTGTCAAGTTCGTCTCACTTAAACGGCACATCAGACGAACTCACAGCATGCAGAATGGTTGACTGGGGACCGCTAGTTGTGGACTACATAAATCCACTTAGTGCAATTGGAGAACTTCGAATGAAGTACAAGGTGATACAATACGCCATTGGGAAATACACAATGTACACTTCAAAGACACTTCATGTACACACCGATAAATTCTGGTATGTACAGTTGTGGACAAAGGATTTGAGACTGACATAAATTGTTGAAGCCCTGTTCGTTCTGAATATCAGCCATGCCGAAAAATGGGCTGCTAAAATAATTTCATTTGTCTTTTCGTTAGCTTACAGTAAATCGATAAAGACAACAGGTGGCTGATGTCACTTTATCATTCAGTTCGAAAGGTAAAAGAAAGCAGATTTATTTAAAGGGGAGGTGCTCTTCTTCTCATAATGGTGACCCAAGGGAACGCGTGGAATCATCATTGCTCTTCATCAAAGTGAGTTCACAGGCAAGTACATAGGTGCGAGTAAGGTTCCGCCTAAATCAACCGTTTATCGGATCAATGATGACTTAAAGAAGATAGCTTAGAGGACGTAAGAACTCCTATCTGCAAGTATTTAGTTACGGGCGTAGTAGGTGTGATATTGTTCTTCTACGCTTCGTAATTCTATTTACAATTTATTGTTCGATACTTCTCCTTTATAACATGTGCAGCGTTAATACAAAAACGCATTTTTTTCCCGGATACGGGCGAGTAGACGTACCGTCATCCAGATGCCTCTATAGGTTGTTACGTCATTTTAAGAATTGTAGCACCCATTCTGACACCAAGATGGAGGTACGCATAACGTTCTGCCATTACACTCTTAAATATTATCTTCACCACATAGCACGCTCCTAGCCGACCATCATCCCGAATGACAACATTCTCGTCCCAGATTTGTTGAAAACGGGAGGCGGAGCCCATTTTGCAGCGCTGATGCCGTACATAATGGATACATGAAAGGCTCCTCCCTTTACCAAGAAATGTAGCCATCTGCATTTATCCCTTTATCTACAAATGTTATCAACAAAGCAGATATAGAAAATCGGTCTCCCGTTTCCCGTGTCTACATAAAAGTATTCGATATTAAATGCCTTACAAAGTCAAGAAGGTTCATGAGCTACATACGGTGTACTTCGGGAAAATTAAGAAATCCGCGGAAGAATTCAGCAGCTTTGCTCATGTGATACGAGTTGCATAGAGTGTCGTCCGATGGTTGGTCTATACGCACCCAGTCACGTGCACTAGCACGTCCACCCGTCGAAATAGTTGCGGGTCATTCACCCTGTAGTATTCTTTGAAGGCTTCAAGTGTTCCAATCATGTCATTATAATCACTGTTCCTAATCTTCTTTAAGTAGGTGAGTTCCACGCCCTCCTGTGAAAGAATATTCCGAAAATGCATGGGCAACCTGTTACACGCGACGTGACACTTTCCATCAGCATATCGGCTATGGTATATCTCCTGATGTGCTTAGGGCACGGCGAAAGATATTCTACGGATTTAGGCTGACGTTTAAGATATAAGAGTACCGATAGCTTCTTTTGATTCGATAAAACCGACGTTCAGGCATAGAGGTAGGATTCGTCCGCTGGATCTCAGAGACTGCGGCCATAGGCAGGGGTCACTGAATAAAGCAGTTAATCAACGGCAAAAGAGTATCTTTGTGGCATTCTTGCTAAACGTCACGGCATATGAGAACCCAGGTACCCCCTGTGGAGACCATGCCGGTGAAGTTGACAACTTCACACTGTACAAGCTCTTGTTCTTCGTAATACTTACGTCGGAATAGAAGGTGAATCCCACGATACACAGTGTTATCTTTAATTCCTGTATTGTTTTGTACCTTAGGTTGATCTGTACGCAATAAAACCAGACATCAGAAGGATAACTCACAGTATTAGCAACACACTCACGAGAAAGAAAGACACAAGTGAGGAAGAGAACGTACCGAATTTAGTGCAGCTCCAAAATACACAATAATGTCATCTCTGTTGAAGTCATATTTGCTATAATAGATGTAGTCGATGAATACATGAATTTCTGGATTGATGTCTTCTTCACTTCGTTGTTCTGAGGGAGGAAAGAAACGCGCAACGATAGTCATCGCTTTCTATTAAAATTATTCACATCTCAACGGAAAGTAGAATGTCATTAATACAAAATGGCGCATAAAATATGTGAGCACATTTTCGTCGTCACCTTCCTGGTTGGTTAATTGTATAGAAGATAAAATCTAGTGCACAGAGTGACGTTCACATATGAGGGTGGTATGACAAGATGAGACAATCTGCATTTTTGAATTTTTGAATTGTCTGTTCTCGTTTTATTTTAGAACCGGCCACATCCGTTCTGATTTATAGATAAGAAGTTGTAGACATCTCGGACTATGCCTATGGCTAGTTTTTTTGACAAAACACGAAACAAAAATCATATTCAATGGCAAATTGCTGTCTCATCTTGCCCAACCTTCCCCTGAAAAGAAGACGAGGTGGACACGGAGGCCACGGAGAGGGTGGACGGACCTCCGAAATCAGTCACAGTAAATCCACCAACTTGTCTAAAGATGTTGTCGATGCTGATTATATTGTCGGCAAGACAGCGAATATATATTTATGTAAGTCCCACACAAAAGCAAGTCCCACACATTTTGCAAGATGGCAGAGTCAGCTTTCCTCTATGTAGTTAGTCGTCTGCTGTAGGGCGTGGCAGTGTTTAGGCAGCGGTTTAGGCAGTGGAACAGCATCGTGAACGACTTCAGAAGAGATGGCGGTAAGGTAAGAGTCAGCACTCGGTAAACATGACGGGGAGGATAAAGCCTCGCCAGCGAGCCACTGTTCCTTGGCCAGTTAGTGACACATGTGTCAGCATACATTTAGTGAACTATATACATCCATGTCCAGCACGATGCTTCTCATGTGATGTACACCCCACAGCATCGGCTGCGTCGTGAACAGACTTGCATGAGTGGTCTGATATCCACTGGAGTATGATGGCGTGCCCAGCATATACAGCGCTTCGAGATAATTCGAGCATGTCACCTATTACAAGGGCCACGTCTAGCAACATTGCAAAAATAGTAGTTAGGATTCTTGATAATCAACATTCAGATTATACGGTTTTCATCGTCATCCGGCACGGGCAAGTATTGTCAACCATACTCGCCCTCGTTTGAGAAACCCGGGTATTCAGAGGCGACCCGACACATGCAGCGAAACACGGCTCGCTTGCACGAAACATTTTGAGTGTTGCACTCAAAGAGCTTCGTGCAAGCAAGGTCCAGATCTCGTTACAGAGCGAAACAGTTCCCGTGATTTCGAGCACCAAATAATTATTCCTCCAGGACTACAGCGCTGTAGTAGCTCTTAGTGCGACAGCGTGATAGGGCTATCCCCTCTGAAATTCCTGTGGTCTGCGGCGAAAACTCAGCTCGGATGATAGATGGCGCCACGAGAGCGCAGAAGCGCAGGAGTGCCTAGTAAAGTATAGCACCGTGCGTGATTGCTAGGTGAGGTTATCACGAGGCAACTGCGGGTATTGGAATGCAACGTGATACGACATCTTCTTGCTAGCGAGACTGCCAAGGCGGGCGAGCGACGTCTTGCTTCGTTGTGGCGTGGGACTGGCGAACTGAATAAACGGTCGTTCTCAGACTTCGCATTTTGGTGGCCGTTGTCTACGCGTTGCAGTATATCCGTTTAGGCCTGTCGTCGTCCTCACAGGTTTTATCCGAATGCTTGCGATAACTGAAATCAATGGCTCTCAAAACACACGACGAAAAAAAAAAGTGTGATTTATATATCATTCACTCGAGGTGCCTGCCAGGGGCAACGGAACGAAAAAGTTGTCTTTCTAATTCGGGGCAGTGGATCCTATTTGTTTACGCGAAACCCCAAAGCGCGTTCGGGATGGTGCTCATTCACCAGTGGTACCTTTCCGAGCAACAGGCTCCAGTAGCGGTCGCGGCATGCCGATCTCGTCCAATAACCCAGCCCTCACGAGCTTTCAGGCTGGTCTTCCTCAATAACCATTGCCTTGGGCAAGCCGCCAATACAACGGCAACCAGTCGACACCACGAAGAGGAGGATAAGGACGACACGTAGGTGAGGTATGGTGAGGTGAGGTAGGTGGTTATGCCATAACGCCAGTGGATGTAGCCCCAGCCCAGTCTTCCCTAGCAACCGCTTTTCGCCCTGCATGCCCTACGGTAGGCGTCATCCAACCGACAGCCCATCCTGATTGTGCCAGCTGCACTGGACATCTTCCGTCTGCACCAATCCCTCTTACGACCGCTACGCTGAGAGGGGTATGTAGAGGAGATGCCAACATCATCGTCTCTATTCCTTTTATTGCATACGCTCGCGACAGATTACCAGTAAACTCAGTTGAGTACTTTACGGCATCCATCAGTTGTCACTCACTTGTGTCCCAACACTAATATCACTGTCAGGGGCGCTGCTAGGCAATTTTTCAGGGGAAAGGGCAAGATATCGGACACGGGCGCCACTCCACAATCCCACATTGTTCACGACAGATCGTATGCTGTTTCCGGGGGACGGAACGAAAGCGAAAAATATGAGAAATGCGGCGGGAACTTTCAGAGATGTGCAGACTTGGTCACGTCGGCAGGGTTCTGGCAAGGTCACACACACACAAAAAGTCAGAGCCGGTTGTGGGGGGCAAGCGCCCCCTTCCTCACTTGATCACCCCCTTGATCACTGTTGTCCCAAGCTTGTTCCTCTCCTTGTTCCTCTCCCAAGCTCGTTCCTGTTTCAGTCTATTTTAGGAGTGCGTCGTTCCGAAATAACCAGCAAAGGAAGCGCAACAGAGGTGCTATGAGGGATTTGCGTAGTTTTCATCTCAAGAGCGCGCTGACCCCAAGTAGTAGCGATAATTGCATTCGCTGAGCGCTGCCGTGACATATGGGGGAGAGACCTGAACAAGCACGGCGGCTACCTTCACAGATTGAGCGAACATATGGCTTAATGGAGTGTTCCCTCCCCGCCGGCCCTGCTGTGGGCGCTCCGTCAGCTGCGGTTCCGCTGCATATAGCACGCTCTTCCCCTCCCCACATCTACCCCTTTGCAACCTAACGTACTGTCAGCTAACTAGGGCCAAGCATTCGCACGAGTCCGCAGACTAAGTTAGTGCTTATGAATGTGACCTTAGTCTACCTTATTATTGTTCCTGAGCCTTGATGATGCAGGAATGGGCAACGATTGGCCATTGGGGCTACAGTTGCATATGTACTCGTATTTGCCCGGCAAGCCCTTTCACCATCACCACCACCACCACTCGTATCTGATACATATGATGTGCATTCCATACAATTATTAAAGAATGAGACTTACCAATCTTGATGCCTTCCAATAACTTGGCCGGTTCCTCGATGGTTGGTCCTGCAACTAATAGATACAATTTCTTTTCAGACACGACCAAACGTTACCTTGAGTTCAGTGTGAAACCCTGGACTACCTGTCCACATACATAGCAAAAGCTCTGATATGGCCTTCAACAGAGGACATGTCGCGGTTCCGGCCGCAACACCACGGGTACGCTGTGCTATATTACACCACGAACGCATGTGGTCCATCCGAAACCTGAGGCACTTTCGGCACTGGTAGTTGTAAACTTGTGGTCGTGACGCTTGATCTGCGTGCCAATATGGCGGCATGCTGCTAGGGGGTAATGGTATGCCCTGGGCCTACTTCGTAGGGAATTGTGAGGACACTAGGACTTAGAATCTCCGATGAAACCCCAGAGAAAGCACCCAAAGACTCGCTTACAGGATTCGAGCCATAGTCACGTCCCAGCCTAAGAGGGGTTTATGATAACTACTACGCCACTGGGTCAGTCATAATGTAGTTGAAGACTTGCAGTTTGCATTCGTCTTTGACAGCAGCAGCCCCTCATAGTGGAACAGGAATAGTTAAGAGACCATCCACAGTATCAGCCTTGTCACCGAAGCCGTACCTCCTTTTTGATTCTTACATCAACGTTCGTGACCAGGAGCGATAGTGGCTGTGCCATCCGCATCTCTAATAATGCGGACGAACTTAACTAACCGAAACAACGCAGTTGTGCTGTGCGTTTTCTGTCTCATGTCCCTCTTATCTTTTGCTGCGTTTTTGTACTTCAAGGATGTCATACCAACCACCCCACTTTAGTATCCTAGCGAAGCCACGGGATTTTGTGGTTCTCGACTCCGTTATAAATAGGGTTGCGGGGTTTGGTATATACACCCGCAAAATCTGAATAAAAAAAACATTCGTCGACAAAATCTAAAGCAGAAACTCCGAACGATCAGAATAACCCCGCTTTTTAGAGTAAAATCCTCAGCCAGAAAACCAAAGAGCTGCTGACTGGTTGGCGGGGTTCGGGTAACCCTATTTAGTGACTCTAGGAAGGGAGTTGCCTCAGGACAGAAGCCGCCGATATTTCGAACAGAGACTGTTCTTCTTCTGGGCACCGTCCTCATCATTGGCATGGTATTTAAAGGGTTAGGTGTGACGTGTTTAAAGGTTCATGCGAATTGTGGGTCAACAGCCCGAAGGGAAGAAAGGTTCCGTACGGGCTTCTACGGCCGGAGTGAATGGCTGCTTTGTTAGGGTGTGGAGGGGACTATGTGAACGTAGTGATCTAGGCTACAGACCGGTTACAGAAAATGGAAGGTTCACGAACACGTGGACGAAACGGGACAACAGGCAAGAATTGGTAAGCATAGCGAAAGATAAGGAGGTTAGTGGTTACGTGGGGAAAATTCCAGAACAAGCAAAGTTTTTTTTTTAAATAATATTTGTAATACAAAGTTGTGCCATGCAATAAAGAATGCAGAAAGCAGTGGCCATGCAGAACATAACAGATGATAATGGGGGTAAAAGGGAAAAGCATATTTTATTTGTGAAGTGTTTCTAGGGTGCCTTGTGATTTGTTGATACCGGACGGATGAAGAGCGTTGAACTTGTATATGAGATAAGACTCCCTATCACGTCTGTCACGTGTGGATCTAAACCCGGTTTCTAGAATATATAGTTTAATGTTGTCAAAATTGTGACCAGGAACGTTAAAGTGTTAGGCGACTGCTTTGGGGAGTTTGTTGGACGTGTCGGTTCTGTGTCCGGTAAGGCGGTTGTTCATTTGTTGGCCGGTTTCACCAATGTATTGCATAGAGCAGTCGCCGCATTCAATGCAGTATATGACATTGGAGCTTGTGCATGTGAATGCGTGGTTAACGGGGTGGGTGTAATTGCTCGCAGTGCTTTTGATGGAGTTAGCGTGTTGAACGTGCTTGCATGTTTTGCAGCGCGGGAGGTTGCAGTGCCGTGTTCCCGTGTACGGGGCGCTCGTTTTGCTGATTTTGGCATTGACCAAGGAGTCTGCTAGGTTTTTTGCGCGTCGGTATGTCACCTGTATGGGATGGGTGAATATATTGCTAAGTCGGTCACTGCTTTGGAGGAGGGGCTCGTGTTTCTGTAGAATGGCTTTGATGTTTGGAAGTGCGTTGGAATATCTTGTGATGAAGCTTATTTGGCACGCGTCAGGATTTTTTCGGTTTTCCAGAACCTCGTTTCGATCGAGTGTGAGTGCCTTGCGACGGAATTCGGTTAGGAGGGAGTCTGGATAGTTCCTTTGGGCAAGTGTACTGCAGAGTTCGTCAAGCTTCTCAGCGTAATCTGTGTCGTTTGAACCAATTCTGCGTAGTCTTACACTCTGCCCATTAGGAATTCCAACCTTACAGTGGCGCGGGTGGTGACTCTTGAAGTGAAGGTATTGTTGTTTGTCAGTTGGCTTTTTGTACAGGGTTGTGATGAGGTTGCCGTTGTCTAGTGATATTGTGGTGTCGAGGAAGTTAATTAAGTGAGTTGACTGTTGTGATGTGAACTTTATGGTGCTATGCGCGGTGTTCAGTAGATCTACGAACTTTTGAAATTCAAGTTCCCCGTGTTCCCATATTATCAGTATATCATCGATGTATCGAAGGTACACAGTGGGTTTTAATGAGAGGGCGCTGAGAACTTTGTTTTCCAAGAAACCCATGAATATATTTGCGTATGTGGGTACAACAGGTGTGCCCATACTTGTACCGTGTACTTGTAGGTAGTATTCGCCATTGAACTCGAAGTAGTTCAGTTTAAGGACCAAGTCCATTACAGCGAGTATGGTTTCCGTGTCTTTTCTGATGTTTGTTGTAGAAAGGGTATTGCAGAGGGCTGTGATTCCGTCGTTGTGTGGGATGTTAGTATACAGTGATGTCACATCCAGCGTGGCTAGTATTGTGTCCCTACCAAATGTAAGAGTGTTGTTTATATCTCTGATTATTCTGAGGAGGTGGGGTGTGTCTTGTACAAGCGATGGCAGTGTTGTCGGAATATGGTTTACGTAGTGGTCCAGGAATTTCCAGAGTCTTTCTGTTGGTGTGTTGTTATTAGATACAATTGGCCTGCCGGGGATGTCAGCCGTATAGAGCTCGTTGGCGTGTACCTTGTGGATTTTGGGCAGTAAATAGAAACGACCTGAGCCTGTGTTTGATGGGGTGAGATATCTGAGGTCATCACGTGTGATGAGCTTTCGTTCGTGGAGGTCCTGTATGGTATGGGTTATTAGCGCCGTGTACTCCTTTGTTGGGTCATGGTCCAGTTTGAGGTAGTGTTGCGTATTGTTGAGTTGCCTATGAGCTTCAGAAATATATTTATCTGTGTGCCAGATGACGATACTCCCACCCTTATCTGCGGGCTTGATAATGATATCATCTCTGTCAGCTAGCGCTTTGATGATGTCACGCTGTGTTTTAGTGAGGTTGTGACCACGCGAGCTTTGGGAAATACTGCGAAGGATGTCGTTGCTTGCTTGTTTAATGTACAGGTCTAATGCAGGTTCTCGGCCGTGATTTGGTGTCCAGGTTGATGGTAGTCGGAGGTCGTTGTTGTTTTCTTGTGTTGTATCAGCGAAGAATTCTCTAAGGCGTAGCCGTCTCGCAAAGTCTGATATGTCTTTGTGGATTTCGTATTCGTTAACAGAATTGCGTGTAGGGCAGAATGTTAACCCCCTAGAGTGGACTTGTAGTTCGTCGCTGGTTAATGAGCGTGATATATCTATTACGGTGCTTGCGTCAGCGTTTTCTCGGGGTGGCTCAGCGATGTTGCGGAGAGTTGTGGTTGTGGTGCTGGAAATGATTTGTTCGGCTGCTGCGTGTGCCATGTTAGTGGGTCCGGTATCCGTGTCGTTGTTGGAATTAGGTTTTCCGAGTTTTGAGTGTTCCTTGTTAGCTAGCTCGCGGTTGAGTTGTTGAATGTGTAGTTCGAGAGTGTTTGCCTCCGCGTCGGTGAGACTGATATTGTTCATATGGGCCTGGATCGTAGCGAGTTGCGCATGGCACTGTTTCTTTAATATTTCTAGAAACGTACGGGCTGTGTTGCTAAGGGCTGATGCCCACTCTAGCTCTAGTTCAGGTGTCAGGTTTCCTAATGCAGGGCTGTTTTAGGGGTGAGGCCTCTAGGTACTGTGTTGTGAGCCAGGTGGTGGGTGTAGATCCGTAGATGATGTAGGAATCGGCTACGTTTCTCGATGAGTTTTCGCATTCGTAGAAAGTTCGTTGACTGCAAGGTAGGCTGGTGATTAGATAGTCAACGGTGTTTTCTGCGAGATGTGCGCGTGCGTCGTGTCTGTGGGGTCGGTGGCTGTGGAGACTTGCTGTGTTCCTCGATGTCATCTGTCTGTGTTTGCGTGCTTGTGGTCTTCCGTGTCACAGTTTGCGTGAACTTTGTGTGTGTGCGGGTTGTGTTTGGAGTGTTCTCGTTTGCCGCGTGTGTATGCGTGGGTGCAGTGGTCGTTGTGGTCCCCTTTCATGCCATCGTGTGTTCTGGCGTGTTTGCGGTGCTGGCACTTAAAGTGTAAGCTGGTTGAGGATGTTGTGTTTGAGCGTTTGTCAGTGCAGGACGGCATCTATGGACCATTAGGTGTTTGATGTTGTGTGCCATAGGTCGTACGCCTGCGTGGTTTGGGTGGATGCCGTCCCGAGCGAGATGTGCTTCAGCGTGGTATAAGAAAGCTGCGTCTGTGATAACCATAACCTTGGTGTGTACCTGACGCATGTGGATGAGGTGGTTGTTGACAGCGTGCGCCTTCCTGTTGAACTCGTGTAGCCATGTGTCCTGGTATATGTATGCTCGGTGTTTGTTCTGTCTTCGGGGAAGTATTGTTGTCAGTACTATTTCAGCGCCTGGTCTGTTGTTTGTGATGAAGGAAACTAGTGCTTCGAATTCCTGGATGACATGTTGTGCTGTCGACCGTGCGATGTCGTTGATCCCTACGTGGAGTATGAAGTGCGTCATGTTCGGTGGGGCGGCGGCATCACGCAGAAAACACCATTGACTATCTAATCACCAGCCTACCATGCAGTCAACGAACTTTCTACGAATGCGAAAACTCATGGAGAAACGTAGCCGATACCTACATCATCTACGAATCTACACCCACCACCTGGCTCACAACACAGTACCTAAAGGCATCAGCCCTAAAACAGTCCCTGCATTAGGAAAACTGACACCTGAACTAGAGCTAGAGTGGGCATCAGCCCTTAGCAACACAGCCCGTACGTTTCTAGAAATATTAAAGAAACAGTGCCACGCGCAACTCGCTACGATCCAGGCCCATATGAACAATATCAGTCTCACCGACGCGGAGGCAAACACTCTCGAACTACACATTCAACAACTCAACCGCGAGCTAGCTAACAAGGAACTCTAAAAACTCGGAAAACCTAATTCCAACAACGACACGGATACCGGACCCACTAACATGACACACGCAGCAGCCGAACAAATCATTTCCAGCACCACAACCACAACTCTCCGCAACATCGCTGACTCACCGCGAGAAAACGCTGACGCAAGCACCGTAATAGATATATCACGCTCACTAACCAGCGACGAAGTACAAGCCCTCTCTAGGGGGTTAACATTCTGCCCTACACTCAATTCTGTTAACGAATACGAAATCCACAAAGACATATCAGACTTTGCGAGACGGCTACGCCTTAGAGAATTCTTCGCTGATACAACACAAGAAAACAACAACGACCTCCGACTACCATCAACCTGGACACCAAATCACGGCCGAGAACCCGCATTAGACCTGTACGTTAAACAAGTAAGCAAGACATCCTTCGCAGTATTTCCCAAAGCTCGCGTGGTCACAACCTCACTAAAACACAGCGTGACATCATCAAAGCGCTAGCTGACAGAGATGATATCATTATCAAGCCCGCAGATAAGGGTGGGAGTATCGTCATCTGGCACACAGATAAATATATTTCTGAAGCTCATAGGCAACTCAACAATACGCAACACTGCCTCAAACTGGACCATGACCCAACAAAGGAGTACACGGCGCTAATAACCCATACCATACAGGACCTCCACGAACGAAAGCTCATCACACGTGATGACCTCAGATATCTCACCCCATCAAACACAGGCGCAGGTCGTTTCTATTTACTGCCCAAAATCCACAAGGTACACGCCAACGAGCTCTATACGGCTGACATCCCCGGCAGGCCAATTGTATCTAATAACAACACACCAACAGAAAGACTCTGGAAATTCCTGGACCACTATTTAAACCGTATTCCGACAACACTGCCATCGCATGTACAAGACACACCCCACCTCCTCAGAATAATCAGAGATATAAACAACACTCTTACATTTGGTAGGGACACAATACTAGCCACGCTGGATGTGACATCACTGTATACTAACATCCCACACAACGACGGAATCACAGCCCTCTGCAATACCCTTTCTACAACAAACATCAGAAAAGACACGGAAACCATACTCGCTGTAACGGACTTGGTCCTTAAACTGAACTACTTCGAGTTCAATGGCGAATACTACCTACAAGTACACGGTACAAGTATGGGCACACCTGTTGCACCCACATACGCAAATATATTCATGGGTTTCTTGGAAAACAAAGTTCTCAGCGCCCTCTCATTAAAACCCACTGTGTACCTTCGATACATCGATGATATACTGATAATATGGGAACACAGAGAACATGAATTTCAAAAGTTCGTAGATCTACTGAACACCGCGCATAGCACCATAAAGTTCACATCATAACAGTCAACTCACTTAATTAACTTCCTCGACACCACAATATCACTAGACAACGGCAACCTCATCACAACCCTGTACAAAAAGCCAACTGACAAACAACAATACCTTCACTTCAAGAGTCACCACCCGCGCCACTGTAAGGTTGGAATTCCTAATGGGCAGAGTGTAAGACTACGCAGAATTTGTTCAAACGACACATATTACGCTGAGAAGCTTGACGAAGTCTGCAGTACACTTGCCCAAAGGGACTATCCAGACTCCCTCCTAACCGAATTCCGTCGCAAGGCACTCACACTCGATCGAAACGAGGTTCTGGAAAACCGAAAAAATCCTGACGCGTGCCAAATAAGCTTCATCACAAGATATTCCAACGCACTTCCAAGCATCAAAGCCATTCTACAGAAGCACGAGCCCCTCCTCCAAAGCAGTGACCGACTTAGCAATATATTCACCCATCCCATACAGGTGACATACCGACGCGCAAAAAACCTAGCAGACTCCTTGGTCAATGCCAACATCAGCAAAACGAGAGCCCCTACACGGGAACGCGGCCCTGCAACCTCCCGAGCTGCAAAACATGCAAGCACGTTCAACACGCTAACTCCATCAAAAGCACTGCGAGTAATTACACCCACCCCGTTAACCACGCATTCACATGCACAAGCTCCAATGTCATATACTGCATTGAAAGCGGCGACTGCTCTATGCAATACATTGGTGAAACCGGCCAACAAATGAACAACCGCCTTACCGGACACAGAACCGACACGTCCAACAAACTCCCCAAAGCAGTCGCCGAACACTTTAACGTTCCTGGTCACAATTTTGACAACATTAAACTATATATTCTAGAAACCGGGTTTAGATCCACACGTGACAGACGTGATAGGGAGTCTTATCTCATATACAAGTTCAACGCTCTTCACCCGTCCGGTATCAAGAAATCACAAGGCACCCTAGAAACACTTCACAAATAAAATATGCTTTTCCCTTTTACCCCCATTATCATCTGTTATGTTCTGCATGACCACTGCTTTCTGCATTCTTTATTGCATGCCACAACTTTGTATTACAAATATTATTAAAAAAAAGCTTTGCTTGTTCTGGAATTTTCCCCACGTAACCACTAACCTCCTTATCTTTCGCTATGCTTGCCAATTCTTGCCTGTTGTCCCGTTTCGTCCACGTGTTCGTGAACCTTCCATTTTCTGTAACCGGTCTGTAGCCTAGATTACTAGGTTCACATAATCCCCTCCACACCCTAACAAAGCAGCCATTCACTCCGGCCGTAGAAGCCCGCACGGATTCCACGTCAAGAGATCCAACGGGTCAAGAGACCCATCGAGTCAAGAGATCCATCGGTGGATCTCTTGACTCGGTGGATCTCTTGACCCGTTGGATCTCTTGACCCGGTTGGATCTCTTGACTCGTCTGAGGGTTTGCCAGGCCTGGATATTTTGACCCCTTTGTGTTACGTCGTTAACTCTAACATGGGACACACGAACGCAGATGTCCGTCTTACGACCCTTCATCAAATTCCTGCAAACTACCGGCCTGATTGACTCTCTCTAAAACCCTTTCAGCGTCGTCAGCATCATCCTCATCACCATCCTCTCATTTTCCCCCAATAGCAATGGGGTAGCATTCTGCTCAATGACCGGAAGTCATCCCCATATCATCGTCATCATGTATTTCTCTCTCTACTTACTTTACATCCCCATATCGTCGTCATCATGTTTCTCTCTCTCTCTCTACTTACTTTGTAACACATAGCGCAGTCAAAGAAAAACCGACAGTTCTCTTGTGTCATTTGTGTCATGTCATTTGTGTTGAAAACAGGTGGTTGCATTGTAAGATCAACCTGTTTGTAACACAGGATTTATAGGAATGCTGTCTTTTTTTTTTTTTTTGACAGCGTTTGGTGTTAGAGATTATTTCTACAGTTAGCGTGGGCTATGTACACTCACGTTGGATGGGCCGGCTGCTGTTTCAAACACGTTGATTATTCAATCACTTCTCGTATCATAGCAGGCTCGTAGTCGAAGAGCCAAGTCGCTGTTGTGGACAGACGTTCTACATGGCGGAACCGTCTGATCGTGGACTCTCTCACGGTACGAAAGATAGCTTCATATGCCCGAACATCTTTCTTTTTGTGTGTGTGTGTGTTCTGTATCAAGTTTTCCCTTAATTTTTCCCGCCGTCCAAAAAGAACAAAGACAAAGCACTTTGCGGCTGGGCCCATTATTACCGGTAACAAACTTCAGTTCTGGCATAACGTGGGGACGGCTGCGCCAATGGACACAGAAGTACAGAGACAAGTCTAAGTCCAGCAGTATACCCTGCATTTTGGGTATACTGGGAGGTCAATGAACGTGACAGGTCAATGTTGATTGGAAAGCAGAGTCAGACAGTATTTTCCCGCACGGTCAGAAAAAAAAGAACAGAATAACGTGATAAGGGTTGGGGGCCAATGAAAAGAACGCGACAAGGATAAGTTTTAAGCCCTGCGGCCTACGATTCTTTGTACGTTGAGCTCAATATTCTTGGTGACAAGCATCCGTTCTTTCATAGCGTGTTACGGCGCTAGGGGCTATGGACATAAACGTGCAAAGGCAAAAAAAGTGGACTCGCCGCCGTAACCTACAGCACAACCTCAGGATTTTCTCGCTTACTTTTTTTTTTTTTGGGGGGGGGGGGTGCGTGTGTGGTAAGAAGAGAGAAAACACCGAAAAGTCTTCACTGTTACCGGGCATACTACTTCCACGGTCCTTTGATACCGTGCTACTTCCTAACTTAATTGTACGTACAGCTCAATCGTTCTGCAATGAACATGGTAAGGGATAGACTTTCTTTTTTGTCGGGAATCCTGATCCCTATAACGCTTTGACTGGTTGGATCTCTTGACTCGTCTGTCACGTGACCGGTTGGATCTCTTGACTCGTTGGATCTCCTGACCGTGTTGGAACTCTTGACGCTTCGGACCTTTTGACTCGCCTGTCACGTGACCGGTTGGATCTCTTGACTCGATGGATCTCTTGACTCGTTGGATCTCTTGACCGGAAGCGCCCGCACGGACCCTTTCTTCCCTCCGGGCTGTTGACCCACAATTCGCATGAACCTTTAAACACGTCACACCTAACCCTTCAAATACCATGCCAATGATGAGGACAGTGCCCAGAAGAAGAACAGTCGCTGTTCGAAATATCGGCGGCTTCTGTCCTGAGGCAACTCCCTTCCTACATCTCTACCGGTTCGCTGGATTTCTACCCATCTATAATTAGTGACTCTGTTCGACATGAGGACATTGGAGGTCTTTTAAGCCATTTATCAAGTTTTTCTCTGCTGTTCTGTGAATCATGCATCCGTTCCTCCTCAAAGTGTACAAGGGCACAGAGGAGACATGTGTATTGTCCTCATAAAACGACAAATAGTTGTTGCAACGGAAACAGTAAGACAGGACGCGAGCGAAAAGCTGCATTGCGCATATGTGAAGGAATACACGGGTTTCGAGATTCTCACGTCGGCACGCGATCGTGATACAGATGCCATTTATCTGCCGGTTCTGCCGCATACAGTAAGCGCTTCTGCAATGCAGATTCCAATTATTTCAGTGAGTAGGTCATCTTACAGACGTCGCTTTTCC
The DNA here is from genome assembly GCF_037126465.1 of Ornithodoros turicata. Taxonomy (NCBI): domain Eukaryota; kingdom Metazoa; phylum Arthropoda; class Arachnida; order Ixodida; family Argasidae; genus Ornithodoros; species Ornithodoros turicata. The sequence continues at coordinate 35,346,274 of NC_088204.1, forward strand.
TATGAATTTCACATATTAACGCACACTCTAAAAACAGAACTTCACCGCATAGCACGCCGTACTCCAACCATTGCCTAGAATGATAGGGTTATCGATTCTAATTCGAAGGGAGAGGTGGGCGTACGCCTTTTCGTGGCAGTTTGGATATTTGATAATTACCACAAAAAGGCATACGCCCACCTTTCTCTTCGAATGAGAAGTCATAACTCTATCATTCTTTGCAATGGTTGGCGCACAGCGTGCTATGCAGGTATGAGTGCAGGTATGTAAAAGCTAAACGACGAAAAACTCCGAAATGCGCGAAATAGTAGACCGCGAAAACGACTCTCAGAATATGTCCAAATATAAATCGTCACGATATCCATCCTGTCCCAGTAATGTGGGTGTAAACAATTTACTCTACGAATTATTATGATTCAAACTGATAAAAACCCCAATGCAAGGAGACACTTAAAAGACGACAAAGGCACACACTGAACTGACAACCGAAATACTTTATTTTCCATTTGGCTATTTCACTTCGTGTTTACGTTTTGTGTTATCTTTACTGAAATACTCCTTTGAGATAAGCTGCTCTCTGCTCCATGATCTACTAAACACGAAGACAAGTGGCCAATCAAGGAGAGGTTGAGAGAAGAATGACAGAGCGGAGAGCAGGCATGGGTTGTTGGTAAATAAAGCACTCGTTCTTTCTTCTTTTTTTTTTTCAATTCAGCGATGTGCATGTGTCGTCTGTTAATTGTAGCCCTGCACTGGGGTTTTTATCGATTTTAATGTCACACCAAACAGCCCAATTTTCAATCCTTTTCTATTAGGATTATTTGCGGTCCTTCTGATTTCAGTGTTTACTATCCCTATTGCTGGATGGAGTGGAAACCAAATGTGCCACCCTGTTTTGAGACAACACGTATGCGAGCAAAAAAGAAGGCAGGACGGGAGGACATAGACAACTCCTTTCTGACAAAATAAATTTATAATAAAATTTCAGTTTTTAGAAAGCGATTGAGTGTCTGTGTTGTGTTGTCCTGTCTTCTTTTCGCGTCATGTCTGCGTAAGGACCACCATGTATGTACTATAAAAAATAAATTTGGTTTCCCCAGTGTTTTACTTCGTTGCAGAATAATTCGTTTTAATTGCATAACTTTTTTATCATAAGGACCTACTGGGACAATCGTTAGTCGCTATACATCTCATCGCATTGACCACGACCAATTAGCAAGAGTCATTGAGGTCAATGAGGTCATTGCAAGAATCGCTCTTACCTCGCACGGCTGTGTGTAATCTCCTCCGCGGCTCTCTCTCGTCAGTTATCGACAGTAAAGAGTTTAAAAAGCGTTTGTATAACCACTTCCATGTACAAGGTAGATGCAGTGTGTTATTATGCATTTCATGTTATAAACAATGTACCATCCATGTATTTATGTTCCCACGAGTTGTAGTTTAGACCCACTTCCTCTATAATACCTAATGACCCCAAGGGTACAGGGAGTGTATATAGCTAATGTATACGTCAAAATTTCTATGACTGTCACGGAGTGGAGGCTTTCAAATCGGAAACGAACGAACTTACAGAAGTTGTCCATTTTGGGAGGCTTAGTGGGAAACATTTAAAATACTACGTTGCTTCGCAAAACGTTGCATAGGTCTGTACGATTACTTTTCTGTTATTATTACTTGCCCTTTGGTGTTGATTGTCCTTGCAGGACCAATGCGCTCAAGATGTTTTAGTGATAAGTGAATAACTGCTATACACTCTTTAATACCCTGACCTCTAGGGTTACAAAATTTCCATACATTTCCAGTGTGTTACTGTCGAATAGTTTTAATTCCATGGGCGTTAATTTTGCATATGTTACAGTGCACACAAGTGAATAAGACAGGAAAAAGGTTTTAGTACAATGTAGAAACGGTTTGATGTAATACATAAGAATATCAGTGGGGCACCGTGGACGCGTAAATTTATAGCCGGCAGTTTGCGAGCTTACCATCCCGCTCCTTGCATATTGCAGAAAATCTATACATTCTCTTAGGGGAGTGTATATAGGATATAAACGTTTTTCCTCACGACTTTGTTTTCTGGAACACTGTGGGCGCGTCAAACGTGGCCCAAACATGAAAAAAAAAAAAAAAGTGCGCGCGTCCTTCTGACGCATCCATACGGCATTTCTGGGCTTCGTTTGCCCGGAGTTAGAGGAGAAGGGTCGATCTACGAGACCAACTCTCTGGTGTCGTGGTGAGGACAACGGAAACGAAATTTGTCCATTGCAAAAAGGGGACCGAACAAGGTGTAAATATTATGTAAAATTATGGTGCCACTAGTATTTTGCAAGTACGCTGTGCGGATGGCCATATTTCTGACGATTACGAGAGCGCTGGGCCGCCCACTCGACACGATCGCCCATGGAGCGCGCCAAGCATTGCGGGAAAATCTGAGGAGCGCGTGACGTCAAATATCTCTCGCGCTCCATGTGCGGCTGCCCGGCACAAACACGGCGAATTCTGAATAACGCCTGAAGATGTTTGATTCGGAGATCTCATGGAAGTCTGAAGACAATATATCCTACGAGAGATGGGTTCGTACATGCTTCTTCGTCTCCGTTCTTTCCCCGTAGCAGGAATTAGACGTACGCCGAAACACCAAATGAAATGAAGCGAAATGAAAGTCAGGAACTCCAACAGGAGAGCCAACGTGCGTCACTTCCGTGGTCTGCTACGGCGGCGCGGCGACGCTCACCAGGGGCTCAGAGTGCTCTACGGCCGAATTTTATATCGCGATTGTGGCGGCGTTTCAACTAATATACGCAAATCTAAGTCGAATTCCGGATTGTTTTGGTACACATCGCAATATGAGGCAAATAGCTTTGCAGCCTATTTTCGTTTCCGTCGTCCTTTAAGAACGGAGCGCGTTTTGGTACAGGTTATCGAATAATTTTCTGCAAGCAGGCGTTCTTGCAGGAACACGAGGTTATTTATGCTCATAAACTGCTTGATGAAGATTAGCTTCACGTAAAAATATGAAGCTGATCTGTATTCGTTGTTTAACTAAGCGACCGAGAACATCGAAATTTTTTTTTTTAAATACTCTTTTCAGATGGTATTTGAACATACCTGAGGTTGCCTAGGAGGTGAACCAAATCGTGTGATTTCTAGAACAAATCCTCTACCGTAACGTATTGAAAATCTACAGGTGTATACTTCCTTAAAAGAGAAAAAAAAACTTTTTTTTTGTTACGCTGCCGTACGTCGCTGCAGCTCATTCGTTAGTTGAGGTCGCCCAGGAAGTATAAAATGATGCCTTTGTGACCCCCTCCTGTGAAAAGAGACCCTCCCCTTTAGCATTTTCAAAAATCGACAGATGTATTTGGTCTTACGCGAGAAAGCAGATTCGTCAGCGCACTCGCATCCCCCCTGTAACGTACCATTATCACCCCGTTGTCGAATTTTGCCTTCTGCTGTTCTGGTAAGTTCCACCAATATAACGCTCACAGTCACTGCTTCGTAACAGCTTCGTCTTCATTTATGATTGTTTTCGCATACCTGAATTCGTCTGGTAAGTAAAAAAAAAAACAATTTCAAGAACAGACAATCCCCTATAGCACCAAGAGTCTGCCTGCGTATTTCTTCTTAAACGGGAAAAAAACTTCGTCAGCACATTTACATCCCACTCTGTGACTTGCCATTATCATGATATTTCTTCCACTGTTTGCTGCGCCACTTGACCATAGCTATTAACTCAGAATATGTTAGAACGCGACACAAGAGTCTTTAGGAACCATTTATTATGGTTTCACAACAGAAAGCAAAAAAGAGGAAATATATGACTCCACGTGCACTGTCTTTCCACTGGAAACAGATGTGAAGTGGTGTGATGAAGAGAAGATGTACTCTTAAAGTAATCGTACATTCCTGCTGCCTCGGATGGAGCATGCTTTATTGTGCATCAAGTTCAGTAATTTCTTCTGCAACCGTATGTCTTCGGCGGTGAGCCACAACGCATGCACTCTCTCCACCCCACCCAGAACACCCAGAGGAACAACTGTGCAGGCGTCATAACATATGAACTCAATAGGGGCACTTCAATCAAGCCAACCTTCCGAGCTGTACTGCCAACCCCATGACATTGCCCTTTATCACAGGATGAGGAAAAAAAGAGCTACCTAGCATGCCAAAGCCATCCTTGTGGAGGCAAAGGTTAGCAATCGTTGATTGATTGATTGATTATTTAAAAGAAAACCAGGCAATCGTATTTTCTATTGTTCTATTGCGACGCAGCGCCATTAGAGAAGTAGTACATTCCTGGACATTGTTGAACAAACAAGTTGCGAATGGTGTGCACCGTAAAGGGCAACCTCCATCGAGCGAATTTTTGCAACGAAGTTCGCGCGGCAGACTGCCACGCGCGTTCCGCCGCCAGTTGTTCGCCGGCACCAGCTCCATGGAGCGAAAAACCAGCGGACGGCGTCGCGAAGTCATGCTGTGATGTCACTGTTGCCAGGATATGAGGTGAAAGCTTAGTGAAATCAATTGCTCGAAAAAGTGCATTTAATGTCACAAATTTTGCAAGTAAATCCAACAACTGTCTGAAAAGATGCGCCCAGTAACGTACCGAAATGCATATTCACTACTGCGAAAGGAAAACATGTTTCTTGGCATACAATGCCTCACGTTCTAACGATGCAGTTTGCGAAACAGCGAGCAGACGACAGCATCCAGTTGCAAGAAGAGGACGATGACGATGATTCACGAGAGCAGACCACCACGTGCAGGCGATCTGGCGTAGATTCGTAGCGGAAGAGCACTTTGATTGGTTCATCTGCAGTTGACGCTTCCGGAATCGCGGACGCTGGGCGAAAATATCTGGCATGGGCAGATCGGCGGCGGACGCTCTCATTTTTGACGCCTCGCGCAGGGCGTCCGACGCTGAGCGAAGTTCGCAGCTTTTTCGCTGTACATTCGCTCCATGGAGGTTGCCCTTAACAGTGTCATCACTCATCAGTCAGGCTCCCAGAAACGACGACGAAGCTGCTACGAAGAGCTGGCTGTCAGTACTCGCGGTAGAGCTTTGAGAACAGTAGAATGGCGAACTTTCTTCAAAGCGTGATAATTGTACTCTACAGATGGGATATGAATGCGCTGACGATCTTTTTCCTAGCTTAAGCAAAAATACACACGTAAACTTTTTTTTTGCTTCCCAAACTACCTCAACTATCGAATGGCCTGCAGCTGACTATAGTGAAGATTTTTTGTCCTCGCGTAAGAAATATACATCTGTATATTTTCAACACGGTAAACGAAAGCGTCTCTTTTCACAGGAGAGGGTTACAAAAGCATCACTTTATACTTCCCACAGCTCATCGACTAACGAAGGAGCTCCAGCGGAGTACGGTGACGAAAATTTTTGGTGTCTGGTTTATGGAAAAAACGCATGTGGATTTCCAATATGTTATAGGAGAGGATCTATCCTGCAAATGGCACCAGTTCTTTCACTTCCTAGATGACCTCAGGTACGTGAAAATACTATCCGAATACTATCCGAATTTTTTTTACGAATGGTCTATGTTCTTGATCGCTTAGTTAAGCAATGAACACAGGTCAGCTTCAAAGTTTTACATGAAGCGAGTCTCCATGCAGTATTTTATGAGCATAAATAATCTCGGGCTCGTGCAAAAATGCTACCTTTCCGAAAATGAATCGTAAACTTGGCTCAAAACGCGCTCCATTCTTAAGCTCTCACCACGTCACTACACTAGTTTTCGTTCCATATGGACTTTGAGAAGGAAGATCGACGCTTCCCCTCCAACACCAAGCAAAGAAATTGCAGAAATGTCGTCTGTATGCGTTTGAAGGACGCGCGGAACGGACAACCCTTTTTCATGTTTGGGCCAAGTTCGAGGCACCCCAATGCTCAAGAAAAAGATCTTGAGAAAACAAGTTCATATCTAACATACACACCCCTAACGGAATGTACACAATTTTTTTCAGCGAAATCCAAGAGGCTGGAGCTACACCTCTTGCCGGTTTCGGCTGCAATCGCCCAAATGGAGACCCATTGAACCACAGCGGGACTGGGAAACAACATACCCGAATAAACGTGTTCAACAATCATCGTCCATTAACGCGCTTATCCAGGAGCATAGGAAGGGAGTTGCCTCAGGACAGAAGCCGCCGATATTTCGAACAGAGACTGTTCTTCTTCTGGGCACCGTCCTCATCATTGGCATGGTATTTAAAGGGTTAGGTGTGACGTGTTTAAAGGTTCATGCGAATTGTGGGTCAACAGCCCGGAGGGAAGAAAGGTCCGTACGGGTTTTTACGGCGGGAGTGAATGGCTGCTTTGTTAGAGTGTGGAGGGGATTATGTGAACGTAGTGATCTAGGCTACAGACCGGTTGCAGAAAAATGGAAGGTTCACGAACACGTGGACGAAACGGGACAACAGGCAATAATTCGCAAGCATAGCGAAAGATAAGGAGGTTAGTGGTTACGTGGGGAAAATTCCAGAACGAGCAAATTTTTTTTAAATATATACTTGTAATACAAAGTTGTGGCATGCAATAAAGAGCATTGCACAGTAATTTGCAGCATTGCAAGAGTATTGCATGCCACAACTTTGTATTACAAATATATATTTAAGAAAAAAATTGCTCGTTCTGGAATTTTCCCCACGTAACCACTAACCTCCTTATCTTTCGCTATGCTTGCGAATTCTTGCCTGTTGTCCCGTTTCGTCCACGTGTTCGTGAACCTTCCATTTTTCTGCAACCGGTCTGTAGCCTAGATCACTACGTTCACATAATCCCCTCCACACTCTAACAAAGCAGCCATTCACTCCCGCCGTAAAAACCCGTACGGACCTTTCTTCCCTCCGGGCTGTTGACCCACAATTCGCATGAACCTTTAAACACGTCACACCTAACCCTTTAAATACCATGCCAATGATGAGGACGGTGCCCAGAAGAAGAACAGTCTCTGTTCGAAATATCGGCGGCTTCTGTCCTGAGGCAACTCCATTCCTACATCTCTACCGGTTCGCTGGATTTCTACCCATCTTATCCAGGAGCATGTACTCCTTATCATCTAGCGCTACAGAGTGCAGATCCCAATTTTCTTCTTCCCTTTGCATCCTGTATAGTTTTGTTATCTCGCTGCAAGAGGAAGTTTTAATCTTCGTATTGCAGAAAGACGGGGAACAGGGACAGCTTCCGCAATAGAAGGCGAGGTGCTACAATGGAGAACATTTTAAAGATGCTGCTCGTTCCCACAGTGTCACATACACACCGGCAAGAACTTTGCGCAATAGACAAATTCCTGGTTATGCCTAACCTCGCGTAATGCCCTCTATACTTCCCGCTCCCTAACCACATCCACATACAAAAAAGAGTACTCTTTTGCGGTCTATTAGAATGTCTGAGTACTATAGTTACTTTTTTGATTCCATTTTATCGTCGTGAAGCAACTGCGTCTATGCGAGGCGTACAAACATCGACAGATGGAGACAGGACAGTAGGAAGGAGTTGTGGACCGGGGATTAGTACGCGTCCTGGGCGGACTTGAGGGGAAACTCTGCCGACATCATTCTCGAAAGACTACAGGAAAATCCAGGGAGAGTCTCAAACACATGGTGTTTTCGCTGTATTGGAACTGACCACCTGCCTGTAATCAGCCAACGAGTGGATGCTTTTTATCCACTTGGTCCTGTATTATTTTTTTCAAAAATAATACGACCATAGCGGATACGGAGGGATTTCATTCGCATGCACGAGAAAAATCCTCTCCTCCTTGTAGGGGACATGTGGCGCGCAACGAGACAGCCCATAACAATGTGGCGCAGCTCCTGCGTCTCCACGGAGAAGAAGTAAGGAGACCGAACTCGGCTGGAGAATGACGTCCCAATTCCTCGAGTCAATTGTTCGCCGCGGCGCTCGTATTCCCTCCGGTAACTAGCTCCTCGAAATCTCCTTCCCTGCAATGCGCCGTTTGTGCTCTACTAAAAAGCGTTCAAAACGAGCGCTTGTTAAATAAACAAGAACAACGGTCTCTCCAGTAATGAGTTATACGCTTTGTGAGTGAGTTTCTGCGCAGAAGAGGAGGGGGAGAGAGTGGAGTGAAGCGCGCGGTGATGTGGCGAGCTCCTATTGGTGGAGAAGGCCATTGCACCACGTGCGAGCAGCGAAAAAGGTAAACAAGACGGATCGGTCGCTTTCACGCTGTCAGTTTGTTGTGTTTTACGTCGTTTTTAAGCGACAAAATGGTAAATACGTGTTGTGGATTTCGTGTTGTGATAAATACGTGCTATGGACAATTGGATGGAGTATCTGTCTTCCATGTTCCAAAAGACAAACGGGAACGTCGGCGGTGGCAGAAGGCACTCGACCGTCGCGACTGGCAAGATACAGCTACCAGAGTTGTTTGTTGTCGTTACTTTGACGCCGCAGTTCCGAGGCACCATCTTCAGGACTTTTAAAAGTAACGAGTTACTTTCTATATACTTTGATGTCACATTCCGGCGGACATCGGTCCTGTCTGATTGTGTTTGGATAGTTTAACCGCATACCGTTCAGGACCTCACATCGCTTCCTGCGTGCCCCCAAACCGCCCAAACCCGAGGCACAGTATGCTACCCATTCAAAAGAGGGACATGGATGTCCCGCTTGTTTCGGTCATTGAAGCATTCATACACACATGATGCATTTCTGCGACAAAAGGGAATATTTCGCTTGACATCCGGGTGACGCACAGAGTAGTGCTTTCAGTGTAACATGGAAAACGCGTAGAAGTACAGAAAAAGTATTCAAGTTCGATGACTAAATTTGGCCTTCTTAGAAACACACTTAAATACACTCATCATGTCTAGTGGTATGGTACTGTTGGGGCGGCGTTTCTACTGTTGCGGTACGTTAGTTTTTGACACGTATTTGATGGCAGCAAACGGCATGACTACATTTCTCATTTCCGTTGGGGCATTCACACAAAGCACACTGCATCCGTCCATAGGTCGACAGCGTAACCCTGACGCGGTATGAACGATCTCTGAATGAAGCACGCGCATTCGAACTAATACAGACGTCCAGGAATTCACGCTTAAGCGCGTTTCCTACGTTCAACTTTCTTTTCACGTCTGTTCATACAGCCAAGATCATCACAGAAAGAAAAAAAAAAACACACACACTTTTGATGTCGATATCAGAGCCGTATTCGCTGTTTTACAGTTCAGCTTCGGCTAGACGCTGCATTGTTTACCTTTTAGGAGCGAGCACATGTTTCGTCCAGCCAATCAAAGGCGTCCTTGAAACGTCACTCCTGCGTCATGCGCGGTGACCCCGCGCGCTTACAGAGCGTATTGTTTTCTCGTCACCTACAGTCACTTTTTGCAGTTTCTGTTGCCTCGTTTTCGTTTCATAGGTGGAAGCTACCCCAAAGGAAGCAAAGGTTGTGCTGAAAAGCCACATTTGAATGGCGTGGTGGGAAGCGTGTGTTTGAAGCTCTGCAAAGTCACCGAACGCCATCTTTTCGGAATCACGCGCTATGTGGGTCGCCGCATAAGCTGGGACTGAGAAAGTTGTATGTGTGTACTTGTGAAGCAATTAACAAACCTTTGTTTATGGGAGTGCAAGGAGGGGGGACGCTCTGCTGGAGGGACACGGTGGAGTTACGAAGGTTCAGGGGCTATTATCCTGAATGAGCGCCAGTTCGTTCGCGTAATGGCGACGTTTAAGTGACACTTATTTTCTTATTTCTTGTCATGCATGCCAATCGCTGTATGACACGACTTTGGAAACTGAAAAGAAAGTCAGGATCTAGTCTCTAATGTGTGTTGACCAATCTTGAACACTGACTTCTACATTATACACTATCGCTTTGACGTTCAGTTCCATGCTTAGTTCCACCCCCCCTAAAAAACAATATTGCAACACCCCCAAGATACCTGCCAGAAAATCCAAAGCAGCCCCAAATCCAGTAGACATGGGCTTCACACCCCCACGTGGACACCAAGATAAAAATCTTCTTCGGGATCCCGCCCTTGAACAGGAGTACATGCGCTGAATCCTGTGCCACGTGTGCAAACCTGTGCCAGTAAGTGTTCTGGCACCTTGGTATTGAATTCTATGGGAAATGTAACTGTATGCTCTCTATTCTAGCGGATGCATGACAGTTACGACAAAAAGCTCCCGTTTCCCAAAGCGTTGTGCACACGAAGCAGCTGGTAGAAACGCTCGTGACGACGCTCTCGTGGAACAGCTGGAATGCAAACGTGTATTAACCAGCTCAATTACATCATTGCCCTTCGCTGCGAGGTGTGTTCGTGGAAAGTCATAATAATGAATGTACACCATTTATCAATGTAGACCTCGCAGTCGTGCGTTGCCGGTGATGGAACTTCTACCCGTACCATCCTGCACGATGTCAAACAACAACCTCTGTGCTTCTTCAGGTGTCTTTCTGTCTCAAATAAAACAAAACGTACTTCCGCGATTCTTGACAGCTTCTTAACTGCGAGACCACTACGCTTATTTCGACATTCAAGCCTTCAAGCCAACGCGGATCCTCCTTGACGGCGGCTTCCCCACATTGTAAAATAAAAGCCTCTCGCTTTGCACCAACATAAACTGGAGGTAAAAAACTCAGAGAGAGATCGTTCCTTGATACACGACAATCGTGTGTATTGATCAAAATATTTTTTCTTGCTCGCACTGGACACACAAGTACGTCTGAGACAGCGCGTTACAGGAACGTCATTTCAGAGGAGCAAGTACCTGACGGAGCGCGTGCGCCGCGCCGCGGCCACAATTAGACTTGAGGGATCGGGATCACGTTTTCACAAAGGCGGCGCGCCAGAGTTCCGACTCCTTACTTCTCTTCTGTCGTCCTCTCTGAAGTGTGTCCACACGAAGTTTACGCTGCGATGGGTCATCGGCACGCCTCATATGGGTGCACCGTCAGCACCGCCCTTCCTTCGGGAGCCTCGAATTCCACATGGCATCACTTCATCACTTCAGGCCTCCTCGGGGGTACACTAAAACACTTTTGTACGGACAGCCACATTTAAGCAGGCTGTACCTCAAGTGATACGGACGAAGACAATAAAGTTGCATCACACTGAACGGTTCGCAAATAGGCACTTTGAATGCCGCCTCATGTGTGACGCTACCAGGGTTGCGGTATTGCCACTCCGGAGTTGGAATGATTCCGGAATCATTGCAGATTTATCAGAGCCTGGAGTGTAATTGGAATGGAATGGAATGGTGGAAAGTGTACTAGGAATGGAATGGAATGGTGGAAAGTGTACTAGGAATGGAATGGGAATGGAATTGGGCTTGAATAGTCTGGTTGCTCCGGTGGTAGTTTTGATTTCAACCTACTGGTTTCCCTCCCTTCTCTTTTTGTTACTTTGCATTAAACATATCCTCCACCCCCACCCCCACTGGTTTCTCCCCTCGCACCCTTTGCGCACGTGCATCTCATCTGCACACAGTCAAAAGCGAAATAATATTGTTTAATATTCGGCATGTATGAACGGGGCTTCCTTTGTCCTTCATTTCCAAAATAATAATAATGATAATACGGTAAAGCTACTCGCGGTCACCCAGAACTATACGCAGATTCGGCAGATGTAGAACGAGTATTCTCTGCAGCTTCGTATACTATGGCAGCGAAGTTGACTATTAGGCATCAATTTCCAGCACCTGATGTTTCTGAACCGGGACACACAATATCCCTGATCAGCGAGATTTCTCACATATCCGAGGTAAGAAAAAGTTTAGCATCACAACTACTAGAGTATTGATGTTGTTGTGATGTTAAGAACCTCTCTGCACCTCGTCTTTGTGCTTTTTCTGTGCTGGGTAACGCCAACCTCCTCTAACACTGCCGGGCTAGCCAGTACAGTTATCGGCCCTCCTCTGTTTTCTTTTAGTGCCGGACTTAAAGGAATGGAATGAGGTTGCCGACGTATTTCAGGAGTGGAAATTGACCACAACTTTCCATTCCGAGTAACTGAAAGGAATGGAATTTGAATGGAATGGTTCACCCCATTCCAAAACCCCGGACGCTACGGCTACTCCCTACTTACGCAACCAAAGCAAATACAGTGCAAAGCCAACATGTCATCAGAATGTTTCGTTTACTGTTACATAGTGACATAAAGAATAGCAGTGAACAAGCAACACGCCGCCCTGTCATTAGCAGACAGATTTTTCGCGGCGAATGAGGCGCATTGCGGGTTTGACATCGCAACAGTGAAGCGCTTGGAGGCCCCGAACCTTCCCCCGCAACAGCGATTTAAAATTAAATTTAGTGAAATTGCAGCGGTTTTAAAATATAATTCAAAATGAAATTGCGGGATACACGCTGGTGCCTCCAGCGTTGCAACTTCCAGGGAAACAGCCACACCGGTCACTATAGACGGCAACTGGTGATTCTAGCGCATCGTGTAGCTGCCTGCACTTCGTCATGGACAAAAACTCAGGTCTTAATTTTTTTATTGGCACCGGGCAGGTGTAAGCGTAATACCTTTTTCCGCTGTTGTCGTCAACGGACGACTTGCATCTTCCAAGCCGTGAATTCCACTTCCATCTGTACAAACGACGTAGAACATTTCGTCACCATCGCAGTTTCGCTTGGATGTTCGTCGTTGCCGACCTCAGTACCCTCTTTTAGGAGCAGACTTTTCCAAACATGTTGGTGACGTCATGGTTCCTATGGCCTGCCATAAACGCTGACGTAAGATCATGGACCCGTCGTTGTCTTGTCTGTCTGCGTGCTAAAGTACAACGGCTAAAGTACAACGAAGATCCGTCCATCACCAGCTCTGCGGCACCTGTGGAGACAGACGTTCGTCGCTTCGGATCTCCAGACATCCACGCATGTTTTATTCGTCGTTCCGTCAAGAAGTCGCTGCAGCTCCACTGCAATGGTCCATGCCGTGTCATAGCACGAATCTTGAAGTGGTACAAGCTGTCTGTCAATGGCCGTGAGGATACTGTTTCAAACTACCAACTGAAACCTGCACATTTGGATTCATCCTCGGTAGCAATCTTTTCCGAGACTGACCTTGATGACGAGCCGACTTCTTCCAACACGCAGGACTCCTCGGAACCTCCGACATGCCGCTAGCAAACACGTTGCGTGAAGCCGTATGCTGCGCTGCTAGTGCCTTCCTGGTCAGTTAAATACATTTTCATCCAGAAGGGTGGGGATGATGTAGCATCCGCATCATCAGCCACAGTCTTCCGGCACGCGATGTATGACAACGCTACCCAGCGCGCTAAGAAACATTCCTCATTTCACCTTCACCATTCAGCCTATAGTCGCCCATTAAAAACCTTCTTCCATGCAGATGTGAACCTTCACCACTTTCTCTCAACAAAACCTTGTGGAGTCGAAATGTCTTACGTGGATGGTCTTTATGCTTTACTATACAAAATATGAAAGACTTCCAACCAGCTAAAGTACCCTTCCCATACTCCTACCGGTAGAGAGGTTGAGCATTCGAACACGGCTGATGCGCCCGAGGTAGCAATTTGGTAGCATGGCGTGCATATGCGTCGTACCGCCTTCGTGGGGTAAGTCAAACATGGCGTGCCCTGTGCTGGGATCTGAGCAAACCTAAGGACCCCTGAGATGGGCAAACTTAATCCCAGGACAGGCAGCCGTGGTGCCACTGAACACACAAACCAAAGAGCACAGGAAGCACTTCAGTCACCACACTTTTTTAAACGTAGTCGTTAACCTCCCTATTAAAATGCACTACGCAAAGCAATTGTTGGGGAAACTTCGCCAATAATCCTGGCGGTTAAAGTGGTACAGAGAGCATCCCAATGAAGACTACTGAAGGATGCTCGCATGTTTCCTGTGCTGGGTAGTCCAGTGGGACTACCCATGTCCCAAAGCAAGGGGGTTATCACGACTCTCCCTTTGCTGTGCCACCATCATCTCCCTTCCGTCTTTCAGCCTCCCCTCTTCTCCCTCCTCAGGATGCGCCTAGCCGCCAGTTCAGAGCAGGCAGACCCACCTTCCCCCTGCATCAACCCCCCCCCCCCCCACGATATGAATTTACTCATGCGTAAATATCTTAGAACTCATATTTTACAAACGCGACCGCGCGCAACTGTGGCAATGCCCGCAACTAGCCGTCCGGGTCACTTTGAAGGTATTAGGGTACAGCCTTCTATTTGATTTAGAGAAACTCTGCTACCCAGGGAGAACGAAAGAAGAAAAGTGCAAAGCGCCGGCTGCGATTCTTGCGCGGTGCAGTTACGTTTCCTCCACCCCCTCCTCCACGTTGCAGATTGCAGAACGATTTCTGCGGGAACGCGCGTCGATGTTAGGGTGTGTTGGATTTGTAAGAGAAATATTATATATAGAGAGTGGTTTTCGTTTGTTACTTGTTGAGTATCATGTTCCATGTTAAGTTAGACATGCTTTCGTTGTGCGTCCAAAACAGAAAATCTTTGAGATGGTTTTGTGACCTCCTTTAAAACACGACTCGCGTATCCCCGTGGTCCTGCGAAGGACAACACAAACTACTGAGAAAAACATGAAGGTAAGATCAAGAAGGAGAAGGAATGAAGAAAAAAAAACATTCATATTCTTCCTGTTCCTGTCCTATTCCTACACTATAGCCTTAAAGGAGAAGGAGCCTAGTTGACCCCCCAGAATGAGACATATCGTCATTTGCGTGTGTCGTATGCGCCAGAGCTATGTGTTCTTCGCCTATTGTATAACAGAATCGACTGCTCACCGTAGTCATATCTGGCAGCCTCTCCCTTTAGGGCGTCTTCCTGATAAAGCAGATGCGGCACGAGACCTAGTTCGGATCGTTCCGCTGTGTATAAGGGCTTGATCCGTAGTTTGTCACCAATCATACCACGCTGGAAACAACGTCAATGGTTAATACCTCATTCAGTGTGAGATATATCGTTGAGTCGGCATGCAACAGAGACACAGACACTGACACATTTTGCTGCGAGAGTGGAAGATTCGGCCAGTTGGTTGTCGTACATACTGAAGAGAGAGGGAGAACACGAAAACAACAGTGAGCTCGTCCGGTGTTGTTTTCGTGTTTTCGCTTTCCATTCGGTATGTACGTTTCGCGTTACGCCCGAGAAACGCGCATGATCGGAGGTGTTGGTCAATGTTATATTTTCACAACGTAAGTACGAGAGTGGTAACCTTAAATAATTTATTGGCAAACAATAAAGGTAAATAACTTCGGGGAAATGTAACATATTTTTTGGAAACTTAACCCGCTTCTCAATGCTGCTGCGCCATCGTTTGCGAAGCGCCTGTGTTCCAGCAGAGATAAAGTCTTTTGTACTGGTTCTCATCATTCCGTAGTTCGGTTCACGCTCTGGCGTTACAATGCGTGTGCGCGGTTGCGTACATATGCGTTGCAATGCCTTGACGTGCGTTTGGTTGTTCACATATATACGGGCACTGCAAGCTATCGCAAGACCCGACCAATGACTCTCAGGCGTTCTCACGCCGTGGTATACGCCTCTGTGAGGCCGGCAGCGGCGAGCTCTTTCACGACCACCGCCACCACCACCACCATATACGATAGCAGGTGCTACAGCCAGCATACTGATGTTGTCAGTGCGCATGTAACAAGTTTATCACTGGGAACTTTTGCAAAAACACATCTACAGGTTGGGGGGAGGGGGGTATATATTTATTGAATGGAAAGCCGGTTGGCTTGTGCAGCTATCTTCGGGCAAGCTAGAGTTTAGGATATCTTAAAATTGAAGGCGTAATAACTGCATTAATGCGAGTCTCACCGTGTACCAATTACGCGGTCTGTATGATGCAGCAATTCTTGATCGGCGGATAATTGCTTTAGTGTTCCGCCAAAGGATGAATCTTGCATCATTGTGTCACGTCGGAACACCACCCAAGGAGCACATTGCTCTACAGCGCGATTTCAACTGAATTCAGGCAAGGCTCTCCACTGCGGTTCTCCGATATTCATCACTATTTTTTATTTTAAAGCAACCGTGTGTGATGAACAAGTTCACCAGTCTTTGAGTGCTAGGCGCTGCAGCGGCGAAAGAAAACAAAATTAAATGTCTAACCACGTGAACAACAGCGCGTGCACGATATGCGCTCTCCCTGCAATTTGAGAGCACCCCAGTCGTCACGTATAGAAGCCACACAGTCACAGTTTGACATATTCTATGCACAACACACTGTTAGCCTATGCAAGAATTATTAAAGGGACCGAAAAGTGAATATAAACCTATCGAAACTTTATGATCAGCGAAAAGCTTGAACCATTAAAATTTCAAATATCAAAGAACTCCGCTGAAATCGCTGTAGTTTTTCTGTAATCCAATTTTCCATAATTGCATGTCCAGGGACCTAGTAGGAAACCGAGCAGTCTATCAACAATTGCATGACCCCGCGCCATGTGTCGAGGACGCATGCAATACGCGCGCTTCCGGTCGCTAATCAGGCGAAAACGAAAATGGCAGTGGGCATTTGTGACCACTCTTTACGCCGATAATGTCGAGCCTCTTGAACATGAGTGCGCTGGAATTCCGCATTCGAGAACTGTCGCGGACAGAACTTCTGTTCGTGTGTTAGCGTGCTGGAAAGTGTGTGCCACTGGTGTGTGCTTCGCAGTAGAAGATTCCTCGTCCAGAGATTAACCGGAGTCACATTCGTCTTCACCAGTAGCTCATCGTGCCGTGAACATCGACTACTTTGTGAAATCTCTATGTATCAGGAAGAAGCACTTGTGTAAGCCGAAACAAGCGCTGTTTTTTTCGTCGTGCAGGTGCTCATATGTGAAATGCAAACCGATGGATACTACGGTTTTTGCTGCCAAGGGGTAGAGAATGCGTGTGGAAAGCTGACAGACAACTGCATCACAACTAACGAATATTCCGAAATACTGTGCCTTGGCACCGAAGTACTGCAAGTGTCTTTTACATACATTCGAGAAACTGAAGAGCATTGCTTCATACCCGGCAGCGCCGTGTGTCTTTACGCGCTACTTGAAAGGCAAACTGGACGGAAAACCCTTATTTCTGCAGCAAATTCCGCTATATCACCTGTCAGCCGTTCACAAGAAGGATATGGGGTGCTCCGAGAAAATACAATAGAAAGTAGTCCACTGGATCTCGATCTGCGTCGCACGCTATTTGGGATGCTTTCCCATCAGTGCGCAGACTTGTAGAAATGTTGACGTCAGCAAATTTTCATTTCTTGCTTCCTGCAAGTTTTTCTCGTTGCTTTTTCTTTGCTGTCACAGCACAATTATTAGTTTGTTCCTGGAGGTTTAAGTAACCTGGGGGCTAAGCGATCCTGAGGGTTAAGTAATCTGTATTTGTAGGTTATACTAACATCTTGTATATATGAGCAGTAAATAGGATAATTTTCATCAGTGTCATTCAGCTGAACTATGTTCATAGCCTTTTAATATACTTCTTATTGACCACGTTTCCAAATGCCAATTAATATTTGAACCAAGATTGGGATTTAACACTTGATTAACTCTGTTTTACTAAAAGGAGTACTTGTAACTGATTCATTATCACGTCACCAACTAACATTCGTAAAGAAGGACTTGAGGGCTGACTTCAAGTATTATCAACCCTTCGGATCTGGGTACAAAGTCAACCATGCAGCATTGGTGTGCATAATAGTCAAAAATGGTGAAATAATTTATTGCATAAGTTATCGGTTACTGTAATTGAGATGTACTTTTGTAAAGTACTTTTGACAGCCCCGTAAACTGCAACTGGCTTCAGTGTACACGACAAATGCATCGTAACATTTAATTGAAACATAATATAAGAGCAGAAGCAACATTTTGTCACACCTCAAACTATATATTTCTTTTTTATCGTCCAGAAATTTAGGAAACAGAGTAGGACTTCTCGCCCTCTGATGTTTTGACGTACTTGATAAAGTTGGAAACCTTTTGTAAAACCTTTTGAGTTGTAAAAACAGATTTGTCTTTCCCTTGTGAATTTAACAAGCAAGTTATGTTTCACCATGTGTGCACTTTTGTATTCTCTTGTTGATGAGAACATTACAGGAACAATAATGCTGCAGATAGATCCAACAATGATCTGTCATCTTCATGAAGATGAGAACTTTTCTTCACGCATGCTAAGCAAGACAAAAGAAATGTACAATGAAGGCTGTACAAAAACAGAAAATCTCCGTCGACTAAAATTTTATATATGTGGATGCTACGACATGGTGTAGTTTCCGTCCAAAAGTAGGACTAGGCAAGGTTGTTTGGTTGCTGTTGGTAAGTTGTCGGCATGTTGATGTGCTATACCGTTATAGCACACCAATATAGGTGAGGGGCAGACACAGTAGACAGCGTGATGGCTGCAAACTCTCAATTGAAGATTTATTCAACAGAACAAGAATCTGAAAGCAATAGTAGAAAAAGCATAAGCAGTACCCATGCAACGCAGGACCACCTTAATCTAGGAGAAGGTAGGATTGAGAGAGCAATAAAGAAAAATGACTGTTTTGTCCGAGATAGGGGAACTCTGCATATTTAGGACCAATATGATGTGGTAACCTTGCACGGCTCACTGCAGCTGTGACACGCTTTGAACAATTCCAGTACGGGGGCTGCGAATAGAATGAACTTTCGCTGTTTCAGTGGGCTTTCAAGTGTAGAGGATGCATTTCTAGAAAATTAATTAACGTTCCCTAGTCATAACTGTACTTCAACAAAGAAGCCAGTAGTTCCCATCGGTTTCTTCTCCTGCTGTTGGTGTCATACTAATGTTCTACACCTGCCCAAAGACGCCAAAAATGTCACGAAGTCTGGAACAGGTAACAGATCTAGTGATTCTATCTGTGGACTTTGCATACCTGCTTTCAGCTATTTCTGTCAGGTCAACTTGAGTGCCTGGATCACACACACACGAAGCAGTCTGACACCACTTCAACACTGAAAGTCCCCTAAAATCAAATTTGTTGATGTTGACAATGCTCAGTACGGGACAAGTAGGATAACATAAGTTAAATGGAATTGCTGTATTATAATCTATACATGCGTGGCACCTGCACATACGTAAGAGGATGTGTTGAACTCGTCACCTCGATGAAGCAAAATCACTGGTTACTGAATGTCAGCTTGATTCGGACGTCTTCGCAATTCGCTTTCTACGTCATCTTCGTAGTCATCGGCAGCAAAATTAGCTCAGCACACACGACACGACTGCTGTATCTAATAGCAGAGTGCTTGGAACCACATTCGTTTTCGCGAACTCTCGTGTAGAATCTTGTGGCAGGAAACACCCGTCGTCGGAGATAAACGAAGATGATTTTTGCATCCCCGAACGCCAAAACTACGCCAGGCGGTCTCTCGAATACGTGACAGAGCAGCCACAGGCATATCATTCACTTCCATTTTCTGCTTCGCGCGACCAGCATGACCACCCACGACGTAGACAATGAACCACAATAAACGCCTATAGCAGATGGCGTTGCGGATCGTAGCTCGTAGCGGCTGGATCGGCGGAGTAGCTGAATGCTTTATTAACGCTTTATTAATGTAGCGTGTAACGCATTTTTAAAATGGCGTTTAGCTGTAAGATAGTGTGCGTCAACTTTGTTCTCTACAAAATTAGCTCTCACGTTGTAAGGGTTGACCAATCTCTGAGACCCCTGGAACCGAAACCCAAGATGCTCTTTTTCGCCGTTCGTTGGCAGCACCGTCTATGTTCCGGCAATCTTCAAAATATTTATACGTAAAAAATATGCCGAATTGAGAAGTAATGCTTTCTGTGTGTTATCACACAATGATGTTGTGCACGATAGTGGGCAAAAATATGGGGGTTATTTTCCACTTTTCAGTCCCTTTAAAACTTATGCGTACTTCGTTTCAGAAATTATTGCAGAAAATGCTCCCTAGTGTGATTTCTCTCAATGTTTGCAGTCGTTTTACAAATAAGCTATATGTCTCTAACAAACAAATTTCATATCACAAGGCAGATTATTGTTTGCTCTTTTTAGCAATGGATTTTGCTTACTTATTGATGCTCCTGGAGAGATGTAATATGCGTGTTTCTGAAAGTTGCACTGTATTCGTAAGCACGTTCTTCAGAAATACCTGTTCTAACCTTGACAAAAAATTTAAAAAATACTACTTATGCAGTAGCATGTTATCTTTCCAATGGTACCACTTAGACTCAGTCTAAGAATGTAGAACCGCATTTATAAAATGAAAAACCACTGCCAGAACCTGGGTAACCCACACTCTTAGCTTCGTACCCTTATTGTAAAGGCAACAAATTGGCAAAGAGATTATCTCTATTTAGAAGTGTTCAGTGTTCCCTTTCGTTTCTTTTGAATAAAAGCTACGGTGTACTTCTTAAAATATCACGGTTACTTTGATGTTTAGAGTACGATCTCTTTTACAATGTGTAACTCTTATGTAGAGGCTTGTGTGTAGCCTTATGGAATTATCACCGTTACCTTTCTGTTAAGGTTACTGTTGCCTTGAATTCAGTACCCTCTGCTTGGAGGCTCTATCGTAGCCTTAAGGAAGTATATTGCTGTTCCCTTTATGTTAAGGATCCAGTGCTGACAAAAGTTTACGGAACGCGAGGTCGGCGTACTTTTCCTTCAGCGTGACAGTGCCGCCGCCGACACGTGGGGACAAGTGGACAGCAGAAACAGTAACAGATTGTTCTTCTGTTTTCCACTGCTGCTGTCGTGTCGACGGCCACAGTATCACGCTGAAGAAAAATTGCGCCGACCTCGTGTCTCGTAATCCTTTGTCTGCACCGTACCTCAATTTCTGCGACCAGGTCGCTGTTAAATGCCAGTCACAAAGCCTGATCTGTGAGACTGATGCGATTAAGATCTTTACTTAGTCACAAAACGACTAACTATAGGAGCCAGTCAGGTCCATCTCAGACGTCAGCGTTTGTGACTGGCTTTCAATAGCGACCTCTGTAACGTGGTGATGACGTTGATGTCAGTGTACACAGACCACAAGAAATGTCAGGCAGTAGTTTTTTACCTTACATATATTTACAGCCATTCTTCGGTACAAAACCCGAAAACAGTCTTTGGAACGTCTCTGTCACACACAAAAGGCTCAAGTGACACTCAAGTTACTCAAGTGACAGAATATAGCAATCATCGGAATAAATTTCAACGCATCCTCAGAGCGGAATCAATTTTAAAGGCGATGCTCAACTTTAAAGGTTGTTTTACAATAAAATCAACAGACAGAAACATTCATGGCGTGAGGGAAGATGCCCTAGGTCGCTTAATATAATCGGGAAGTTCGTCTCGTTTTGCGATCTAGTCAAGGGACGGCAAAATCGTTACACTGCAAAAAAGAGAATCTTCTAGAATTTCTAGAAGGACAATGAATTTTACTGAAACTCACCTGAAGCAATTCTCAAGCTTATACATTATATCCAACTATATATTTCCAAAATACGATATTAAAACGTAGTCCTCTTTTTCCTTTTTGAGTTGTCGTTTGGTCTCTTGCTATTTCCTTTCGCTGTTTTCTGAACGTTATTTTATTTACTGTTTTCCTTTCTCTTTGTCTTTTAACGAGCATCTCAATGTCTGTTCTCCCTTCAGCGACTGACGCGGTGTTAAGCGTTGTTTTTACACGGCATGAGGGAACATGTTCGTTTGGCGAACATGTTCGCTGCGCACATGTGCGCGCTGCTATTGTGTCTGTTCACGTGTCAATGAAATTGTTCACATAAAAATTACATCTTCTTCTCCTTCTATTGAGCACAGGTACAGCCTCAACTAAATCGACATTCCTACCGATTTCGGAAAGTGCCAAGTACCTTCCGGGTCCATGCTAACAGTAACAGCACAATATGCGTTTATGATTTCCAGTTTCGCCTGTCTCAGAGATGTATTCTGGGCAGTCGCATTCATCTCCTGTGCACCTTCCATGGCGAACACCGCGAGCGACCGTACCTGAGAACGGGCATGATGCCTGAAAAAGCAGTTTCTGCGTTTAGTGACATGCAGAACGTGCTGAGTATAGAAACAGTTTACCTTTGACACATCAGCGCGACCTCCGCCAGCAGTGATCGAGCTGGTGACAGCCGAAAACCTCCGATATGAAGAAGCTCATACGACATTCTTCTGGTAAATTTTCAGTGTAAAAAAATGGCGTCCAAGACCTGCAGGCAGTTGCATGTCAAGGGGCGAATAATGAAGAACGAGAGGGCGAAAACCACGTGCACAGCGCGTGGCCAAGGACGCTCTAGTGAGGTAAACCTTATAAGTAACATCGCCGTTACTTCTATGAATAGGGAACACAATTATTTACAAGTTACACCATCTGGCACGAGGCCAGTCACTTATATTACCGACGAGTACCTTCAACTGTGACATATAGAAGGTGTGTATCGTTGTCAGAAAAGTAGTGTAACTTTTAAATTAGATGTTACAGCATTTTCAACGTGGCCCTAAAAGCAACCAGATTAAGAGTGCAGATCGCGCCGCTACGTCGCTGCCGCGCAAAAACACGTGGCGTGCATCTCGAAACGCAGCATTTTCATTCTTCTTCGCGTGGCAAAAAAGGAGCTTCTAAATTGTTTATTTCTTGGCAGTTTTACCGGCCTGCTTTTATGCGCTAAGGAGTTAACACTGGTTATGTGAGACATGAAATGACATGCAATGTCAGGCATGGAAAGTGCGCTTCTATTCAGGGTACGACTTTTCCGTGAAAGAAACGCACGCGTATGCACGCATTACACACAGGTCATTGTGGTCCAGTTCGGTTGCCTATGGGCGGAAGTAGCACACAAAGTATGTCACATTCAGTGTGGTCCATCTAAGCGTGATAAGAACGCACATCGATGGGACGAAATAATGCACGCAACTGACGTTTTTGCCATCAGAGCTTTGCGGCCGTTATCACTGTCTAATTTCTTCTACCCAACATATGCGATGAACGACTTCACTGAACTGTCTTTATATTATATAGTTCTTCTTGTTTGGTTTCCCGAAATTCCCTGACTTCACTGGTGCAACAGAATAGTCGAATGGGACTTTTCTGTTAATACACGGACAAAATCTGCGGGGACTTTACTTGCTTAACCAACTGAGCAGCCATTGTTGTGCAACGCAGCCGTGTGCTTCAAGAGCCGTCAGCAACATCACACGCGTTTTTCCCGTGTTCAATTGCAGAGGAGAGACACTTCAGCAAGATTTTTTATTCCATCTCATGAAACTTATATGTATTTTTAAAATGTGCTGCAGCACTATCGGATTCTTTGATTACATGAGACAAGAGAGGTAGAGCATCCTCCAGAACCAACTACTCTGTTTTCTTTTTTCTTTTTGCAATGCAGGCAGCGCATGTGCAGTGTCGTGGGTCATACCCTCGCTCACCGTGGCTTTGCCCGTCGTATCCAGCATTGTTGCAGGGACGCATGCGAACATAGAAAGTTGGTCTTTTTCTAGCTGTGTCCATACAGTTCGCTAGGAAAATTAACCGTCCACTTTTGCGAAGTCAAAATGTAGGACAATGTGCCGAGGTTGCGGAAAAGACTTCACGACCCTGATGGCGTTCCTCTGGATATTATGTATATGTGCGTGCTTAATGTAAAGCGCAGTCAACTTCATTACTTCTTTTAGAAATGTTGCCGCTTTCAATGTCGCCGTAAGCGCACCTCCCTTGTCCCAACAAGGAAATGTAACTTTCGTCGTTTTTTTCTGTAATCAAACTCAAATTCAATTTCGCCGTCTCGCTGGATTCGCAGCTTTGTAAGTTAAGGTGCTTCCCTCCTGCGCGGTGGTTGCATTGCTGGAAGAGAGACGCATCTGTTGGCTCGTCGCAGAAAAACAGTGCCTTTCAGTTCCCCCCGAAATTCGTTGTGCAGATGTGTTGTTCATGGCCGCAACTAAGAAACCGAAACTGGCACAACAGGTGCGAAAACACAATTCTTAACGATGAGTTCTTGACATGGCTGTAGACGAACCCGCTCTGGACAGAGCGTATAGAATTTGGTTTTTCCAATTTTTATACCGGGATGATCCGTCTTGAAAATACTGTACGTCTCGCTGATGGAACTGGTCATGAAAGTTTCGATGCGGGTTCTTTCTTTCCATCCGTCAAAATGTGGACTACATCATTTTCGTTTGGGCTTTGGATGGAGCAGTTCATTTCAACTTGCAAGTAGCATTTTAATGCAGAATCTACATCACTTTGTACAATAGGGTCTCCCGCACATTTTCTTTGGAAGCGCCCGGACTCGATGCTTTGCTCTGAGAGATCTCGATTTCCCTATGACATACATCTTAGCCTCAGGTATGAGTCTTCGAATTTCCTTTTTTCAGATGCACTCCGGGTAGAATGTTTGCACGCGGCACCTTTCTTGATGTGACGTACACTTTCTTACAAATACGGTGAATTTTTTGAAGCATGGTCTAATCTAACGCATATTACACTGCTTCTATAGAGTTGATGAGCAAACAAAGCAAAAAAATAGCAAAATTTAAACTTCCTTTTGATATAACAATTGTTTGTTCGAGATGTATACTTTATTTGTAAACCGACTGCAAACATTGAGAGAGAAATCGCACTAGCTCGCATTTTTGCAATAATTTGTAAAACCACACAAGTTTTATTATTATTGTTTTTGCATAAACTAACAGTCTATTATGGATAGAATATGTGAACAAAATTGACTGCGTGCCTTCTATGCGGAGCGGATGAGGTGAGCGCAGTTTTGGTACGTGTTGTTGTTCACGAGGGTTGTCATTTGTTTTTCTTTTTGTGTCTTTCTTCCACACCCTGCACATAGCACTCAAAAACTCGTGACCTTGTTCATCACGTGCTTTCACATAAAAAAATAATGACGAATATCGAAGAACCCAAATGGGCAGCCTTGCCTCAATTGAGATAAAATCGCCCACAAACACTAATTTTCTTTTCGGAAAGATTGTTTATCCACTTTCGAGCAAAAAAGGAAGACGACGAAACTTTCAAATATCAGTGCAGTTCACCCTCTGTAGTACATCGATAAAAGCCTTACCACGTGAAGTCCATCAGTATTCGTAATAGCAACCGATGCCATGTTCGCTTCGTCTTGGAATAACATGTCGTTATAGGAGGAGGCTGAGATCTGCGAAGTCACAAAATATTCAATACGTACATCTGCTAATGAACAGCGAGTAATATGCGTGTGCGGGGGTCAACGCTGTTCTCTATTCAATATGTTACGCTTGCTACTTCAGTGCATTGTGGGTCCCGTTTCACTGATGGTTCGGATCGCACTCAGTTCTTTGGCACACTAAAGTGTACCGAACGAGAACATCCAGCGGAAGTCACCAAAAGTAGAAAAAGTATGAAAATATGGAAAGACCAGCTCTACACTGGGCCAGCAATTCCAGCATGTTTGGCTTCACTACCACGTTTCAAAAGGATATGTACTCCGCGAGAGTCAATACAGCTTGCCGGTAAGCCTGTCGCTGGGTGCTCGCTTGTTGTAAAGAAGCCGCCAACGTATGTGTAAACGAGTCGTGTTGTTGCTGGTTCCCAACAACAGAACACAACGTGAAAGACCAATTAGACAATGCCGCCACTTGGCACTATTATATAGTTATGCAACATTGCAGTGTATGTGTAATATGCTGTGAGTCACCTGTGTATCGTCAAGTTTTCGGCAATGTAAACGATTGATACTCTGACGCTACAGAACTACAGATATCCTACTTGACTTCCTCTTCGTGAGAGAAATGGTTTCCCTTGTAGGAGGAGCTGAAGTGAAGGGGCACTAAAATGCAAAAATAACTTGCTCGCAAATGAAAGTCCGTGTTTTAGTCAGTATAATTCGACCACAATTAGTTGACACAACGCTACCGTTTAGGAGAAAAATTCAATGAAAACAGAGCCGTCTTTAACGGCAACGAATGGGATCCCCAGGAGGCAAATATGGGCGGCATCCAATAAGACAGCAGGAGAAGCGCGCGCACACCTATTGTGGGCTTGTGGATTTCGAACGGGTCCGATCGTAGTGGTTCCGTATATGCACAATTTTTCAATACCGCTTCACTGAATTGCTGTCCACAACAGTTCTCCCGAATGTTCCACTGACAACATTTATCTAACGTCCTTCGGACAGCGACGCTAGTCCGCTTCGCTAGTAGGAATTCGCGATCGCTGCGGGTAGCGTGTAAAATGCTGGTATACCCGCACTCCATGGCCAATTAAGTGATCCGTCTCTGTCACACGCGAGCTCTGCAGTGCCCTATGTCGTTGGCCGTATAAATCCATGTGCCAGACTGCAGCAGGCAAGTGCTGGCGGGTGAGTTCGTTTATTAATGCAGACATATATGGCTCTCTTTTGAATTGCAGTTTTATTGGCATACGATTGAAGCCGTCAGAGACACGTAGACAGCACTCCCAATTTCCATTGTTTTGAAATAGAAACAGCGGTAAAGTGGACGAGGAACACTTCCCGCTGCGGGTCCCAATGCGGGTATGCGGGTATACAGACAGCACCTGGGTGCGGGTCGCCCAGATTAAATTATTGCGGTTGCAGGTGCGAGTCACACACGCGCGGGTAGTGTGCGGTTGCGGGTCCAAGTTTGCTTACCCGCACTCACCTCTATGCATAATCACGTTTGCGAACGGGGGCAAGTGTCTCTATTGTTGATGTCTGTCGCCAAGACTCGCTTTGCCCGCACCTTAGGGCCACGATGGCTGCCCACGATGCTAGCGCTGACCGCTGCTTGTGCGCTGCCTGCCCGCTATCGATTGCGCGTGATGTGGATCTTGCGACATTGGGTTTGAGATATAAGATGGCCCTAAACCGTGTCTCATTCGTGAAGGTGTCCATCAGGAGTCAACGTGCAAAATGTTTTCGCTGTGCGGTTATACTGTGACCGCGTAATTGAAGGCCAGTTCCCTCATATAGCGCTTTCCTACATAGCGCTAGAAAATTTCGCTATATTTTCCTCCTCGTATTGCTGCGAACCGCTATAAAACCACTCTTGTCGAAGTACTTTTCATGGTCAACTTTTCTAGCGCAATTTTGAGCCGTGACCCTCCGTTAACCAATCGTGAGCTCCTTTCAGCCGTGACGTCGCGGAAGCTTGGGTTTGTTTTGTTTCCGACCACTCGAAGCAGCAAGGCGGGAAGGCAACGAGGATGACGACGTGAAAATGGCCACGAGTTCCATCTGCCAATGCATGGCTCTTGCGGATACCCGACGCGGACAGTAAACAGTCACGGTAGCACCGATGCATTACGTCGCAACGACATATCCCGTGACTCCAGCAGTGTAGGGCTATGTGCTCAGTTGTATATGAAAACGGCAAGCGGAAAAACAGCACCAGATGTTGATAGCTGTTTTCTAGCACTATAAAGCGACGCGCTGTATGTGGGAATTGGCCTTAAATCTAAAAAAAAAGCAGTCGGAGAAACTAGCCGTGGGCGGCCGACACGATCCTCGCACGAGGCCGGGTTGTCCCCCTGCCTGTTTTCTTTTTTCCGTAATTTTCCGCTCACGCAGTGCTTATACCCGCTTGAGCTGCATCAATCTAGGTCACGAGTCACATGACAGGGGAATAGGCTACCTCGCGACGTGCCCTCCACCGTATCTTATTCTCCGATACGCTGTATCGAAGAGTGGCGGACATTTGACAAGCGCACGCTGCAGGCCATCTCATGCAGGTCGTTCTTTCGGAAGCTCATTTTATTCGTTGCAGAACACGATGCACTCAAAAACAAACACAGAAATAAAAAAGCGGGTCTCCTCAGTATCCCTTCTAAGGTAAGGACTGCCTTGTTAAGCGGTCTATAGGCAAGCTGAAGACTGTGGAAGACAAAAAGAGGGGGCGCTGAGCGCGCTTATTAGCGAGGCTTGATAAGACGGGAGCGCGATGGGGGGGGGGGGCTTTTTTTTTTCTGGTCTGAGCGGCAGCTGTGAGGAGGGAGTGGAGCGCTTTTTCCTTCTGGCTAGAATGTAAGTGAACATTCTGTGACACAGTAAAGGAGGTGTTGATTGATTTGTGTCTGTGTCTCTCGGTGCTGTGGTTTCGGTAGGAGACTGGTTGAGCTCAACTGGGGGATTTGGGTGAACGGATACTGCAAGACTTGACACGCAAGAAACCGTGGGACGATCCTATACACTCTTAAAAAAGGGTGTACTTTAACTCCTTTCCTTGCCACATATATCACTCCCTTTTTGGAGAGTACTTTTACTCTCTGAAGAGCCTGAAGGGAGTGAGGGGACTCCTTTTTGAGAGTAAACGTACTCTCCAAAAAGGAAGTGATATATGTGGCAAGGAGAGGAGTTAAAGTACACCCTTTTTTTTAAGAGTGTAGGTTGTACACGAAAACGGTGGAGGAAAAAAGAACGCCTCCTGGGACAAAAGTGAGCCCTCCAGAATGAAAAACAGCACACAGGAAATGAAGCATTAAGCGAAGTCCTACGAAAGTCATGAAGATGACATGCGCAAAAAAAGGATAAAAAAAGAAAATAAAATAAAAGCAAACCACGAATTGAGCGTAACAATGTATGAGACATCAATAAGTAAGACATTATGCAAATGAAAAACGCACGGTGGATCACTAAGCCTTGAAGGAATGGAGAGGCTGTAATATGTAAGACGCAGTACACAGCTCGAAATATGAGAGACAAAATTTACTCGCAAAAATTCCACTCACATACTCTTGCGTGTATGAACCACCCTTTGCTGTTGTTCTTAAAAGCAATTGGTCTCCGTATGCTGATTGTTGTTGCAGATTGAGGATCAGCTCATCCGTGACTCTGAGGACCCTGGCGCCGTTTTCGGACCTGCCTTCCAAGAAGACTGGGTACACCACCTTCTCCTCAACGCCTTATGAAGGAGGGAATGCCTGAGTTTATTCGGCTGAGCATTCAAACTATAACGACACCCGTACGAGCCGTGTGTTCCTGAGGATTCACGACGGCTGCAGCTATATAGTATAGTCATTTCATGGAGGCAAATATGTAATATTGGTTTAGCAACCTATGAATAACGAGTTCTTATTAAAATAAGTTTTCGCACAGGACGACATTTCACGGGCTAATTAATTGCTAGTATTTTTCTCCTACACATGTGCTGTTGGGAAGACTTAGTCGAGACATTCATGAAAATGTTTCATCTATCAAATCCGATTTTTACCAGGACGAATTGCCACATGGGAACTAAATGACAAAGGAATAACAGTCATCCGTTACAAAGCTACTTGCCAAATGCGCAGTGCGAAGTTGTAATGTACATTACAACTTCGTTCTGCGCATTTGGCAAGAAAGCGGCAAGCCGGACTCATTGACCTCAAAACCCGCGGTAACATGCATTTTCATAAGTTCTTCTACTCACCAGCTCTCTGTTACAGTTACATAAACAGCCTTTCATACATATCCAGCCGCCTCGATCATCAACGCAAAGTACTACTAAGCCGCTCTAAAACAACCACATTCAAACTGTCATTTTTCCGACAAGCATCATCAGACTGGAATAACCTACCACATGATATTGCTGAACTATCTGATTACAACCAGTTTGTCCGGGCTCTAACGTTATATTTCACCTGACTCACTCGATTTTCTTTTCTGTTTGTCCCCAGTTATGGTTGTGGCTTATATAGTATGGAACCCTTTTTACGCCATCGTAATTGTCGCTTATTAACTATCTAATCATGATGTATTTAATATGTTGTGTTCACGTGATGGTATTATATGAGGTACTAAGCGATGCCCACTCCCTTATGTAATGGCCTCACGGCCCCTTGATGGCTCAATAAATAAATAAATAAATAGATAAAATAGTGCAGCGTGCTAAATGTGCACACTGCACCAAATCACACGTGTGCATGATCGTGTATGATGAAATTGACCTCAGGGGCGGTTACCCATCGACCACAACAAACTCATGTGTCAACAAGAGCTGTTAAATGATCGAGAGTCATGGAGCGGTGATTGGGGGCCTGGAGGATGTTGTGTGAGGCTTCCCCAGGGGACTATACGTACAAGACACTACATTACATACTGAGTTTGTATGCGCGACACCGTCAGCTTTCGCGGTTGCTCAGTTTCATTTTCGACCCTTCGTACCCTCGCGAGTAGAATGAGAGTGTTATATACCAGCCTGAATGTCTTTCTCAAACATAAGAGATATTAGAGGTCAAGAGTTACGCACCATCAGTCCGGGCAGAATAACTGAGGAGAAAAACGATAGTCCATCTAAAAATTAACTTTGCCATTGACACGATCCGAAACATGTAACAGAAGATGCGCGTGCATCCAAAAGAAGCTTCCGTTCGAGTAAGTATTGGAAAGCGGAAACAAAAGGGAAAGAAACTAAACAATAGCACATCACAACCGCATCGTTTATTTCGCATCGAAAGTGACAAGTAACATTATATTCCGACACGACAAGCCCACCTGTGCACAGACCGGAAATACTGGGGCTCATAGCGGATATTATACTGCGAGCAAGAAACAGATGCCGCAACTCATTCATGTGTCTGTCTATTGGCTCGAGCAGCGTTCCGTAGACTGATTGAGGAACCACGTGTATGAACCTCACCCTTCCTCACTTAACCTGAGCAGTGCCTGAACCTGCAAGAACGCAAGCGGCCTTGCTATGTTATCTATTGGTGTTGATTATGCGGTACACCGTGGGGATGGAGGGTTGGCTTGCGTGAATGCGACAGGAATACACGATGCATTTCGGATGCTGCCGATTACTTCTCCATGTGCATGCACGCGCATGGAGTCCGGCGTGACGGTAGTGTTAAACACTGTTGGCATGCAAGTTAGAGTGGTGCTTCCGCATCTACTGCAGTAAGCCTCCTCGAACGAGAAACCACCCGTTACCGCCAATGCGGCTTTCATGGCTTTCTTTTTGACGGGTTGGACATGAGCCTTCGTTGTCATTTGCGCTTCACGTTGTTTTTTGTCCGCATAAGCTAACCTCTACACTCTTTAATGTATGTTAGGATGAAAAAGTGATCATCAGCGATCCCGCTCAGATTTGTTGACTTTACAACAGTATGTTACCGCTCATATTTAAGTCGATAATTATTCTGAGAAACACTAGCATTTCTTTGAGCAAAACAATAAAAATAAAACGTGCATGCGGACTTGACCACATTTTCTCTGCTTTACTAGCAGCGGAGGATCCCCATGTAACCGGTAGCGAGCGCTTTCCTGTAATCATTCCCGTTGCCAGATGTGCGACGTCAGTTTACCTGCACGGTATAAATACGCATTCACCGTCTTGACCCACCCGTACTTAACGGGTTATATGAGATGCGCTTTTCTGGAGAATCGTCCCGTTTACGTCATGATTTGTTTGGACGCGAGCATTCACTCGTGTTCTTTATTCGAAAGTTTTTTTTTCTTTTTTTTAATGCGATGGCGTTTCTTCAACGCACTTTCGGGCCTTGATGGAGCATAGCATCAGTTGAGAGTTTTTTTGTTTTTTTTTTTCATTCTCGCGCTGCTCTATCTTCCTATCGTTTGTTCGCTTGTCGCGCGCCTCGGTTCATAAGAAACGGCGGTCGGAGATTTAGCAAATTGGATGCTCCTTACATTGGCAGTTAGACACGATAAGCAAAACACCAATCAACCCAACCCGACAAACCAATCACCGCCTTCTACGCTTGCTTGCTGAAGCGCTTTTCCTCTTCTGTGTAATATGAATTTCAACATATCCGCAGCAAACATGGCGTGAAAGCAGCTAGTAAGTCTGTTAAGCGAACGGCCACGCCGCGTGGCCCAGGCGAAAATTCGTTTTCCAGCCGTGGATATCAAAACCAGTCTAGACCCGCTGAATGACGCAATATGCACCCTCCTAGATGTACGAACTTGACGTTTCTGTTAGCAAATTTTCGAAGTCTGATGTGCAAACAAGAAGAACTGGGCGGTATCATTAATGATTGTTGTCCCAATGTTATCGTTGGAACAGAAACGTGGTTGAACTCTGACATAGGAAACAACGAGTTGCTGTTAAGTAGTTCATTCATTATCTACCGGAAAGATCGTTGTCTGTACAGAGGCGGGGGTGTCATTATATGCGTTGACAAGAATATTGATTCACACGAGGTCAGCATTGTTTCTGAACTAGAGTTCCTTTGTGTTTGCATACATACGTCGCCTTATACAATTGTTTGTGTATGTTACAGACCACCGAATTTTGTTGACAATTTCGTTGTCAGACTACAGTGCTGTTGACCAAATTTCTGAACTATTTCCTGGCAGTTATGTTATTCTTTGTGGTGATTTTAATCTCCCATCCATTAGCTGGAAAATGCTTACTGTCTTACCTGGCTGTAGGGATTCTAGAATGTGCTCCGATTTTGTTGATCTGTGCGCCCTTGCTGGTCTGTCTCAGGTAATTACAAAACGAACACGAGGCGATGCACTTCTAGATTTGTTTCTTGTTTCCCCAGGTATTGTTACATCATTCCCCACACATGTTACGAACTCGAGTGACCATGACATCGTCATCATACAAACCAACCTTAAAGTTTCAAAAAACACGACACACGAGTCCAGAATTTGGGACTATAAAAATGCAAAGATACGTGACATTGACGCACACCTCGCTAACTTCCTCGGTGACTTTCTTAGGAGACGTGATACTCATACAGTCGATTCAAATTGGAATCGCATAAAAAACGCACTTTTAACTGCGCGACAGCGCTTTGTCCCTCGCGTCTCCATTAGATGCCAGTCATCCGCCCCGTGGTTCAATAGAGCTCTACGTCGTTTTTCAAACAGAAAGAAAAGATTGTACAGGAACGCAAGGAAGTCAAACAATGAAGGCTCGTGGGAAGCCTATAGGCAGTGCAGAACCTTGTTCAAGAAAGAGATCATGAACGCCAAAAATCACTTCTATAAGGTAGATCTCCCCAACATATTGATAAACAATCCGAAGAAGGCTTGGAAGCTGATAAATCCGCGAGGATCCAACAGCACCCCGGCACTTATGAATGACGTTGGTACCTTGTCAGTCGGCTCAGTGGGCTCCACCCACTGATTTCGGTATTCATAACAGATCTGAAGCAATGCCCCAAATTGTTATACATGCAGCTGGCGTTGCAGCTATCATAGATAATCTTCCATCCTCATGCTCACCAGGCCCCGATGGCATTGATAACAAGGTTCTCAAGATAACACTGAAGTACTCTAGCGTACTTCTGAGTCTCCTTTATCAAGATTCCCTAACGCAGGCTATTCTGCCTGATGACTGGCTTCTAGCTTTCGTGATACCGATACACAAAGGCGGTAACACAAACACTGTGAACAACTATCGCCCCATCTCCCTAACTTCAATTCCTTGTAAAATATTTGAACACGTGCTCACATCTCATATTATGACTCATCTAAAAAAAAATAATTACCTGCATGCAAATCAACACGGTTTCAGAAAGTCCCACTCGTGCGAGCGACAGCTCTTCGAGCTAGTTACAGACCTGCACAACTCGGTTCATTCCTTCGGTCATACCGACGCCTTGTTCATTGATTTTAAAAAAGCGTTTGATAAGGTCCCGCATCAACGACTTTTGCTAAACGTTGCCGAGTACAACCTATCCACGCAAGTCACGAACTGGTTACGCGCATTTCTCAGCAATAGGAGCCAGACTGTTAGCATTAATGGAGTTTATTCTGAACGTTGTTCAGTCACTTCCGCCCAAGCAGCAAAATGCACTGAAAGTCGAGTGCAATAGGGGTGGACGGGTAGGTGAAAGGCCTTGAACAGATTCATGAAACTACAGAACATTGATAAGGCACATACCGTCCCCCCCTATTGCACTCGACTTTCAGTACATTGTGCTGCTTGGGCGGGGTTCCTCAAGGCTCCGTCTTGGGACCGACGCTCTTCTTGTTGTACATAAACGATTTGCCCCTCCACTTGCAATCATCAGTCAGGCTCTACGCAGACGATTGTGTGATTTATCACAATATCAAATCTCCGTCCGACTGTGCTGTTCTTCAAGCAGACTTACTTAATCTTTTTTCTTGGTGCTCGAAATGGCTGATGGAAGTAAACTGTGATAAATCAAAATGCATGTCCTTTTCAACGCTGGCTTCTCCCCTAGTCCACCAGTACCATACTCCATCCTCACACCTGGAAAGGTTAAGTGAATACAAATACCTTGGAGTAACTTTGACTAGCAACCTGTCCTGGAATGCCCACACAAATAATGTGATCCGCAAAGCAAATAAGTCGCTAGGCATTGTGAAGCGAAACCTGTACCTAACTTCCCCTGACGTCAAAGCTCTTGCATACAAAGCGCTAGTCCTACCTCAATTAGAATATGCCTCGCTTGTATGGAACCCGTCTCAGTCGTACTTAATTGACAAACTGGAAGCTGTCCAAAATAGGGCCGCTCGTTTCATTACTCACGATTATAGTACCTTCTCTAGCGTTACGGCGATAAAGCAACGTTTCCTTCTACATCCTTTGCGGACCAGAAGGATGATATCCAGCCTTGCACTTCTTCATAGGTTATACTACGCCGCTGACCTCCCACATCCCATCTACTGCCCACGGGCTCACAGACTTTTTCCCAGGCTTGATCATTTTCATAAAATTTTTACCCCTTCGGTGCGTACTAACAAGTTTCTGTTCTCCCCTCATCAATTCATGGTTGCCACCTGGAACAACCTACCATCTCACATCGCCTTGGAGAGAGACTTGCCTTCCTTTATAGCACTGTGTTTTGAACATTTTTCTTAGTGCTCATGCCGCGCTTGCACTGTGTTGTATGCTTACTCCCCCCTTTATGTAATACCCTCATCGAGGGTCCTTAAAGTAAATAAATGTATGTATGTATGAAAGTAGATTGCAAGAAAGAAGGAGTAAGTTCATTTTAATACTTTAATCACACCGCGATCAGAAAGCATCTTCTCAAGAAGTACAAGTATGGAACGACGCAGTTCTTCACAGCGTTGCTCGAATGAAGGAATCAACCTGGATAGCATATTCTCAAGTCTCCGGTAGAGCGATTTATGAGAAGAAACACCAGGGCCTTACTACCAGTTTCAGAAGCAACATGATCCCAAAAATATTCCAAAGGAAAATGTGACTTCACGAGCTGCGGCGTAGTTAGTCAGTCTACTAGAATGAGACAGCAATGCGACAACACGACTTTGTGCCAGGTAAAGCCATTCCCATTTACAACAGCGACAAGCAGAGCTGGGGGCCTGCAGTCGTACAATGCAAAGCCATAACGCCATGTTCATATTTCGTGGAAACTCAACACTGCCAGGTGCTCCGAGGGAACCTAGAAGTTCTGCGTCCAACAGTGCGTCATGCCAAGCCAGGACCACCCGATGGGAAGAGAACAAAAGACTACGACCTCCGAAGAAGCCAACGAGAGTGGCGCAGTCTACGCCGCTACCCAGTTCCATAGATGTGAAAGTTTGTGATACAAACTTTATTCTAACATTATTGAACGCGCTGGTACATTTACGATAGTCTTGTTTTGTGCTTACGATACCTTGTTTGTTAAAGAAAGGGACATTAGCAATATTATTCCTACAGCCCGTTAACGATAAGTTATCACGAGTTTGGTGTTTCTGCCACGCCCCCCACGGCAACCCATTAATACTATTGTGCCTTGATAATAAACTTCACTTCTTAATCTACTTCCATCCGTACGTCTGGATCCTACTTCCCGTATTTGCTACAAGTGAGCTCCGTGAGCGGGAAACAATCGCTGCCTTCTATAGGCTTGCGTGCTGAAGCACTTCTCCTCCTCTGTGTGATATGAATTTCAACGTGGCCGCAGGAAACATGGATTGCATGTAGGTTGGAAGGAAGAAAGACTAACTACACTTTAACACTTTTATCACACCCCATCTAACTACAGTTTGCATTACGCCGAACTCAAACGTGGACCTCAAACTTTCCGCAATAACGAATCGTGGAGGACGCGCATTGACCGACACTTGCGATGCCCGCATGCATGTGAACACTCGAGCGGATAAAGCGGGTGCCAGCGTGCTCGGACTGGTGTAGGCGCTCGGCCGGTAATCGAGAGATGCGTGGTTCACATCCCGCCGCGCTCCGGCATTTTCTGTGACTGCCATATTTCAACCGTTTATATCGTACGTATACGCACGCATCTCTCCACACAATGCAACGCATTAGTGTGACTGTGAACCAAGCTTTAAGAGTGATAATTCGCGAACTGACACACTTTCGCAGCTTTCACTGGAGTTTCGTTTTCAAACTTTACGCTCACCTTGTCACATAAGACACCGACAGCGCCACCGGCATTAGTATCTGTTTTGAACACAGGGCTGACACAAACCCGCCATTGTTGTAACTACCCTCAAGCGAGTGCTTTTGGCGAAACTGCCATCTCGTCCTGGTCGCACGTCATAGAAAACGTGAGGTCATGTGACTTTGTTTACATGCCGTTTTGCCGCTTACCGACATATTTCCGTCGTCATACCGCCAAGAGATGGACCTATTATGCTAGCGTAAAATATGCGTGGCTTCTTCCGCAAAATGGTATCCCATTTCCCCTTAGTACATCGCATCGGCTCAGTGAGTCTTAAGGCGGAATCACTTCTGCTCAAGAGAATAAAGTTTGTTCCGACACCGCTCCGAAACGGCTTAAAATGTAAAAACGGAAGCACTGGCGTATTCTCCTTGCTTTACCCTCGTCAATGACACTTTTGTAGAATTCCAGGACTATCCGTTGGTTTTTATTGAGCCCGAATGCGCAAACATTTTAGTGTGCGACACTCTACCGATATAGCATGTACGGGACGCACCAAACTTTAATTTATTAAAAATCAACGGCTCAACCTTGTCCCTAAAGAATACGTCATTGACTAGAGGAAAGCTAAGAGAACAC
This sequence comes from Ornithodoros turicata, assembly GCF_037126465.1. NCBI lineage: Eukaryota > Metazoa > Arthropoda > Arachnida > Ixodida > Argasidae > Ornithodoros > Ornithodoros turicata. The sequence goes on from NC_088204.1 coordinate 35,383,093, forward strand.
GCCAGTACGAACCTTTAGATGATAGTTTAGAGCGCTCACGTGCCTTGTGCGAACGAAAATCGCCCATAGATTTCTGAAGAAATGATTCCCCCTTAACGCGCGGTCGTGATCGTCATCTTTGTAAGCCGTCAACAGTACGAGCCGTTACGTGCAAAACTGCGCGTTTTACTGCGAGACTATCAGATAAAAATAATTACCGCGGTCGAAGGACATCCAAAACGTTGCGCAGAAAAAACAACCGCATTGTTTACAAACCGTTTGGCTGCCGGTCACGGGCGCCGCCATCTTTAAGGTCATGTGCGCCTTGACGTTTGCTGTGACGTCCGACCAGGACCTGTCCAGGATGCATTGCGTTCGCCCAGCACGCTATCGTCTACGGTCTACGGAGCAATACATTAGACGCCACCCCTGTGGCTTTGAACTCACCGAGATAGCGGAGGTGGTTGAGGTAGTGTTCCGTCCTGGTTTTGAACATAAAGACCGCGCACAAATGTGAATAGCTTTCAAGATGTGTTTCTGAAGTTCTGCATTATGTGTCGTAGTTTACATACAAGCGATACATAAATAAATACAATACATAAATACAAGCGATGCATTTGGGGCAGATGTGACGACTGGTCGTTGGTGTGACGTCTTTGAATGTGCGTTTCGTCCGGCATGATGTGGACTGTGATTATTCATTGAATATGGACTGCAAGAAGAGAGGACAGAACATGTAACAGAAGAGTCGATCGAGCATGTCTTTTTCTAAATTATAACTGTACCGCATGTGATGTATTCACACTTGCAGTAGAAATAACATTGCACCTTTTTGTACTTTTGTATTGAGGTCACATGTTTCTCCTAATTGTGTATCATCAATGGTAGACATAACATAGTTTTGTTACACGTACCTCTTTGTCTGTCTGTACACGTTTGTCTGTTCCTATTTCTGATAATATTCAGTATACTATATGGCAAACGACTGACAGCCTATTAACAGCTGGGACACCATTGCAGTAGGAACAAACCTTTGATACCTTGTTTTATTGTAGACTAATTTGATGAGTCGCAAACCTTAATGAGTAGTCCCAAGCAACTTTAGTAACAGAATAATGAGCAGTGCTTGTTAGTTGAATGCTGCACGTTTATGTATTCATGGTGCAAACTGGGACCCCTTTATGGTATTTCTGATGCTCGACTGTTGAACATGATGTTGTTTCACACATTTCCTCCCGTGAGGCACTTGGCTCCTCAGCACCCTCACGAGGCTCTAAAAGCTGTGAATGGTTGTGAACGCTTAGAGAAAAACAGACAGGACAGCACTAACCACCGTATTCGTGCTGTGGTGCCGCGCGTGTACTGCTTTGTATGTGTGTGTGTGTGTTTTTCTCACTCCCACGTCTTCAACTACGCACAGCTTTTAGTGCCTCGTGAGGTTCCTCAGGAACGAAGTACATCAAGGGATTAAATGCATCAGACATCATAACGTTCAACAGTGGAGCATCACAAGACACGAGGGATCCTGGTGTGCAACACATGAGCAGACACATCAGAGATCCTCGTGCATCAGAGAAAAGACACTACGAACACTCGGGAATTCTGATGTTAACATCACATAAGAAAACACCAGGAACGTCCCAAATCGCATTCACTAAAAACACCAGAATGATTCTGCCGCTTTTTTCAATATGGCAGATCCACCAATGCTACCCCTTACGTACGCGAAAGCGATAGCGTACAATATACTAAAATTCTCTATTGATAGAGAATTTTACTGTAACGTACGCTATCGCCTTTGCGTACGTAAGTGATGGCGTGGTGGTGCTGCGCAATGCGCGAAGCTCTCTTTATGTTTTGCGCAAGCGCAGCACCACCAACGCTATTCCTTACGTACGCCAAACGCGATAGCGAACGATGCATAACGTACGCTGTCGCCTTAGGGTACGTAATAGATAGCGTGGTAGTTCTGGGCAAAGCGCAAAGCTCTGGTTCTGTTTTGTGCTTGCACTTTTTCCGCGAAACCAGGTCGGCGCGCCTTTCATACTTTGTTCACAATAAAACCCTTTGCTCTTCTTAAACTGTTAGAGGTCAGCACACATCCGCCTGCCCTGCAACTCGTTGTACACAGACATGTGCCACCATCTCTCCTCTCCCCCTCTTTGTACAACATTGTGTTTAGTCGTGTGTTTGCGTCTGTACTACATAGACTTATGGGTGTCACCACCCCACTTTGTACCTGAAGAAGCATGGTCCTCCACGCGAAAGCTTACGTATCAATTAAACCTAAACAAAAGTATGTAGTGTCGGGTGAGCTACAGGACTTGACTCCCCTCTTCGTGTACGCTTCTGAAGTAATTATAACAGACGGATGTGCACCTGCAATGAGTTAGAATCGTTTCCTGCTTAGCAAATACGTCTTTCAGTGCAATTCAAATTATAATCAATCTCTTAGTTCCAATTGTCTGTCCAAAGTTCAAGCGCCTTTCACTGAGCAAACAGTTTCTTTCAACTTCCGACGATTGTTAGCTGTCATTTCCAATTATCTGCCCGCCTTCTGCCTAAACGGTGGCCACAGTTGCGTTGTCTTTAATGGATAGAGAGCTCTTACTGTCAGAATAAAAATATACGAAGGAATTATTTGTTCCGCATTCGTCGGAACACGATGTACAAAAGGTAGAACGTGACACTGCTCCACGGCAGCCACAACGTTTGGAAAAAAAGAAAGGTGAGCGAAGATCATGCTAGAAGATCGCACCAGCCTACGAGAAATACTAGGATAAGCAAAACACAATCGCAGTGTGAGCATACAAAAAACGAAAGCTGTCTAAACTTTGAAGTCGTGCCACTGTTGTACCCCGAAAATTAATTCGAGCTTTTATTTAAGCGATGTGCTTACTAACAGCACAAGTCTCAATATGTAGTGCACTCAATAGAGCAAGAAAGAGGAAAACATACTATGCAACAAACACAGGTTACGACAAACATTATGAGAAATTGGTGGAAAGTCCAGATGATTGGAGAACATTTCAATGCCAGCGTTACGTACTACCATAGAATTATGAAAACAATCCGCATATATAAGAAGAAAAAAAACTTACTACCAACACAAAACAAGTCCAGACGAGTTCAATAATTCGGCACCGTAAATTAGGTTTCGCTAAGTGATCAGGACGATTATTAGTGACACCATTTAATAGTTAATGTAGGTAACAGTTGTGTGTTCCGCGGATTTCTGAAAATTCGTTTCTGCAAATGTGCATCGGAATATGTACGAACCGCGACCGACAGTGATGTACCAGACCCCCTTTGGCCCCACCAGGACCCACGTAAATTTTTGACCTTGGTCTTACGTTCTTCTGTTTTTCAGCACATCAAGCTTCCCATCTGCACTGCTTGATATTGTATTGACAGAAAGAACCTACTGCACCCTGTCAACATGAACCTAAATGCACGCTCACCACACAGCAGATGAAAATATAGCAAGAACGAGGGCTATAAAATATGCCGACATAATGTAATCAGATTTTGTTTGTCAGCTTTAATATTTGTATCAGGTTCACAAAGCTTTCATGTACACAGGAGAAGATAAAACTGTGGTAATACACACATTGGCATTAACCTTGTGACGAAGACGAAGTGACGCGATCTGGGCTCGTCGGTAAAAATAAAAGAAGGAATACGAGAGCAATTATCTCTCTTCTTCAGCCTGATCTCGGCCTGGTCGCTTGTTGTTTCATGTAACCTCCAGCCACGTTACAACTTTGCGCCCGAACTACGAGCCCTTCAGGCACCTCTGCTTCTCCGACTCCTTTCGCCTGTACGCCGTCATCACCAGCGCAGTTACAACATGGCGGAACATTCCACAGTAGAACGTTCCATGGCGGACTTCACTGAGATGGATGACGACAGCAAGGTTTCAGCGTTCCGTTCTGCGGTAGCTGAGACGGATGCCTTGAAGAAGCAAGTTCGTGACTTGCAAGCAGAGCTCTCTGCTGTTCAGGAATCGCTGGAACATCCGCATACCGCGGACCCGAGCATCAAGGACGATATCCCATACCTTCAGGCTACGCATTACCTGGCATGCAGTCTGCTTGCACCTGTCATTGCTCGTCTGAATCACCTAGAGATCAGGTCAGGTCAGTCATCAAGCTTATCATCGCATGCTTCAGAGGCTTTAGATGTTGAAACCGACACGAAACTCGAAAAGAGGAAACGGAGGAAGCCGAAGCCATTGGAACGGGCCACGTCTCGAGAACATCTTGAACGTGTTCCACTAGCACCAATGAACGTGTCATCGGTAGCCGCCAGTGCCTCAGCTTGGCAGCGACGTCCTTGGCTGGATCCACCAAGCCAACTTCTGGTTTCGGACTTACAACGTTCACCCAGATGTCGCCGTTCCTCTGATCGTGTCAAAACTGCCACAAAAAGACTTCGCCTGGGTTCGGTACCACGTGAACGCCTAAAAAATTGCATCATGGGAGGACATGAAAGCAGCCTTTCGTAAGCATTACGGACTTGGTGACTAGTTTCACGCAAAACAGCTGATGTTAGCCGCAGTTCAGAAGGCTGAAGAAAGCTGCACTGACTTTGCGTTTCGGAAGCTTGACCTTGTGGACGATTGTGAGTACCCGACATCTGAAAAGGACAAGTGTGAAGTACTCATCGAATCCCTACCACCAAGTGTCAGGAAACACTTCTTTGACAAGGAATTTACTTCGCTGGACAAATTGTTGGAGTCATACCAAAGGTATGACAGATTGCTTGCATCGCACAAGTCAAAGAAAGAAGACAATCCAAAGGACAGGAATGAATCTGTCTTCCACGTGTCATCTTCCTTTCCACGCAGTGCTCCACAACGGATTCGAAACCATTCGACTGCGTTCACCGGCCCGAGGCAAAAGCAGAAAGTGTCCCACGTCAGACCCGGCGAGCATCTCAGTCTCCTAGGACAAGTCGCAACTCACTGAATCATCGAGATGTCCAGCGTGTCTGCCTCAAGTGCAAGGACGCAAACCACTTCGCTTCCCGTTGTCCGCTTCCGCTGTCCCAAGAAGTTCTGGAGTGGCAGGAAAGATTTCTGGCGTCCTCACAGTCGCAGACTTCGGGAAACGAATCACTGATGCATCCAATACCTGCGCAGAGACATCAGAAGTAAACCGCGTAAAATGCATCCTTGCAGGTAATTCAAAGGCTATCGAGATAAAAATTGAATGGATGTCCACAACTAGCGCTTCTTGACTCTGGTTCATCGATGTCTCTCATGAATGATAGCGTCGCCGTTGACGCTCCACAAGTTGACGTCTTTGAGCGACCAGCACTGCTGCCTTCCCCGTTCGACATTCCTCGACAATCACTGGCTCCGCGAATTGACGAGCATGGTATTACGCAGCAGCTCAACCACCTTACCCAACTCGTCGCGGCCCTTGCCACCCGTTCCCGAAGCCCTCGCCGCCAAGCCGTCACCGTACCGTCACCGTAGCCCCAGACCTCGTTCTGGGTTCCGCTCCCCTCGCCACTCGCGATCACTCAGCAACAATACCGACGGGGTTTGCTGGTACCATCGCCGCTTCGGCGCAGACGCCTTCCACTGTCTTCAGCCATGTACCAGGACCACGTCCTCGGAAAACTCCCCGGCCCACCACTAGTGGCGGCTGGTGGACACGGCCTCGAAGACAGCCGCCTCCTTTACATTGCTGACCGCGTATCTGGGATGCGGTTCCTGATCGACACAGGTGCCGAGGTCAGCGTCATCCCCGCTCCCCGTTCTTACCGCGGATCTCGAGAGCACTGTTTCACCCTCAAAGCCGCCAACGCGTCAACAATCCCAGTCTACGGCCAACAGTCACTTACTCAAAACATCGGCCTCCGGCGAGTTTTCCGCTGGCTTTTCCTCGAGGCCGACGTTACCCAGGCCATCCTCGGCGCTGACTTTTTGAGGCACTACAAAATCCTTGTTGATGTGTCCCAGAAGCGCCTCATAGACAGCACCACCACATCTCTCACTGTCCACGCTCTTCAGCTACCTGCTCCTCCATCGCACCTGCTGTCATTCACTGCCCCCGACTCCTCTGCAGCGTCCGTCCTTCAGGGGTACCCTCTCTTTCTCGCCCACCTGACTGGACGAAAAAGGCGCAGCATGAAGTCGTGCACCGTGTGATCACCCAGGGCCCACCTGTTCATTTCCGCCCACGCCGACTTGCACCCGAGAAGTACAAGGTAGCCAAAGCGGAGTTTGATCACATGCTTCAACTCGGCATCATCCGCCCTTCCTCGAGTACATAGGTGTCGCCGCTCCACATGGTGCCGAAGAAGACAAGCGACTGGTGACCATGTGGAGACTATCGTACTTTCAACCGTGCAACAGTCCCCGATAGATATCCCATTCCTCACATCTTGGATTTTGCAGCGAACATGGAAGGCGCCACCACCTCTTTTAAGATCGATTTGGTACGGGCCTATGATCAGATCGCGATGGCGGAAGAGGACATCGCTAAAACAGCCATCACAACAAAATTCGGTTTGTTCGAGTTCCTGAGAATGCCATTCGGCCTACGTAATTCGGCACAGACCTTCCAAAGATTCATCGATAACATCATTCGAGGCCTTCCCTTCGTCTACGCCAACATCGATGATCTCGTAGTGGCAAGCTCTTCACCCGAGGAGCACGAACAACACCTTCACGCCCTCTTCACCCGTCTTCAAGAGAACGGCATTGTGGTTAACGCTGCCAAGAGCGAATTTGGCATCCAAGAACTAGACCTCCTCGGCCATCGGATCAACAGCCAAGGCATACCGCCTTTATCTTCTAAAGTTACCGCCATACGAGAGCTTCCACAGCCATCTTCTCTCACCAAACTCCGACAATTCCTCGGGCTGGTAAATTTCAACCGCCGTTTCGTCCCATCGTGCGCCGCTCTGCTTCACCCTTTGGAGGCCCTGCTCTCCACCTCTAAACGCTCTTCTGCAGCGCTTCAGTGGACTCCCGACGCCTCAGCAGCCTTGCAGTCCATCAAAGAAGCTATTGCCCCCGCCACGCTCTTGATCCACCCCGGGCATGATGCACCCACATGCATTATGGTGGATGCGTCCAGCGTTGCAGTCGGCGCCGTACTCCAACAGCAAGTTTCAGAGTCCTGGCACCCACTTGCATTCTTCTCCCCAAAACTCGAGCCTCACGAAACTCGCTACAACACATTCGGCCGAGAGTTACTTACCATCTACCTCGCAATCAAACATTTTCGCCATTTTCTTGGAGGCCGCCCATTTACAGTCTTTACGGATCATAAGCCCCTGACGTACACCTTGTCGTCCTCTGGCTCTGGGTACACCCCCCGTGAAGTCCGGCATCTCTCCTTCATATCAGAGTTTACCACGGACATCCAGCATATCAGCGGCGCCGCAAACACTGTTGCTGACGCCCTCAGTCGCCTGAGCTCGCTCACGCAAGCCGAGCGCACTTCCAACCATGAACCACTCTCACTCGACACCCTGGCTCAGGCACAGCTTGTTGACCCTGAACTCGCCGCCTTTCGCGCTTCAACCTCAACATCCTTGAAGATCGATGACGTCCACCTCCCTGGTACCACGACGGCACGACGGCTGTCGCCTGCGACACGTCCCAGGGCCGCCCTCGTCCTTTTGTCCCCGTTCCCCTTCGGCGTGCCGTCTTCGCCTCGTTCCACAGCCTTTGCCATCCAGGCATCCTGGCTACTCAGCGGCTCATTACCCAGCGTTATGTCTGGCCCCACATGAAGAGGGACATCAAACGCTGGGTCCAGACCTGCCTATCCTGCCAGCGGAACAAGGTCCATCGTCACACTCGCCTGGCTCCTTTTGCTTTCCCACTCCCGTCGAGCCGCTTCGACCGCATACATATAGACCTTGTTGGCCCCCTACGATTGGCCAGCGGTTTCCTGTACATTCTCACCATCGCCGACCGATACACGCGCTGGCCGGAAGCCGTCCCCATCACCGATGCTACCACCCCCACTATCGCCCAAGCGCTCATCAGTGCGTGGATATCACGCTTCGGGGGATATCACCTCTGTCATCACCACTGACAGAGGTGCTGAGTTCGAGTCAGCCCTCTTTACCAATCTCATGGGGACTCCTGGTACGAAGCGTTCCCGCACAACTGCCCATCATCCCACATCCAATGGCCTCGTTGAGCGACTCCATCGGCAGCTGAAGGTCGCCCTCCGCGCCGCCCAGCACACCCCCTGGCCAGAAGCTCTGCCCCTCGTGCTGCTGGGCATCCGAACATCCTTCAAGCCCGACCTCGGCTGCACCCCTGGAGATCTTGTTTATGGTGCCCCCCTACGCCTTTCCGCTGACCTCTTTGAGGGCTCGCCTACTCTGCCGCTCCTGGCTCCCGCCGACCACCATGGACGCTCTCCACCCAACCCCTCCCGTTCCAGTCGCGTCTCCAACGCGTTCCAACACCCCGACCTTGACCGCTGCTCACACGTCTTCGTCCGCTGCGACGGTGTCAAAAAAACCGTTGCAGCCACCTTACTCCGTGCCCTATCCCGTCATACGGAGAACCTCCACCGTCTAAAACCTGCCTTCATCGACGCCTCCACCTTGCCGGCCGTGGCATCGCTTGGTCCCTCCGCCCCGCTTCCTACCAGTCAGCCTGGAGACCTGGAGACCCGTCGCCAGCCCATTCGAGCCCTTCCCGTCCACATGTAACATGGTCCAAGCGCCTAGTCACCAGTCGTCGCTTTACGGCGACTCCCTAGGAGGGGGGCAGCTGTAGCCGCACCACTACCGCCATCGACAGCGCACCCGGAATCGCGGCGCGCAATATTAAACTGCAGCCCAGCCAGTTCGGCTCTGGCTACCAATCAGAACGGTTGTGTCCGTGATTATTCTAGTTGAGCCAACAGCACCGTCGACCGTAAGACTCCACGGAGCCAACGGTCAACCTCTTGTTATACACGGCCAAGCCAGCGTGGAAGTCTCAGTCGATGGACAAACGTTCCAGCATTCGTTCATCGTGGTTCCTCACCTAGAAGTGGACAATATTCTTCTGGGAATTTCCTTCAGACATCACAAGCTGTCATTTACTGGGGCAGGAGCAGCTTCGAAGTAACAGCCACGAAACCCACTGAACGGGTCCAGCTTTCGAAGCAAGTGGTCGTGCCTCCCCGCTGTCGCAAGGGAGTCTAGGTGAAAACCTTGCAACACGAACGTGCCGTCCTGATCACAGGTACTAAAAGTTTTACCGAACGATATGGACTGGACGTGGAGCCCATGATGGTTGAACCACGATCCTCCCTTTCGGTATTATTGATCAAGCCATCGTTAGAACCTGTCTTGGTACCAGCCTACGCGACCGTTACGCTCGCCGAAGAAGTGTTGGATATTGAGGATGTGCTTGTGACCGACTCTGAAGTTGACCGAGCGTTACATTGCTCAACGGACGAAGACTCGCCAACCAGTACACCTCATTCCACCCCTTCACCGAACAAGACCGTCGTCATAGACGGTATCTCTTTCAACGTTGGAGCTGATCTAACCAGCACGCAGCAAGCAACTGTGCGAGATTTTCTCTGCAAGCATCTTTCGTCTTTTGCAAGAACTTCTACTGACGTTGGGCATTGTCGAGGTCAGACTCATGCAATCCCAACGGAGGACACAACAGCCGTAACGCAACGACCAGGGCAACTATCAGCGGCTCAGAGAGATCTCGTCAAAGCCACGATTAAGGATCTCATTGATGCTGGTTTAGTTCGACCGTCACGCAGCGCCTTGGCATCTCCATTAGTCCTTGTCAAGAAGAACGATGGCACTACACGCATGTGTGTAGACAACCGGAAACTGAATGCCGTCACACAAGACTGCGTGTATCCCTTTCCCCTTATCAAAGATGCTTTACAAGCCCTTACTGGCAGCAAGTACTTCTCCGTCATGGACCTCGCATCTGGATTTCACCAAATTCCGATGAAGACAGAAGACGTTGAGAAGACTGCCTTCGTAACGTCTTTGGGTTCTCTACGAATATTTGAGGATGCCTTTCGGCTTGAAAGGAGCACCATTCACCTGTCAACTAGCCGTCGACATAGTTATCGATGACGCGAAGTTTAACTACGCTCATGTGTACATGGACGACTGCGTAGTCTACAGCTGAACCTTCGAGGAACACATGGAGCATCTCGGAACAATTTCCCAACGATTCCAAGATGCAGACTTCAAGTCCAAGCCCACAAAATGCTTCTTTTTCTGTGGCCAAATTTCCTACCTGGGACATGTCGTCACTAGACATGGTGTTTCCACAGACACCGGAAAGATCGCAGCGGTACAGCGGTTTCCGACGCCGAAAAATATCAAAGAGTTGCAATCATTTCTCGGGCATGCTGCATGCCTCCGGAAGTTCATTCCAGGCTACAGTGTCCTCGCTGCGCCTTTACGTGAACTTATGAAGAAGGACGTGGCTTTCACCTGAACGGACGCTCACTCTTCACCCTTTTGCGAAGGCATTCTCGATCACTACATGCACGTTGTGGTACCCGGAAGCAGCAACGAAGAGCCGTTAAGGAGTTCGTAGTACTCGACAGCGCCCTCTACAAAGCTCACGAGGGCCCCGCTCATCAGCGCTTTCTTATCTGCCGGCCACGAACCAGAATTGACTACGTGCTTCGGGAATTCCACGGGCAGGAAGTATGGTGCGCACATGGGCATCATAATGACTTATGAAGCTATCCGCACCAAGTACCATTGGCCTAAAATATTCGCCGATGTCAAGAAATTCGTCCAACATTGCGACCTGTGCCAAAGATACAACATGTCAACGTTCTCTTCATGTCTTTTGCAGCCAATACCAGTCCATGCACCATTTCACACGGCGGGGCTGGATATCATAGGTCCGTTTCCATCTTCACGGCGTTACAAATACGCGGTTGTCGCCATAGACTACCTGACCAAGTTTGTAGAAGCGAAACCTGTGAGTAATATTGAAGCCAAAACAATCTAGCATTTTATGGAGGAGAGGCTTGTATTGAAGCACGGCTGTCCGGCAGTGCTTATCACCGACACGGGGACTAAAATGATGGCGAAGTGGACAGAGCGATTCCTTCGACACCGCGGGATTATGCACAGCCCGATGACTGCGTATCGTCCTGCAGCTAACGGACTGTGCGAAAGAGCCAACAAGACCATAAAATAAATGATGACCCTGATGACAGCGGAGGGAGAAAAATGGGTCGACGTTCTTCCTTACGTGGTATTTGTTACAATACTGACTACCAGATTCCGTCAAACAGTCGCCCTTCTTCCTCGTCTACGGACGTGATCCAGTGAACAAGAGAGCAATTGATGTTCTGAGGCTGGAACAACATAGAAGGGACAGATACAACAAAGCCTCAAATTGCCTAAGGAATCAACGATGAAAGTGATCCAGTGATCCAAAATCGTGATCCAGAGCTCCGGCTAGATGTCGTTTTTAACCGTCAGGAACTCGCCGAACCCAAGGACGCAGCAAATTATACAAGCCTGGTACACGAGCGACTAGCCTGCGCCCGGAAACTGGCGGCGGATAACATCAAACTAGCCCAGGAGAAACAAAAGAATTACAATCCCCTAGTGAAAACACCCCTCAGGTCTAATGTGTTATGGGACTGAGAGGTCATCTCAGCCTGAGAGGGCCTCTCAGGTTGGTGGACCACTCAGGACCTCTCAGAAGCTAATGCCCAGGTCGGACATCGGAACATCAATGTTCAATTTCGCCGTCTACGCTGCACCTGTCGTCGGAGCGGTACAATCATACAGTGCTATGATACACCAGAGATAGATACAGACAAGTACATGTCACAAAACTCCACATATGTTGAGTTCCTTCGATTGTACAGATACAGTCAAGGCATGCACACTGCTATCAGATTACCTAACAGTTATTTCAAATGTCTTGCAGAACTGTAAATATGTAATATTCGTTGAAGGATCGCTCGCAAGAAACTACACGAAACGGTAAATAGCAGCAACAGAAACTAGATTTAGCACTTACATGTCTACGAAAGCATACAGTCATCATCAACACATACTGTCGTATTCCACAAAGCGTGAACTCATGGGACACATATTCGCAATGTCCGTACAGCGGCGATGAAAAATATTCTTGAGGAACTCTGCTTCTCGGTTCGTCTGTTCGTCTGTTTTATACGTATACTTGGGGACTCGCGATGCACCGTCTAGTTTCCCTTGCTTGCGTAAGACGCCAACTAACTGGCGAAATTGGGTTCTCACCATCTGTCGCTTCGTACGATATTCATCTGTAAGAAATACAATTTCAAAATGTCATTGTAAGTCAGTGTGTAGGCATCGAAATATATAACATACCGTTTCGCGCAAAGCGCCGTTGGTAACCTAACGTGGTTGGTAATCTTCTTATCGGCGCACATAATGCGTGTCTGCGAACAGTCGTAAAACCGTAAAGTGAACAGGAATGCCTGTCACTCACAAAAGCATATTTGACACATCGTCTACATACCTCAAAAACAGTTCGAATCCCGAAGACAAAACGCAAATTACTTGAGCGGCCGACGTCCTCACACTTCAACGTTTCAAAACAGTCTGATTGATCCGCTGGCGACTGGCTGAAACGCTTCCACTTACGTGCAGTGCAATAATGCACGGATTGCAAGAACAATAGCTTCAAGGGGGAACGACAATACAATGTTATCACGACACGTGTTCCTTGGAGGAATAATGCACAAACATGTGAAATCTTGTGGACTATTTTCCAAAACGGACGGGGTAGCATGTCCCGCGGCGTGGAAAAAATGTAGCAACTTGCTCTGAGAGGTGTTGCACGACGCACAGTCGCAAAGCTGTCTGAGAGGTCCCCCCAAACCCCTCAGGGCTATATGAATGATTCTACAACGTCTTCCAGATTTTCCCTAAAAAGTCCTCTCAGACCCCTCTGTGCTGCCTGAAAGGTCCTCTCAGACCTTTCAGAAGTGTTAAAGGGTCCTACTAGACCTTTCAAGATTTCTTGAAAGGTCCTTTTGAAAAATTTTGAGAGAAATTTTGAGAGGTCTCTTAGACACATTTTCGATAGGGTTCGACCACGGTCGCAAGGATATCGTCCTCGAAAAAGGTCAGCTGGTTCTTCTGCAGTCTCCACCTACAGGCATCAAAGGACCGAAGAAGTTCACAGCACCATTTCGTATCGTTGCACGTCTTTCTCCTGTGAACTACGAAATTGAGCCAGAAGACTGTACCTGGAGCGACGTCGTACATGTGGAAAAGCTCAAGCCTTATTTGAAGCCAATTTCCTTGTACAGTTGAACATTGCGTGTCATTAGTAACTACCCATTCCGCATGTTGTCACAGTGTATATATTTATATTGACTGCTGTCTGGATGACATCTTCCAAAGCCGGGGGATGTGACGAAGACGAAGTGACGCGATCTGGGGCGCGTTCTTGGCCATCTCATCGCAGCGCAGCCGTCAGCGCTGTTCGTCACCGTCACCGCGACGCTGAGAAGATGACGATATGCACCGAGTAGCCAAGAACGCCCTACAAACACGTCGTCGTCTGCTGCGCTTCCGCTCCCCACATCCGGGTCGCTCTCATGACGCTACTCTCGCAACCCGACGCCTATTTTTAGCTACAGAAATTAGAAACTTTTTTCGATATGATGGTTTTCGTTGCGGTAACTGAATGTGATTCCTACTTTTGTCAAATGTTGTTGCATTTTACACGCCGACAAAGGGCTCAGATCATAACTACAGTATTATAAAACCGTAACTTCACCTGAGCGAATGAGAACGTTCCAAGAATCGTCTGCTATCTCGATGAGGCGGTTCTGGCGCGCATTTCAGATACCATTTGCAGCAAGTTTATAATTTGCACCAGGTAAGTTGGCTAGTTATATTTGGAAGTACCATGACTGTGACATAGCGGTTGTTTCGACCGGCAAACACGAAAAAAATGTGTGATGTACGTACTTCCAGCTCAAGCGAAATGGCAATGTCAGAAGCGCAGAAAATGCAGCTCCTATCCTACATGGAGGAGTTCCCGGAGCTCTGCAATAACCGGGAGTTCAAACGAGGCGAAACGAAGGAGGACAGACGCAAGAAATGGGAAGAAATAGCGTCGTCCCTAAATGCTCTAGGCGGCATCATCAAAACAGCTGCCGGGTGGCAGGTGTTGTGGCGGAATTGGCGCTACCGAGTCCGCCGAAATGCACGGACGAACCTCGCCAACATTTTATGTACCGGCGGAGGTGGCGGCATAACCATCAATGACGGGACAGAGCCAGAAGACGAGGGCACAACGCGTGTCGTCGATGTTGCTTCTGGGCTCCAGGGCCTCGATTCCCGTGTTATGGCACTACTGGGTTGGGACACAGTGACAGGTGCTTCCGGGGGTGCCAACCTTGCAGAAGATGGGACGCTCATCCCAGAAGTGGTACGTATAGTACTTTTGTGAAATAGTAAGTTTGAAAGTGTTAAAAACGACATGAAAAATACGTACCAGCTTCATTTACCTCACGAAAAAAAAAAAAATGTATACTGTATATAGCGATGCAGTTGCAATTGCACCAAGGTCTACCCAGGGGTGCTCACGGCGACGCTTGTCCATTTTCTCTTGAACTGAACGGATTATGGTGTACTTACATTTGGTACATGTGCCAGCATGCAATGCTAGTGGTACATATTTATTAAGGAGTACGAATACAAACAAAAAAAAACGGATAGAAAGTGCGGAATTTTATTGTTGTAGAGGCACACTTTGTTGGTGTAGCACACACTCTTTATCGCACACTATACAGGCCACTATCTATGTACAAAACACTCGAAGATAAACACTGCTCTTGTTATGTAACACAGTGTGCTGTTTTGCAGATCTGTCCCCAGCCTGCAGAGGACATCCAGGGTCAGGACAATCCTCGAATCATGGTACACAAAAAGTGACATGTCACAAGCAAGTGGAGACTGATAAAATATATGTTACAGGACACTGCGGGACCAAGCAGCTCCACCACTCCTCCTAACCCAGTAGCGACCAACGTCACTAGGCCGCAAACTTCGACAGGGGAGCCTCGAGTGCAGCGGCCACGTTAAGAACGTCGCCGCAGACGCAGAAGGGTCCCCCTTCCTGTAGCTGTACGCATAGTCAGCGTGCAGGAACGGCTGACTAATGAGGTGGCGCAGCTAAGAGAGGTAAAAATATCATTGGCACCATGCTGCTCTTGACATTTCATTGAATGGCTTCCGCACAATCACAGCTCATTTCTTTACCGAGACAGTCCTTGCTGTTACAATTACATTTCATTAGTTTTGGCTTGTTATGCACAGTTGCTTATGCCCCTCATTTGCCCAATGACCGAGTACGTCACATTGTTGCTAAACAGAGAAAGAGGCATGCAAGCATGAGGTAAGTTTCATCCTCAGGACTCTTAGGTTAGCCAGACTTGCAAAACATGATTACCACTGGTTCAGTTCCAGCTACATTTGTCTACTAGGTTGCCCTTGAGAGTTGCATGTATTTTTCCTCTGTAAAAATTAAGGTTCCACGTTTATAGGAATTTGCAGGAACGTATGTTCATGTGAGATTGTTGTCACACTACTAAATTCAAAAGGGTGTTCACTTCACATCATCTCTATTTCTGCATTGTAAACGCCTTGTGTTTATGCTGAAAGGGACAGCCAGAATGACCTAAAATACCACGTGATTTGTTTTTGCAATCACTGTTACGTAAGCCTGTGCATTAGACCTTTACAAGAGCAATTATGCAAGAAACGACATGCTGCTCATCAAGAAAATATTAAGGATAGAAACTTGCAGTTGCGATGAAGCACACATTTTCTGACAGGCTGTTAGAAATATCTGTCGACAATTGTCTCGCGCACATGCATCGCCTGCGATGTCAGAGAGTTGTTGTGACTACTCTGTCCGTCCTCCTCGCTGGTTTCATCTTCTGTCACTGGCAAGGTGTCACTGGCATTTTCTGTAGCTGCTGGCTCAGGATCGTCTGCAGGATCAGTCAAGTTGTACGCAATGCACATATTGTGTAGGACAGCACAGGCGGTGATAATGTTGCAGGCTCTGTCCGGTGCAAAGTGAAGTGTGCGGTACCTCTGTAGACACCGGAACCGCATTTTGAGCACTCCAAAGCAATGCTCAATTCGGACTCTAGTCCTGCTGTGAGCCCTGTTATATGCTGTTTCCTTGTGTGATGCAGGATTTCGGAAGGGAGTCATTAACCAGGGCTCCAGGGGGTAGCCAAGATCTCCTGTGAAGAATACAAGAGAAGGATATGTTACATATGTATATACATGTAGGAAATGTCGAGATGATAAAAGGCAAACAGGAAATCACAGTGGGGAGTTTTACTGCAGCTAGAGACAGCGACCTATATTACGGCAAACAGCACTGCATTTGATTGGATTTCACACACTCACGTCAAAAGCAGCACTATCTGTCGAATTGTCACGCTTCGCCCCTATCAATGTCAATAAATTTCCCTTTGTGCTTTCTTGTAAGCTCTGTTGTAAGCAATGTTTGTTACTGTTTCGTTCCCTTGACAAACTTATTACTACCAATAATACATTTCAAAAAGTATGCATTGCTACTACATACCCCTAGCACATTCAGTGCATGATATCCTTTGTTGCAGTAGTAGTTGCCATCAGTAAAACGTGGATCCATGTTGCTGGGCGCTATGATTGCAACGGCTGTGCCGTCGACTGCACCTGCGTGAATAGAGGCCATACAGGTAGTAGTAAAACGTAACTGAGCGTACTTTTACAACATACCAAGACATCCAGGCAGCCCTGCAATCTCGTAGAATCCACGTTTCACGGCCAGCTTCTCCTCGGGTGTTTGCGGGAAGCGCAGATATTTGGAGGCACAGATTTTTTATAACAGCCAGGCTGACGGCATGTATCGACTCCGAGACCGGGCCCTTGGTCGTGGCGAAGTACTCTTCGCGAGCTATGTTACCAAGAAAGGCCCCTGTCGCGTAGAAGCGTAGTGCCATGAGCACCCGTTGTTCAACCGTCAGCGTTGTGGATCGCCATTGCTGCGCTGCAAGTGTTAAGATTGCGAGTTCAAATATAATACACGGGCATCTCATATCCACAGTGCAGTTTTCCGGCATTACCAACTGCAGCGATATTTAATGAGTTAGAGACCCCGTAGAAGCACGCTATAGCAGCACCTCTCCATCGATAAACAAAAGCAATGCATACGTCGCTTCAAGTCTTCGGTGACAGCTTCGCAGACCTCTTTAGCTGCTTCTTTGGACAGCCGGAAGTGCCTTATGAAGGCATCGTCGGACAGGACAACAAACGCGTCACTGTTTGAACGAAATACGCGAGTTGCTTCGTCCTCACATACGCCAACATCCTCGAAAAATGCGTAGAGTTCCGCCATGTTTTCTTCGCAGACGACGCTGACTGGGGACGAACGACGCGAAGATTTCCGTCGATCGCTTAGCGCAGCTCGTCACCGTTGTCAAGGAAACGGCGCGCGCACGTGACCCCCATCGTCGCCTGCACGTGCAAGGCCGTTCTTGGCATGGTTCTTGGCCATCCTCCACCGCAGCTGCGCATCTCGGTAACCGTCATTTGGGTGAGGGTGACAGACGACGGAAATCTTCGCGTCGTTCGTCCCCAGTCAGCGTCGTCTGCGAAGCAAACATGGCGGAACTCTACGCATCTTTCGAGGATGTTGGCGTATGTGAGGACGAAGCAACTCGCGTATTTCGTTCAAACGGTGACGCGTTTGTTGTCCTGTCCGACGATGCCTTCATAAGGCACTTGCGGCTGTCCAAAGAAGCAGCTAAAGAGGTCTGCGAAGCTGTCACCGAAGACTTGAAGCGACGTATGTATGGCTTTTTGTTTATCGATGGGGAGGTGCTGCTATAGCGTGCTTCTACGGGGTCTCTAACTCATTAAATATCGCTGCAGTTGGTAAGAGTAATGCCGGAAAACTGCACTGTGGATATGAGATGCCCGTGTATTATATTTGAACTCGCAATCTTAACACTTGCAGCGCAGCAATGGCGATCCACAACGCTGACGGTTGAACAACGGGTGCTCATGGCACTACGCTTCTACGCGACCGGGGCCTTTCTTGGTAACATAGCTCACGAAGAGTACTTCGCCACCACCAAGGGCCCGGTCTCGGAGTCGATACATGCCGTCAGCCTGGCTGTCATAAAAAATCTGGCCCCCAAGTATCTGCGCTTCCCGCAAACACCCGAGGAGAAGCTGGCCGTGAAACGTGGATTCTACGAGATTGCAGGGCTGCCTGGGTGTCTTGGTATGTTGTAAAAGTACGCTCAGTTACGTTTTACTACTACGTGTATGGCCTCTATTCACGCAGGTGCAGTCGACGGCACAGCCGTTGCAATCATAGCGCCCAGCAACATGGATCCACGTTTTACTGATGGCAACTACTACTTCCACAAAGGATATCATGCACTGAATCTGCTAGGGGTATGTAGTAGCAGTGCATACTTTTTGAAATGTATTATTGGTAGTAATAAATTTGCCAAGGGAAAGAAACAGTAACAAACATTACTCTGCATGCACAGATTTGTGATGCCAATCGCAGAATCCTCCACGTAAACGCAAGGTATCCAGGGAGCTGTCACGACGCTGCTGTCTGGGCTATATGCAGGATACGACAAAGAGCTTCGGTGCTGTTTGATGACGGTGAATGGCTGCTAGGTAAGTGTGAGGTTCATAGTCTAAAGAAAATTGCTGTGTAAACATATATGTGATTATGTTTATTATGATAACAAGAGGATAGTTGTTGAAAGGTGAAACACTGAAGAAATGTGATTAATTTACAAATATGCGGGTGAGAGGCTGGAGCATTTCCATTTGTACACAATAAAATGAATGTTACCATTAATGTACAGTGAACATAGCAGATGAGAGAGGGTACAAAGGTTGGTTATGGATGGGATAAATATAGTGAACAGTGCACTGACCCAATGAATGAAATATATACATATAGTTGAAAGGCTAAAGTGAACGCTTAATAACTTGTACAAAGCAAGTAGGGAAATTATGATCACGTAAGAGCTTACAAGAAAGCACAAAGGAAAATTTATTTACATTGATAGGGGCGAAGCGTGACAATTCGACAGATAGTGCTGCTTTTGACGTGAGTGTGTGAAATCAAATCAAATGCAGTGCTGTTTGCCGTAATATAGGTCGCTGCCTCTAGCTGCAGTAAAACTCCCCACTGTGATTTCCTGTTTGCCTTTTATCATCTCGACATTTCCTACATGTATATACACATGTAACATATCCTTCTCTTGTATTCTTCACAGGAGATCTTGGCTACCCCCTGGAGCCCTGGTTAATGACTCCCTTCCGAAATCCTGCATCACACAAGGAAACAGCATATAACAGGGCTCACAGCAGGACTAGAGTCCGAATTGAGCATTGCTTTGGAGTGCTCAAAATGCGGTTCCGGTGTCTACGGAGGTACCGCACACTTCACTTTGCACCGGACAGAGCCTGCAACATTATCACCGGCTGTGCTGTCCTACACAATATGTGCATTGCGTACAACTTGACTGATCCTGCAGACGATCCTGAGCCAGCAGCTACAGAAAATGCCAGTGACACCTTGCCAGTGACAGAAGATGAAACCAGCGAGGCGGACGGACAGAGCAGTCAAAACAACTCTCTGACATCGCAGGCGATGCATGTGCGCGAGACAATTGTCGACAGATATTTCTAACAGCCTGTCAGAAAATGTGTGCTTCATCGCAACTGCTAGTTTCTATCCTTAATATTTTCTTGATGAGCAGCATGTCGTTTCTTGCATAATTGCTCTTGTAAAGGTCTAATGCACAGGCTTACGTAACAGTGATTGCAAAAACAAATCACGTGGTGTTTTAGGTCATTCTGGCTGTCCCTTTCAGCATAAACACAAGGCGTTTACAAGGCAGAAATAGAGATGATGTGAAGTGAGCACCCTTTTGAATTTAGTAGTGTGACAACAATCTCCCATGAACATAGGTTCCTACAAATTCCTATAAACGTGGAACCTTAATTTTTACAGAGGAAAAATACATGCAACTCTACAGGGCAACCTAGTAGACAAATGTAGCTGGAACTGAACCAGTGGTAATCATGTTTTGCAAGTCTGGCTAAACTAAGAGTCCTGAGGATGAAACTTACCTCATGCTTGCATGCCTCTTTCTCTGTTTAGCAACAACGTGACGTACTCGGTCATTGGGCCAATGAGGGGCATAAGCAACTGTGCATAACAAGCCAAAACTAATGAAATGTAATTGTAACAGCAAGGGCTGTCTCGGTAAAGAAATGAGCTGTGATTGTGCGGAAGCCATTCAATGAAATGTCAAGAGCAGCATGGTGCCAATGATATTTTTACCTCTCTTAGCTGCGCCACCTCATTAGTCAGCCGTTCCTGCACGCTGACTATGCGTACAGCTACAGGAAGGGGGACCCTTCTGCGTCTGCGGCGACGTTCTTGACGTGGCCGCTGCACTCGAGGCTCCCCTGTCGAAGTTTGCGGCCTAGTGACGTTGGTCGCTACTGGGTTAGGAGGAGTGGTGGAGCTGCTTGGTCCCGCAGTGTCCTGTAACATATATTTTATCAGTCTCCACTTGCTTGTGACATGTCACTTTTTGTGTACCATGATTCGAGGATTGTCCTGACCCTGGATGTCCTCTGCAGGCTGGGGACAGATCTGCAAAACAGCACACTGTGTTACATAGCAAGAGCAGTGTTTATCTTCGAGTGTTTTGTAAATAGATAGTGGCCTGTATAGTGTGCGATAAAGAGTGTGTGCTACACCAACAAAGTGTGCCTCTACAACAATAAAATTCCGCACTTTCTATCCGTTTTTTTGTTCGTATTCGTACTCCTTAATAAATATGTACCACTAGCATTGCATGCTGGCACATGTACCAAGTGTAAGTACACCATAATTCGTTCAGTTCAAGAGAAAATGGACAAGCATTGCCGTGAGCACCCCTGGGTAGACCTTGGTGCAATTGCAACTGCATCTGTATACAGTATACTTTTTTTTTGTGAGGTAAATGAAGCTGGTACGTATTTTTCATGTCGTTTTTAACACTTTCAAACTTACTATTTCACAAAAGCACTATACGTACCACTTCTGGGATGAGCGTCCCATCTTCTGCAAGGTTGGCACCCCCGGAAGCACCTGTCACTGTGTCCCAACCCAGTAGTGCCATAACACGGGAATCGAGACCCTGGAGCCCAGAAGCAACATCGACGACACGCGTTGTGCCCTCGTCTTCTGGCTCTGTCCCGTCGTTGATGGTTATGCCGCCACCTCCGCCGGTACTTAAAATGTTGGCGAGGTTCGCCCGTGCATTTCGGCGGACTCGGTAGCGCCAATTCCGCCACAACACCTGCCACCCGGCAGCTGTTTTGATGATGCCGCCTAGAGCATTTAGGGACGACGCTATTTCTTCCCATTTCTTGCGTCTGTCCTCCTTCGTTTCGCCTCGTTTGAACTCCCGGTTATTGCAGAGCTCCGGGAATTCCTCCATGTAGGATAGGAGCTGCATTTTCTGCGCTTCTGACATTGCCATTTCGCTTGAGCTGGAAGTACGTACATCACACATTTTTTTCGTGTTTGCCGGTCGAAACAACCGCTATGTCACAGTAATGGTACTTCCAAATATAACTAGCCAACTTACCTGGTGCAAATTATAAACTTGCTGCAAATGGTATCTGAAATGCGCGCCAGAACCGCCTCATCGAGATAGCAGACGATTCTTGGAACGTTCTCATTGGCTCAGGTGAAGTTACGGTTTTATAATACTGTAGTTATGATCTGAGCCCTTTGTCGGCGTGTAAAATGCAACAACATTTGACAAAAGTAGGAATCACATTCAGTTACCGCAACGAAAACCATCATATCGAAAAAAGTTTCTAATTTCTGTAGCTAAAAATAGGCGTCGGGTTGCGAGAGTAGCGTCATGAGAGCGACCCGGATGTGAGGAGCGGAAGCGCAGCAGACGACGACGTGTTTGAAGGGCGTTCTTGGCTACTCGGTGCATATCGTCATCTTCTCAGCGTCGCGGTGACGGCGACGAACAGCGCTGACGGCTGCGCTGCGATGAGATGGCCAAGAACGCGCCCCAGATCGCGTCACTTCGTCTTCGTCACATCCCCCGGCTTTGGAAGATGTCATCCAGACAGCAGTCAATATAAATATATACACTGTGACAACATGCGGAATGGGTATTTACTAATGACACGCAATGTTCAACTGTACAAGGAAATTGGCTTCAAATAAGGCTTGAGCTTTTCCACATGTACGACGTCGCTCCAGGTACAGTCTTCTGGCTCAATTTCGTAGTTCACAGGAGAAAGACGTGCAACGATACGAAATGGGGCTGTGAACTTCTTCGGTCCTTTGATGCCTGTAGGTGGAGACTGCAGAAGAACCAGCTGACCTTTTTCGAGGACGATATCCTTGCGACCGTGGTCGAACCCTATCGAAAATGTGTCTAAGAGACCTCTCAAAATTTCTCTCAAAATTTTTCAAAAGGACCTTTCAAGAAATCTTGAAAGGTCTAGTAGGACCCTTTAACACTTGCGCTGCGATGAGATGGCCAAGAACGCACCCCTGGGCTCGTCGGTAAAAATAAAAGAAGGAAGACGAGAGCGATTCTCTCTCTTTTTCAGCCTGATCTCGGCCTGGTCGCTTGTTGTTTCGTGTAGCCTCCAGCCACCTTACAAACCTCTATCGTCCATTTAGAAATAAAGCATAAATCTATGCTCAGGGCGAATGGTATTCGTTTCTTTTTCTTTTTTTGGAACATAGTTGAAAAACGTGTTACAAAAGATACCTCTCTATGGTGAAGCTGGATAGGCTATTCAAAATGTGCATTACACAAGTTCCAGTGCTTGCCCTCGTGCTTTAAGTAAAGCGTTGTCCATGTGTTCGAAATGAAATTGGAATGAAATCACGCCATTCACGACGTACGAGAAGTTTTTTGACACTGTACCTATCGTCAAGTGCCTCGAGAGTACGCATGCGGTTGTCATCACGACAAAAGATGGATGCGTAAACCAGCGAGCTCCCTCCGCAGAGAAACTCCACTGAAGAGCGGATGATCGGCGATAGAACTGTCCCTGCACTCTCATGGACAGCAGACACCCGGTGTTCGTCAGGTTTCATTGGAGTACACCGAGTGCAGGGGCATCTGTCATTTCCAAGTGGACTAATCTAAAATGCCTGACACTGCACAATCATCATGAGTGAACGGACATGATAGGCTTACCTGGAAGTGCCGGCGGGAAGTGACTATTATCGGCCGTGTGATACGCCCACACCGACGTTCAGGTTTGCATGCCACTGCATGCCTATAATGAGGCCTAACCACAAGGGGGCACATCGCGCAGGTGGTGGACAGAGCCGTTTATAGAGAGAGTTTGGCCATTGGGAGGAGCCTAACTTAAAGCGCGTCATGCGAGGTCACGGCTGAACGACCTCCCTCGTCGTGCTCTATTGTTATCCAGTCGTCAACCGGTCGCAGACGCCATATTGATGCTGATCGTTGTTTACAATTCGAGAAGACACGTGCGTACTTCTTGCTTCGAAAGCCTTTCGTCCTTGAACTCTTTCTGTTCGGCAACAAAGCCCCCCTTATCACTTGCGCAGGTGGGTCATAAGCCGGTTATTCCTGTAGATTACATTCAACACGGCCACGAAGGTGTCGACCAGCTGGCGGACAGCATCAATATGGCGCGGACTAGATGGCTGATAAGCGGAGTCCGCTCGGATTCAGGCTTTTTGGGCGGCGCAACGACGACTCTGACGTCAAAACAAGCTCCTCCCATGAAACGGCAAAAGATCAAAGAATGGCCAAACTCTCCCTATAAATGGCTCTGGTGGTGGACAGGAACTACTCGTGGGACTATTTGCAGACATCCTGTTTCTGTGTTTTGACCTTCGCTCCGTGTCCCCTTGTTGCAACTTATTCCATATGATCGATATGGTGGGGAGCGAGGCTTCTAGAAAAGGATGTTTGTGATAAATGGGAATACAACAATTATTATGGCAAATTTCTTTTCATACTTCATATTTCGGAAAAGGTGGTAATTCAGGTCAGAAATGCTATCGCTGTCGTGGTGTAGCGGTAGCATATCTGACAAAATTACCACCTTTTCCGAAGTTGTCTGATTTAATAGATTCCTTAACGGGCGTTGTGTTTTACTGTCATGTAGGTGTGCTCGCGTGTGTTGTGTTGCGTTCTCCATGCCACTATCACAGCTTTGCGTGGAATCTTCCATAACACAACTGTATTGTTCCTCTGCAGCTATATCATAACAAACTCTAGAAGTGCGAACACAGTCCATGACGACAAGGCCTGAGCTTGGAAGCAACAAGAAGACGATTTAAC
The DNA here is from genome assembly GCF_037126465.1 of Ornithodoros turicata. NCBI lineage: Eukaryota > Metazoa > Arthropoda > Arachnida > Ixodida > Argasidae > Ornithodoros > Ornithodoros turicata. The sequence goes on from NC_088204.1 coordinate 35,407,458, forward strand.
GTAACACAACAAGCTCCTCATACGTGCTGTGTTCAGGGGTCGCCCAGTTTGGGTTTGGGATTAGGCATAGTGGTTCGGTTCGTGTACAATTCCGTACCAGCGCAAAATATCGGCTCGAACCGGAAATAAAAAGGCTTGAGTTTAATAGTCTTAATGTTTCGGACAACAAGACAACGGAGAGCACACATCCTTGTGTTTGAGAGCGAAGTAAGACGACACACACACGGAACTCAAACCAGCAGATAAGTTTAATGTATCAGTTCTCGCACCAGCTGACTCGCTTATTGTTCCTTGCGTCAGAGCAAAAAACAGAGTTAACAGTGAGTATTCTTATGAAATGAGCAACTCGAGATATCAATCAAGCCATAACTGGCCGTATGCCGTCATGCACGTCCGTAACGTCATGCACAGAGGCATTAACATCGATACTGTCTATTGCACAGGTGTGTGATTGATCACAACAGCACCGCTAGGCACATTGTATCTCACTAGGTGTCGACTAATAATGTGTGTAGTGGTATTAAAAGTCCAAAGGTGCACAATACATTCAATACAGGGTGGGGACATGTGAAACCAATGTGAACCCGTAGTTACCTTCCAACCATTTCTAAAGGAACTCAGTTCAGCTCTCAGGTCTTTGCAGAGTTCATACGAGACCACAACAAAGCAACTGTGGAGTGACCTTCTTATCTTTCAAAAGCAGGTGTGCAGTCATCTCAGCCCTCAATTTTCTACATGTTCCAGAACCTGGAACAGGAACGAAAGCAGACCGGTTATACGAAACGTACTGATGGAGTATTGCTGTCATGTGAAAAGCTGTTGCAGTGACTGACAGAACTGCATAAAAACTAACTGTAGTATGCATATTTCATTTCACCTTATGTGCAGAGGTTATGATGCGAAGGGTTCAGGAACTAAGCTTCATAATCACAAGAGCTGTAAAAGAATTTGTACGAGGATCAGATTCAACGCGCAGGCTGGTCAAACATGACGAATATTAAAGGGGCCGAAAAGTGAATATAAACCTATCGAAACATGTTCAGCGCAAAGCTTGAACCTTCAAAAGCTCAAATATCAAAGAACTCCGCTGAAATCGCTGTAGTTTTTCTGTAACCGAATTTTCGATGATTACATGTCCAGGGACCTAGTAGGGAACCGACCAGTCTGCCGACAATTGCATCACCCCGCGCCATCTGTCGAGTACGCATGTAATACGCGAGCTGCTGCTCGCTAATCCGGCGAATACGAAAATGGCAGAGGGCATTTGTGACCACTTTCTATGTCTAGGATGTGGAACCTCTCGAACATGAGTGCGCTGGAATTCCGCATTCGAGAACAGATCGCTCACACAGAACTTCTGTTCGTGCGATAGCGTGCTGGAAAGTGTGTGCTTCGCAGCAGAAGATTCCTCGTCCAGAGATTTACCGGAGTCACATTCGTCCTCACCGGTACCTCACCGTGCCGTGAACGCAGACTGGTTTGTAAAATTTGCATACGAGGGGCGTTCAAGTCAAACCGGGACTTTTCATTTTTCGCAAAAGTAAAATGAACTTACAGGCAAGAAATTAGTTTTATTTTTCCACGTAATCTCCAGCAGCACTAGTGCACTTGTCCCAACGTTTCACGAGGGCTTGGATGCCAGCAGCGTAGCGGCGCGCAGCAGCCATGGTCGGACCTCATTCTTGACCTCGTCGTCGCAGCTAGGCCCCCAAGGAACGCCTTCAGTGGCCCGAAGCGATGGAGATCGCTGGGGGCGAGGTCTGAACTGTAAGGGGGATGTGGCAGCAACTACCAGCCAAGTTCCTTTAAGGTGCGTGTCGTGAGATGGGTGGTATGCGGGCATGCGGGCGTGCATCGTAATGTAGAAGGAGGACTCCTTTGCTGATTAGGCCCGGCCGATTTTGCTTCAGCGCCTTATGCGCACCCCTGAGAATCTGGCAGTAGTATGCACTCTCGATCGCACTATATGCACTATTGACATCGAGACATGTTATCCGTCGGTTCTTGAGGATCAGGCGCTCCGCAAGTTGGATCTTCTCAGGAACTCTGACACTGGGCTCTGAGCCGCCCAGGCCGGGGTCGTCCTGCACTGATGTACGGCCGTCTAGGAACCGTTTGCACCACTCGAACGCTTTGCTGCGGCTAAGTGTATCGTGGCCATACTGAGCCTGAAGTCTTGTGTGAATTTCAGATGACTTTACGCCTTCATTCACGAGAAACTTCATGACAATTCGCTGTTCGATGTGCGCGTTCACCCCGTTGTCGGCCATCTTGTCCAGCACGTGTCTTCTGTTCTGCACAAACTTTGGACCACCACGTGGTGAACGCGGAGGTCTGTCGCGTGTGAAAATGACCAAAAAGAAGTAGCGCGAGCCGTTTGTACAGCCAGGAGACAGAAAGTCCCGGTTTGAATTGAACACCCCTCGTATATCAGGGAGAAGCACTTGTGTAAGCCGAAACAAGCGCTGTTTTTTCGTCCTGCAGGTGTTCATGTGGGAAATGCAAACCGATGGATACTACGGACCAGTGTTTTTGCTGCCGAGAGGTAGAGAATGCGTGTGAAAAGCAGACAGACCATTGCATCACAACTAACGAATATTTCGAAATACTGTGCCTTGACACCGAAATACTGCAAGTGTGTTTTACACATAGATTGCGAAGTTACCCTTCAAAAAGAACTCGTTACAAGTTAAGTTACCGTCTGCAAAATGTAACTAAGTTAATAACGAAGTTCTTCAGCGTGAAATCTAACTCGCAGTTACTGAGTTACTTAAAAAAAAGAACGAGTTACTTCCAAGTTACTTCGGACACAACATAGCATTACACAGGTGCAGCGCACGTGAGCAGATGAGTTAGACCTTGAGTTGCCTGCGGAGGAGTGCAACACGCTTAGATCATTTTGGTTTATGTCCAACAATAGACCTCTCCCTGTTTGTAAACAAATGACGTTATAGTGTTCGACAGCCCCACAAATTTGGTAGAACTGAACTACGCTCGAACCTAGAGGTGAACAAGGTCGCGCCCGTAAGCCTCGGTTCTGCTTTTCTTTCAATGGGAGGCAGCGAAGAAGTGCCCGTTCGTGAAACCCAGCGCTCTCCTTCCGATTTGTTTCGTTTTCAGTCTGTCTACCAATGTCATGATGACGTTTCTCTGGTAGTGGTCTATTCGAACGGTTTGCATCTTACTCCCTGTGGGCGCACAATGGTTCAGCTTCATTTCAATGCGAGCGGTTCTTACTTCCTGAATAAAATACTGTCATTGATTGGATATCACGTTTTATGGCAAAAAATGCCATGAAGGAACCCGGAGAACAAGGAGCAGTCAAAAACAGGGACAACGACACAAGAAGACACACAAACAGAGGCTCCACTATCAACAAGTTTTTACTGAACTACACAAGCACATTTATAACCAATGGTGTAGAGGGGAAAAAAAGGGGGCAAAAACGGAACACACGTGGGGGCCATAAAAACACGAGGAACAACCGGATCTAACTACTCAACTCCTGCTTTTAGTCTGCATTCCAAGAACCCAAACTCTTCCCTTGTTAGCGATATCGACGGCTCACTAACACATTTATCAGACCCATACTTCATTATCAAAAAGGCCTCGAAAATTTCCCTTTCATTCTTGGATTTGAATCGTCCTCTAATCTTTGTTCTCGGAAACTCTGGAACGCAACCGCAGACCCTAACGTGTTCATGCAAGGTACCCCCACCCGTTTTATTTACACAATTCTTATGTTCCATTAAACGTTCACTTAAGCATCGGCCAGATTGGCCGACATAAACCTTATCACACGAAAGTGGGATTTCATAAACAATAGACCTTTTACATTCCACAAGAGGACGCCTATGCTTCTTCTCGCACTCTAGTGATACCTGTTCTTGATTCGTTAACCTAACGAGAGAAGATAGCCCATTTTTTTCCCCTCTACACCATTGGTTATAAATGTGCTTGTGTAGTTCAGTAAAAACTTGTTGATAGTGGAGCCTCTGTTTGTGTGTCTTCTTGTGTCGTTGTCCCTGTTTTTGACTGCTCCTTTTTCTCCGAGTCATGTACCAACAAGCCCATCAAGCTACTCTAGTCATGAAGGAACCGTATAGAAAGCAAAAAAATATGTGGACGTGAGTGAAAAGCGAGTTAAAAGTAACTTGGAACTTAACTTAAGTTACTTTGGCAAAGTTATCTGAAAAAGGAACGAGTTCCTCTGAAAGTTACAACGGCGCAGAAGTACCGAGTTAAGTTACAAGTTACCCAAAAAAGGAACTTAGTTACAGTAACGAGTTACTTGTAACGAGTTACCTCGAACTCTGGTTTTACATACATTCGAGAAACCAAAGGGCGTGGCAATATACTCAGTAGCACCCTGTGGTCTTTACGCGCTACTTGAACATAAAACTGGACGGAAAACCCTTATTTCTGCAGGAAATTCCGTTATATCACCTGTCGGCTATTCACAAGGCGGATATGGGGTGCTCTGAGCAAGTACAATAGAAAGTACTCTTCCTGCCTTACTCGTGCATGCTATTAGGGACGCTTTCCACATCAGTGTGCAGACTCGTAGAAATGTATATATTGATGTGAGCAACTTTTAATTTCTTCCTTGCTGCAAGTTTTTCTCATTACTTTATCTTTGCAGTCACAACGTATTATCATTAATTTGTTCCTAGAGGGTTAAGTAACCTGAGGGCATATGTGTATTTGTAGATTATACTCATGTCTTGTATATATGAGTTGTGGAAACCAGTGTTTCCATAACCTCGGGGCGTCCGTCCGTCCGTCCGCCGCACCCGCCAGGAAAGCACAGCAACGACAAAATGTAATCAGCAACAACGAAGATTTATTCCCTACCTCGCTTACGAAAAGAGCTCCTGCCAGCCGGGTTCCTAACCGTACACACCCCTTTTTCACCTCAGTCGCCGCGCTTTTGTAGACGTCCTTATCTGCGGCTACATCACATCACTTCCGGGATAGCGCATCTAGCGCTATCTCTTGCCACAAAACAAAACTAAAGTTTTCCACATTCCCCCGTCCCCAAACTGTCCAACATAACGAAATTCAAAAGTCCATCATGTCCAGGATAACATCATCAGATGCTGATGGGGCAGCACGGTCCTGAGGCACTGACGGACGCCCGGCGTCCTTGAGCAGGTCGGGTCGAAGACGTTGGAGGCCCTGAAGCGCTGCGTTGACGACCGTGCCGACCGACGATACGGCTCTTGCAGCCTGTGACTTTGTGCGATGAAGAGGTCCTCTGCGATGCGTTTTCCGGTTGATTTCGGGAACCGAACATACTGGGTACAAAAGACGTCGCTCTTCATCCGAAAGGGGCAAGGGTGGATCCGCTGGGTGCCGATCCTCAAGCGTGAGCCCGCGGAATGGAGGTGGAACGAGGTTCTGGTCAGTGTCGCGAAGAGGTCTGGCTTGGGAGGACCACTTCGACCGGGAGACCCAGGAGATCGGCTTGTTTTCGGAGACCACGGTCCACGTCGCGACCGAGTGGGAACGCCGCTGGCTTGTCATAGCTGGGCCTGGAGGTTGGGAACGGGCTGCCGGAACTGTCCGACCCCTTGGCCTATTTGGTTGCTGAGACATACTAAAACAGAAAACGAGAAAAAAGGGTCAGGAGGAAACTCCCAGCCGTCAGGGTCGGCAAGGCCCTCAAAACTAGCTCGGGAGACCGTGGAACAAGTGAATAATGCTCGAAATCACCCAAGTAAATTCCCAACTAAATCACAAGCACTAGATTCTAGCGATGGAGATAGTGGCAGCTACGTGCGCCGCTTGCGGGGACGCAAACTGTAGCGACTGGAGGGTCCGGGAACGGGATCCTGGTCCAGGTCTTGAGGAGGAAGTTGACCGCCTGCTTCTTCACTCTCGGGGTCTCGGAGGTGGTAAGTCTTCAGGTCCGAGATATGTACTGGCCCAGTTTCTTCGCTCGTGTCACAACGACGAAGCCTGTAAGTGAGGCCGGAGGAGCACGCACTTACCTAGAAGGGGCCATCCCACCTATCTGCGAGTGAAGCTGCAAAGCCTCGTGACGCATCACTTAGCGGGTGAGTCCGTCGAAGGACGAGGTCACCGACGCTGTAGGTGAGGTTCCGACGTCCATGGTTGTACTGGCGAGCCTGGTCCAACCTTGCGACGTCCAGGTTCTCCCGAGCCGTCCGGGCTGCATCGTCCAATCGACTCCGGAGGTCCTCAGCAAACCTTGAATAAGGAGGCCGGGTAGCACCATCCCGGAGGCCCAGAGCATTCTCCACTGGAAAAGGGGCCTCTCGTCCCAAGTTCAGGAACGCCGGGGTGAAGCCTGTAGATCTGTTTACTGTTGTCCGTGTAGCGAACGCCAGTTCAGCCAGGCGAAGATCCCAATCACGGTGGTGCTGACTAGTAAAAGCAACCAACATCATTTTCAGGTTCCGATTAACACGTTCGGTAATGTTAGCCTGAGGGTGATATGGGGAAGTCTTCTTGTGCTGAATGCCTAAGACAGCGCAAGAATCTGAGAACACCTTACTTGTAAACTAGGTAGCGTTATCTGTGATGAGCTGAGCGGGAAACCCGAACCGGCAAAAGGTGTCGAGTAGTCTTTCCCACACTCTCTGGGAAGTCACTGTCCTGAGAGGAAACAGCTCAACCCATTTTGTGAAATGATCAGTAACGACAAACAAATACAGGTTACCTCTAGGACTACGTGGAAACGGTCCCATCACATCACAAGCAAATATCTGCCAGGGCCTATTACTCTGAATAGGCTGTAAGCGCCCAGGGGGTAAACCACCACGAGGTTTTGCTCTCTGGCATACGTGACAAGTACGAACATACTTTGTTACATCCTGCCTCATTCCTGGCCATGTCGCAACACGACATAACTTTTCATCAGTTTTCCTGCCACTGATGTGACCTGCCAAGGCCGAATCATGAAAGTAACGTATGAATGACTTACGCAACTTCCGTGGCACCACGACTCTGAATGGGGATGAGCCGTCATCGTCATCCGCCTGGGGTATGTATCTGAACAAGATGCCATCCTCGCCCAGCAGATAGGATTCGTGCCGTCTGTCAGTCGTTCCGGTGCCCGCCGAGTCCTGCTCAGCTAACCATTGAGACACCCGATGACAAAGGCCGTCCGCTCTCTGAGCGTCTAGGAGCTGCTCTCTGCTCACGACCGTGCCCCAAGACGAAGATACGTCTCGTGCCACTTGTGCTGCTGCCAGGAGTTGAGAAGGAGCCTCCGTGCCTTCCTCCCCCCCCTCCGGTAGAGGCGCACGGGAAAGCGCGTCTGCTACCACGTTTGTCGAGCCCCGCCTGTACTCCACGTTGAAGGAGTAGCCTTGGAGCGTCAGGGCCCACCTGGCAAGACGTCCAGATGGGTTGTGGAGCCGCTGCAGCCAGGAAAGTGCCTGGTGGTCAGTCTGGACGGTGAAAGTGGTGCCGTCCAGGTACAGATCAAACTTCCTGAGAGCGAAGATGATCGCCAAGCATTCCTTTTCCGTGACGGACTAATTCCGTTCTGCCGGACTCAGCGTGCGACTTGCAAAAGCCACTGGACAGAGAATAGCGTCATGTTCCTGCAAGAGAACTGCGCCAACACCATAATCGCTAGCATCTGTTTGCACTACAAACGGTTTGTTCAGGTCAGGCAAATATAGCCTGGCCGTATTAGCGATTGCGTGAGAAAGAGCTCGACATGATCGTTCGTGCTCCTCTCCCCACTGCCAGGGTGTATCGTTGCGCAACAACCGGTTAAGCGGCTGCGCTAACTCAGCGCAATTAGGAATGAATTGTCTGTAGAAACCAACCATACCCAAGAAACGATGCAAGGCTTTTACGTTACCGGGAACCGGATACTCCACGATCGCCTTTAGCTTGTCATCGCTAGGACTGATGGTTCCTCCGTCCACCATGAAGCCGAGAAGGCTGATCCTAGGCGATGCCAGCTGCACCTTGCGGGGGTTGATGGTTAGCCCCGCCTGCTTCATCCTTGCAAGGACGATTGACTGGTGTTCCAAGTGTTCCTGAAAGTTTCTGGAAAACACTACGACATCATCCATGTACACCATCGCGAAGTTATACTTCGCATCTCCCAATACGGTATCCATTAGCCGTTGGAAACTGGCGGGAGAGTTAGACAGACCGAAAGGCATCCGTACAAACTCAAACAAACCCCTATGACAGGTAAAGGCTGTTTTCGGGACATCCTCCGGGGCAACTTGGATTTGCAAAAACCCTCTACTACAATCAAGCGTTGAAAACACTGTAGCGTTGCCCAGGGAATACATAATAGACTCGATGGACGGAAAGGGGTAAGAGTCCCTTACAGTTACTGCGTTAAGTCGACGGTAGTCGACGCATAACCTAGCCGTACCATCACGTTTCGGAGCCAGGACGACAGGAAACGCCCAAGGGCTCTGGGACCTTTGAACTGCACCGGTTTGGAGCATTTCATCAAGAGCAGCGTCTAACAAAGCACGCTTATGCACACTCAATGGTCTCGGATTACAACGCAGCGCCTAGCGTTACCCGTGTCTATGCTATGCTGTAACACAGACGACTTACCGGGTTTTTCCGTGAAGACACCGTCAAACTGCAGCAGTACTTGTTCAAGCTGACGGCGCTCCTCCTCGGTACCATGAAATGACCCCAAGACAGTCGGGAGCGGGGACGGTTCGACGGACGTTGCTGCAGCTTGCTTAGCTGAACTGCTGTCCTGTGGCACGGCGAAAGGAAAAAATCCTGACGATCCGTGGTAGACGTATCCTCCATTGGGCAGGTCCAGCGCAAATTTCTGCCGGATGATGAAGTCCCTGCCCAGGATAACGGGCACTGCCAGGCCAGGGAGGTGGACGAAGCGCTGCTTTCGTCGTCTCCCATCAAAGCGAAGCCAGAGCACAACTGCAGTTTGTGCTGGAATCACGTCATTGGAAGCAAGACGTAGAGTGACATCTGTGGATTGCAATTCCACATTCCGTGATGCGCAGTGCTCGTAAACACAATCGCCGATAAGGGAGACTGTAGCTCCCGTGTCGATAAGGGCGATGTAATCTCTCCCCAAAATTCGAACAGCGATGTTTGGTTCCTTGTCCTCGATGTTATCTCGGACAGAAAAAGCAAAAGGAGCTAAAGCGTCTCCTTTTATCTTGCTGCTTGCAAAGTCAGCTTCTGAATTATCAGGGTCACGGATTGTAACCGTTCGTTCGCTCTTTCGGCAGATCGCCGACGTCGCTGAGCGATTGTTTACCGGCGTCGGCTGCGACCGTTTCCCGTTCGCACATTACGGGGGTTTGGTCTTTGCTGCGGACAGTCCCGACGAAAGTGGTCCGGGCTGCCGCACGTCCAACAGCCGGCTGGCATTCTGCGTTGCTGCCGCGGAACATGCCGCTGCTCCTGCGGCCTTCTTGGGGTTTCGCCAGCTAAATAGCCGGGTTGACCATGATTATGGGGCAGGATGGGTCTGCCAAGGCTCGTTCCTGCGGGGATCGCCCTCTGGTCATAACGGAAGGGATCGGGTGCTCGGCGTGATGGCTCCGCATAATAATTGCGGTTGTGCTCATCCAGTCCCACTGCAAGTGGGCGCTCAACCGAGGCTGCTCCCGCTGACCACGCACAGCGCGGTTCTAACGCCAATTCAGGCGGCGGCGGGGGCCGATTCTCGAGTTCCGCTAAGAGGTCTCCTTCAATTGAGCGAGCCTCTTGCGCCAGCGCCTCAAGGCTATTAAGGCGATGGGCTCGAAGATAGGGCCGGTAGCGAGGATGACACTGACGGATAGCCCGTGTCACACGCTGGTCCTCTGTAGCAGTGGGTTCAGCTCTGTTATACAGGTCTTGCAAGGCCCGAACGAATTCTGCTAAGGTCTCATCTGGATGCTGAGTACGCTTATGCAGCTCCTCCAGGATACGATATTCGTAATCTGGTGGAATAAATTCGCTCTTGAACCGCTTCTGAAAGTCCTGAACGGACGTAAACCTCGACTGCAGCCGAAGCCAGCGAGCGGCGTCTCCGATCAAAGCGACCTGCAGGATGCGTTGTATCAGGACCTCATCTGAGATTCCCATACCAGTCTGATAGGCTGTAAGGTCATCCAAGAAGTCTGCGACCGACTTTTTATCGGTGTACCCTGAGAAGGTAGGGACCGGTAAATTCAGTCCCAGGGGCGCTTGTGCCTGCGGCGGCGAAACCGACCCGGCATCAAGGCGTTGTGCCACCAACGAACATAACTCCGTCATGCGTGACAAGAGTTCTGTCGTTATAGCGGAGTCAAACTGCGGCACTGCAGGTACCGGAGCCGACTTACTCTGGAACGGAGGGGGTACATGGTTCATCTCCTCCGACGATGTGGCTAGTACGGCCGGGAGCTGCAAAAGAAAGCTAAAAACAAAGCGGGAAGCCCCGCGAACACAAAACAGCGGAAAACAAGATAATATCACGGTCTCCCGCTAACTTAACCAAGTACAAACAGCGGTGCTGCGCTTCCCCCAACGGCCGGGCGGACGAGCCGTGAACCCCGAAACGTTGGGCGCCAGTTGTGGAAACCCGTGTTTCCGCAACCTCGGGGCGTCCGTCCGTCCGCCGCACACGCCAGGAAAGCACAGCAACGACAAAATGTAATCAGCAACAACGAATATTTATTCCCTACCTCGCTTACGGAAAGAGCTCCTGCCAGTCGGGTTCCTAACCGTACACACCCCTTTTTCACCTCAGTCGCCGTGCTTTTGTAGACGCCCTTATCTGCGACTACATCACATCACCTCCGGGATAGCGCATCTAGCGCTATCTCTTGCCACAAAACAAAACTAAAGTTTTCCACAGAGTAAACAAGATAATTCTCATCAGTGTCATTCAGCTGAACTATGTTCATAACCTTTCAATATACTTCTTATTGACCAGGTTTCCAAATGCCAATTAATACGTGGAAACGTGGAAACAGGCTGAGGACAAGATGTTATCATTCTGCCGCGACAAGCTAGGCGTAGAGGTCGATCCGAATCGCATAGACCGTGCTCATCGCCTTGGTCGCTTCTCAGCAAGTAAGCGCCGCCCAATAATTGTCAAGCTTAATCAGTTCAAACTAAAGCAGGAACTACTTTCGAACGGTGCAAAACTGAAAAGAACGGGCTACTCGATTGGAGAAGACTATTCATCTGCTGTACGTATTGCGCATAAGAAACTCGTCGGTTTTGCAAAAGAGAAAGGACGGCCATTTAAGCTCCGTTTTGACAAAGCGATAGTGGTCAGTATTACTTATGTGTACGATTGTAGCACAGACTCAATAAAGCCTTCGCAACCATAGCAATCGCCTCCCGCGCCCGTTGGCTCTGGTCAATCTTCGCATGTGTATTCCGGCATCATGACTAACATACATAGCGTTCTGCCCAAAAGAGATGATCTTATGAGTGTCATTCAGTCTACATGTGCTGACTTCATTGTTTTAACTGAAACCTAGCTGCGCCCAGATATCGCCAATAGCGAAATTTTTCCGTATTGTAACGACTATTCTGTGTATAGATGCGATCGCAAGGACAGGGTCGGAGGTGGAGTAATGATCGCTGTAAAAAGGTGCATCCCATCAATGCAGGTGTCAGCTCCCGATGATATTGAAACTGTTTGGGTATGCATTCAAATGAAACACAGGAAACTCATCATTGGTGCTTGTTGTCGTCCACCTGACAGTGGTACGTATTACGTTCACTGATAAACTTCATGACTGTCTTTGTACCATACGAAATACGTACCCCACTTACGACATAGTTCTAACCGGCGACTTCAACTTCCGTCAGATAACTTGGAGTCAAGGTACACCATCGCTTTCATCTTATCACGCGCTTGCTGCAGAATTCCTCGATAAATGCTCGACATTCAATCTTATCCAAGTGGTAACCGAACCGACACGTGTAGTGCCTGGGCCGTCCAGCTTAATCGACTTAGTGTTCCATGTCTGACCCATCCTTATTGCAGTTCACCACATATCTACATGGCTTGAGCGACCACAGAATCATTCATTTCGGCTTATCGCTTGAAGCTCCACAAAGAAACTTTAATCAGAAAGTAATAAGGGATTACAGAAGGGGAAACTATGTTGCAATGCGTCAGGAACTGGTGGCTTTTGTCACCAGCTTCTCCCATTATTCTCTAAGTCATTCTCCGGAGGAGAACTGGCAGTTATTCAGGAACAAGCTTGACGAGCTAACAGACAAACATATACCTTTAATATCCTTCCGTTCGAGTGAACGGTGCCCCTGGTTCCACTCAAAGCTGAAAACATTAGCTAATAGGAAGAAGCGCTTGTATCGTCGTGCCAGAACTTCTAACACCAGTATTGCTTGGGGTAAATATTACCAGACGGCCAGGGAATTCAGACTACAAGTACAGAAAAGTAAAGAGAAATTTTATTCTGAAGACCTTCCCTCCTTGCTCTCGTCCGACCCAAGGAAGTTTTGGCTTACCATTGCACCACTCAGTCCAACCGTATCACAATTTTTGGTAGTAACGGCATGCCCGTTAGCGATGTAGACAGTGCCCTGTTCCTTTAATGACTACTTCTCTTCCGTTTTCACCAACGAGGATCCGGGCCCTCTCCCGCCACTATCACTCACTGCCACTGCAGAGATGTCCATGATAACTGTATCGACTAATGGCATAATCAAAATCATCGAAAATATGAAGCTATCATTATCAGCAGGTATAGACGGCATCAATAGTAAGTTGCTTAAAAATATTAAAGAACCTGTCACTGTAATACTGTCACCCATTTTCGCACAATCTCTAAGTAGCGGCTATGTTCCCGCTGATTGGAAGGTAGGTAAAGTTATTCCAGTACAAAAATCGGGACCACGTCATGAGATATGTAATTACCGCCCAATATCACTCACGTCAGTTCCTTCCAAGCTATTAGGACACATATTTTTTTCTAACGTAATGTCCTTTTTAGAATCAAATAACCTGGTCCACCCGCGCCAGCACGGATTCCGAAAGGGTCTCTCATGCGAAACACAACTAGTCGAATTCACTAGCGACTTACACGGTATAATGGAGTCTGGTCTCCAGATTGACGCCATATTTCTGGATTTCTCAAGTCCTTCGACCGCGTACCCCACAACCGTCTACTTTATAAACTCTCCTGCTATGGCATCCATCCAAACTTAATTGAATGGATTCGTCATTTCCTCACATCCCGTGTCCAATTCTGCACAATCAACAACGCCTTCTCCCCCTTAAAGAATGTCACATCCGGCGTCCCACAAGGCACTGTACTTGACCCCCTCCTATTTCTACTCTACATCAATGACCTCCCTCTGGTATGCAACTCATCCATCCGACTTTTTGCTGACGACTGTGTTGTATATAGGGCTATCTCCACGAGCCATGACCAAGACATGTTACAACATGACATGGATAAAATTTCGGACTGGTGTTCATCATGGCAAATGCATCTAAATAACACCAAATGTAAAATCGTCCACTTTTCAAGGAAGCGTAGTAGCCTGCATTATAATTATAAGGTTAAATCAGAAGCTCTCACGACCGGTGATTCGTACAAATATTTTGGTGTCTTACTAACCGCAGACTTGGAGTGGAGCTCTCATATTAACTCTATATCCGCTGAAGCTAACCGAACCCTATGGTATCTTAAACGTAATCTCCGCCCTTGCCCACCACAGGTACGGCTCCGAGCCTACGAAACATTTGTAAGGCCAAAACTTGAGTGTGCATCTGCCATATGGAACCCCCACCAGCATTATTTAATCGCCTCCCTCCAGGAGATTCAAAACAGGGCTGTACGTTTTATTACCTCATCTTACTCCCGCTTCACAAGTGTATCTGCCCTTGAGTTTCACCATAATATAGCTCTCCTCTCCACCAGGCGCCGAATTGTGTCACTATGCCTCTTACACAAGATTTACCAGAACACCACACTTCACACTAACCTGCTTCTCCCACCTGATTACATTTCCAACAGGGTTGATCATGGTAAAAAGATTAAGCTTGTTCACTGTCATTCTAATCACTGCCAGCAATCATTCATTCCATCTGCAGTCAGGGAGTGGAATGCACTACCTGAGCTTATCATCAACATTACTGACCCCCAGTCATTTCGCCGTCACTTATGTTCACACTTCCGTGTAACATGATATTTTTCTATGCTTGACGTCCAGTGCTTTATGTACTTTTTCTTCCTCGTTGTTATTTTTTCTTTTGTAAGTTCGTGTGCATGCCATCCTATTTTGTTTCTTCGCCCATCCCTCATGTAATGCCCTCGGGCCTTTGAGGTAATGGAAATAAATAAATATTTGAAATAAGATTGAGAGTTAAAACTTAATTAACTCTGTTTCGCTATAAGGAGTACTTGCAACTGATCATCATGTCACCAACTAACATTTGTAAAGAAGGACTTGAGGGCTGACTTCAAGTATTAGCAACACTTGATCTGGGTTTAAAGTTAACCATGCATCATTGGTGTGGGCAATAGTACTCCAACATGGCTAAATAATTTATTGCATAAGTTCTGTGTTACTGTAATTGATATGTACTTCTATAAAGTACTTTTGACAGCCCTGTAAACTGAAATTTGCTTCAGTGTACACGACAAACGCTTCGTAACATTTAACTGAAATATAATATAAGAGCAGATGCAACAATTTGTCGCAACTCAAACTATATCTTTCTTTTTTATTGTCCAGGGATTTCAGAAACAGACTAGGACTTCCTGCCTTCTGATGTTTGGACGTACTTGATAGAGTTGTAAAACCTGCAACATAATAAACAAGATAAGTATTAACAGTTTCGTATTTCCCTTTTGAATTTAACAAGCTAGTTATATTTTACCATTTGTGCACTTTTGTATGCTCTGTTGGCGAAAAGATTACAGGAACAATAATGCTGCAGATCCAACAATGACCTGTCATTTTGATGAAGATGAGAACTTTTCTTCAGGCATGCTAAGTGAGACAAAAGAAATGTACAATGAAGGTTGTACAAAAACAGCAAATCTCCGTAGACTAAAATTTTATATATATGGATGTTACCACATCGTGTAGTTTTCTTCCAAATGTAGGACTAGGCAAGGTTGTTTGGTTGTTGTTGGTAGGTTGTTGGCATGTTGATGTGCTATACCGTTATAGCACATCAATATAGATGAGGGGGAAACACAGTAGACAGCGTGATGGCTGCAAACTCTCAAGTGAAGATTTATTCAACAGAACAAGAAACCGAAAGCATGAGTAGAAAAAGGCAGTGCCCATGCAAAGCATGGAGAACCACATTAATCTCTGAGAAAGTAGGATCAGGAGAGCAATAAAGAAAAATTACGGTTGCGTCCGAGATAGGGGAACTGCAAATCTAGGACCAATATGATGTGGTAACCTTGCATGGCTCACTGCAGCTGTGACACATACGGAACAATTCCAGTAGTGGGGCTTCAAAGACAATGAACTTTCACTGTTTCAGTGGTCATTCAAGTGTAGAGGATGCATCTCTAGAAAATTAATTAGCGTTCTTTAGTCATAACTACATCTCTTCACACAGGAAGTATTCTTCTACCCTCCAAACAAGCTAGTAGTTCTCATCGGTTTCTTCTCCTACTGTTGACGTCATACTAATATTCTGCGCCTGTCCAAAGACTCCAAAAATGTAACAAAGTCTGCAATACGTAACAAATCTACTGCTTCCATCTCTGGACTTTGCATACCTGCTTTCAGCTACTTTCTGCTTTCGGTATTTCTGTCATGTCAACTTGAGTGCCTGGATCACACAACACGAAGCACTGGAAGGCCCCTAAAATTAAATATTTTGATGTTGACAATGTTGAGTACGGGACAAGTAGCGTAACGTAAGTTAAATGGAATACGTCATCACTATTATAATTTATACATCTGTAACGCCTGTATACATACCTTAGAGTTGTGTTGAACTCGTCACCTCGGTGAAGTAAAATCACTGGTTACTGAACGGCAGTTTGCTTCGGACGGCTTCGCAATTCGCCGCCTACGGCATCTTCGTAGTTATCGGCAGCTAAACGAGCTCATCACACACGACACGACGGCTGCATCTAGGGTGAACCACAAATTCAAGATTGGGCAAGCCAAAATTCGACTCTGGGAACGAGGCTATATGCCAAACCGGAAGTTGTCCATTTCAATATAGTGAATCACTGTGTATTTTGTCTTCGTGCCATGCTTTTTCTCTGGGTTTCTCGGCTGCTTTCGTGCTAGCGACGAACATCGAGTCTATATTTTCTGTTTGTGTTCTTCTGTGTGTGACGACGCCATGGTTTTTCTAATGTGTTCAACAAACCAGTTTACCCCCTTCTCAGTATATCCCTCTGGATCTTTGGTTTCACCGTCTTGCTGCATGTTTTCACTGTTTTCACGATTCACGTAGCACAAAGGCAGAAACACGTACTACGTTCTTCGGTGCCCTTTTCATCCACCTCCTTGTGCGTTATTACTTCATAACCCGCCAATTTTATCCTCTTTAGCACAGCGGCGTCATTTGTGTTATCTACGTGTTTGTTCGGTTTCAGATGCATTGCTTTTTTTATCTGTTTCATCACGTGAGTAAACCAGGTAACAAGCTTCTCACATATTCTTCTACATTGCCTCGTGATATATTCACCCAAATTCGATATCAATAGCAATCTTATTTACTCGTCAGTCAAGATTTGGCAAACCCCTAGTCCTTCCGGATACCCGTCCCGTCTTTTCTAAACTTCAACTTATTTTAGAGCAAAATAACTTCTGCCATCCTATTTCCCTTTGCCTCCTGATGTTCTGGCCCAAATTTGACTTCAATGGCACTCATATTTATCCCTCAGTCAAGATTGGGCACACGTCTATCGCTCCCGGATGCCCATTCCGTTCATTTTCTCCACTCGTTTCTAAACTTCAACTTACTTTAGAGCAAAATAACTTCTACCATCCTATTTCCCTTTGCCTCCTGATGTTCTGACCCAAATTCGACTTCAACGGCACTCATATTTATCCCTCAGTCAAGATTGGGCACACGTCTATCGCTCTGGGATGCCCATTCCTTTCACCTTGTCCAGTCTATTCTAAACTTCAACTTATTTTAGAGAAGAATAACTCCTGCCATCCTATTTCCCTTTGCCTCCTGATGTTGTGACCCAAATTTGACTTAACTTGAAGCCATATTTTTTTTAACTCTTCACTGAGTTCTAACACTGATTCAGATTGTACTTAAAAATACACAATTACAACATTTGACTAGTGTGTTTTGTTACATCTTGACGCATTCAGTCATATTCATATGTTTACAATAACACCAGCCTAACAATTTCAATTTAACATAGCATTTTATGCATAGACTACATATGAAGTTTTACAGCATGCATAAAATTGAGGTACGCAATCGAAGTCTTGGAGAGCAGCCTCTTTTGGCAACATAATGAGAAGTCATTAATATAACATACTATGTTCTATTGATCCGATCTTAAAACAATTAAAGCTATCCATGGATGTTTTCTTCTCTTTTCCTTTTTCTCAGCGTTACACACGCAGCTGGCTACACACATCCATGTGCCTACAGTCCTTGGTATCTGCTAGATGAAAATAGTTTGTTTTGCTGATGTATATCTTTGCTTCGATACAAGTTAATAATGAAAGTTAACAAAGTTGATTTTGATTTCAGCATTGGGATAACGTTACTAGTTTGTCTCGTTGTATGCTACGCATTATATGTTCAGTCGGTTATGCTTGCTAAAGCCAGTGCAATAAAGCTTCCTCGTTAAAATTGTTGTTCTCGTGAGATTCTCCTGCATGTTAGATTGCATGTTTATAAACTACAGTTAAATCAGAATATTCTGCTCAAATATTCCCACTGGTGTACCCAGAAACAGTTCTGGGTGTTCAAATTCCTCCCCCAAAATGGTACTGTCTTGTATTGTATCTCGGAGAGGGAACGACGGGAAGTACTCTTATATACGAGGGGTGTTTTCACCCGGGACTTTTCATTTTTCGCAACAGTAAAATGAACTTACAGGCGAGAAATTAGTTTTATTTTTCAACGTAATCTACAGCTGCACTAATGCACTTGTCCCAGCGTTTCACGAGGGCTTGGTTGCCAGCAGCGTAGAAATCCTTACCGACGCGTAGCAGCCATGATCGGACCGCATTCTTCACCTCGTCACCGCAGCTGAAGTGGCGGCCCCCAAGGAATGCCTTCAGTGGCCCGAAGAGATGGAAATCGTTGGGGGCGAGGTCTGGACTGTAAGGGGGATGTGGCAGCAACTCCCAGCCAAGTTCCTGTAAGGTGTGTGTCGTGATATGCGCGGTATGCGGGCGTGCATTGTCCTGTTGGAGGATGGCTCCTTTGGTAATGAAGCCCGGCTTTCCGAAACTGGAGGTGTTCATGTTCAACGTTCCCACAGAAACGTCCGTCTTTCGAGCCAGTTCGAGACATGTTATCCGTCGGTCCTTGAGGATCAGGCGCTCCACATGTTGGATGTTCTCAGGAACTCTGACACTGGGCTCTGAGCCGCCCCGGCCGGCATCGTACTGCACTGATGTACGGCTGTCTCGGAACCGTTTACACCACTGAAACGCTTTGCTACGGTTAAGTGTATCGTGGCCATACTGAGACTGAAGAAACTTCATGACAATTCGCTGTTCGATGTGCGCGCTGACCTCGTTGTGGGCCATCTTGTCTAGCAGGTGTCTTCTGTTTTGCACAAACTTTGGACCACTACGTGGTGAACGCGGAGGCCTGTCGCGTGTGAAAATGACGAAAAAGAAGTAGCGCGAGCCATTTGTACACTTTGGAGACAGAAAGTCCCGGTTTGACTTGAACGCCCCTCGTACAAAATCGCCATAAAATATCGCTTCCCCAAATTTTTCTCTGACTATACAATAGCACGGTTCCTATATTCTAGGACTGTTAACTGAAAACCACTTCATCGGTTCATTTTTGCCTTTTATGAGACGACATCTTCACCTAATAATCATCCTGAAGGAGCTGTCCTGCTATTCCGTAAAAGGGTCTTGCTGGAGAGGTTTAACATATTCTGCTTAATAATTTGCAAGGTGGCTATAAATCAGACTAAATATTTAGTACACTGCAGTTTATACTGGTCTCTATCAGACACAGTAAAACCATCAAACTTTAAACCTGGCGAGCAGGAAACTACAAGCACTGATTTTTACCTTTTAAAGGTCAGCTACGCCGATTTGCCGATGTGTTGAAACGGTTGTGATATTCAGAACGAGCGCATCCAACTGCCCCCGAAACGCACCTTCGTTTCTCAATTTTGTCTTCCTATTACGAAAATTAATTAATCAAAGAAACCAAAACAAGCCATGGGCGCAGCCATTTTTCTGACGTAGATGGGATAAACCTGCTCCATCTACGTAGACAGAGAATCGTGCGTCTGATTGGATGAAAGCTGAGGCTTTCTCTGACTTCCCTGGCGTCTTCTCCCGTTTGCGAGGAAATCCAGTTATGGCCGCCGGCTACGATGAGCGTTTCGTCCGAGGTAATCCCGAGAACTATTGAACGATTGAAACAACAACCGCGAACTCACCTCAACATCATTTTCGGCGTGAAATTGTGATTATGTGCTCGAGAACTTCGCAGTTCAACCGTTCAGCTGCCATTCACGTCAACCCGTTTGCTCCTTTTACAACAAGTGCTGGAATGGGAGCGATTGAGCAACAACGCGAGACTTGGTGATTGTTTGAGAATATACCTGCAGAGGACTGGTCTTCAAAGAAAGAAGGCCGAATTTCTGCCCATGCACATCGTGCGATTGCCAGGCTTGTTACACGAGATACATATATTGTGCAGCATCATAGCGCGACGCAATGAACGACGTAGGAACGTATCGTGACTACTCGAACAGCATTCGTTGAACCATTCGTCGGTTATATGAAAGTGCTGATTAGAGTTGCCCCGCACAAAAAGTGTTGGACGTACTTTTGTAGTGTGTTGTTTATCTCGTAGAGCGCATCGCGGCATGTAGGTCGAGAGACCTTATACGTATTTTTTGCATGTTTACTTGAGTGTGCGCATTGTTCTATACCACACAGGCCATATTTCATTCATAATAGTTTCGCAAATAAACACGTACGGGTCGATCTCATATTGCTTTTGAGTTAGGCATAGTGTCTTCAGATCAGGTATGTGTATCCTGTTTGCTGGGCCCAACAGATTTTATTAAGGGTAGTGCAACATTTCCCACTTCTTGAACCATGCTAACATTGCCAGAATAAGGAACATCACACTGTACTGTGTATTCCACACTCAGTTGTCTCGCGACGTAAACCCCCAATTATTATATTGGGTACTCCACATGTTCAACCAGTCAGCACTTCCCATATCCTATTTTTTTAACATGTCATTAAAATTGCACAACTGCCACTCAAGTAACTTCGCCACCAAATTAGTCAGTGACAAAAGGTATATGTACTTTATCACAAATTTAATAACCTTGGTGGAAATGGTTGATAGTGTCCTCTGCCTTGTATGGTGCACTTCATAGCAAAATACACAATAGTCCAAATGTTTTCCTTGTCCACAAATGCCCTGTCAAAGCTGCAAGACTCTTATCAAAATGGGGAAGCGGGCTTGCTTGTCCAGAGAAACAAATATGAAACTGCAGTGCTCAACGAAATAACTGCATGTTCAGCAACTAAGGCTGGTGATGCCGAAGACTTAATATTTCTAGGTTAAAAGGAACAAAGGAGAAAAGACCACTGCGGCGTATTAATGTTGTTTCAAGAGTATAACACCACAAAATTTGTGAGAGTCAGTTGGTGTATTTAGTTATGTTGGTCACCTCCTGCACCAATTTTTATAAGATTCAAATGCGTTGCTACCAACCAGGACCTAAGCCTGACCTATGATCTAATAATAATAATAGTATCTATCTATGACCTATATGGACCTTCACCACTAGTTTGGTCTAGGTTTCACACGTGGCTTCTAGTGAAATTCGAAGCTGCTCTGTAGAACTGACAGGAGACTTGCACAGTAGATAATTTTTTATTTATATTTTCCAAAGAACATGTAAAAAACAATGCGCTGTACCAACTGTATTCAAAGAAATACAAATATACTTTGTTTTAGCTATGTGCATATTAGCAGATTACAGGTGACCGATGACACACAATGGGATGACCTCAAGGGTGAGAACACAAGAATACTACCACTGCAGGCACTGTCCTGAAATTCTAAGTCACCATTTGTCAGAAAGCAGTGACCACGCACAGCCTAAGGATCATATTGAGCTCCTTCCATTATTCTTTTTATTGACAGCATGTTGGCTGCCATCCAGTCCATGAAAGTGACCCTTATCGTTGGAAGAACGATTCAACAGCAAGCGAGCTGGTGATAGTGTCCGTGATGGCGAGACCTGAAGAGGAGATACAAGAAGGGACATAAACACGCTATGTTGAGACATTGTGTATGTCCCTTCCCATCCCTCGTCTCAGGGTTTTTTGCTATGGACCTTCATGATGTTTAATTCGGCAAACTTTACATATTTTTATGTAGAATTGTGAAGGTACAGCCAGGCGCTGTTAGCAAATCACACAGTACTTTTCTTGAATCAAGAATCCATAGAAGGTACACAGTCATCTTCAGCATTGCACACATCTATGGGACATGTTAATTACTTTGGAATGCCACAGACATGTCATGGAGGCCGGCACATGATTAGTGGTGCTGAACAGACAACTATTTGTCATAGTTTAGGCATAAAAAGCAGTTTTGTCACCTGCATGTTGAAACAGATGTATCTCTACATACTTTGCCATGACACAAATATATGAAGCAACAAATGTACCCTCTACTTTATTATGGTTATTAGTCAACACTGCCAAGAATGTGGGAACACAGTCTTGTACCACCTACACTCTTCCAAATGACCTTCACACACGACACATTGTAGGTCAACGAGACTCCAGAATGATGTCCTCTCCCAACCCATTAGCTGAAAACATTTTTCTACAACCTTGCATAAGGGGAAGTTAGTACAAGAAACGCACATCAGTATTCCTTTTTTGAGCAAATCAGTATTCAGAGCGTTACCATACTGTGGTAGGCCTGCAGTGCATTACGTGGTACAGCACACAGTGTAAAAAATTTCACCGTAGAACATGTCCCCCATTCTAATGCCAGTCTTCTCCAGTTTTTCAAACTGCCATTTCCCATAGTGCTTTATGGTATGACACAGTATTTCTAGATCTTTACTGTAGTTTACTGGTTGCAGCAGAAAAAAGACACCACTGTTTCCGATCACAGGACGCAAGCCATAAGTGCTATACGGAAACAGTACATGCTGCTCTCTAGCAGTTGTTCGTGTTTGGACATGGTATGGTGCTTGCAGGGTAAATTCCATGGTTAAAATATCCAAACGTGAACAACTGTTAGATTACATGATGTAGAATGCTCTTTAGTACAGTAAAACCTCCAAAGCAGGACACCTCCCTACCTCGGACAACTCCCCATGATTTCATTGCACGGGCAGGGCTCACGGGCAGGCATTGAAACTACATGGGGACGAAATTCTCTATGTCGGACACCTCCCTATCTTGGAAGTAGGATAGGGTTTTCCCTGCAAAGTCGGACAAAACCCTGGCCAAATTACCTCAATATCGGCCCATCTTTGCACCAGAAAGACCCAAAATGAGCCAGTGGCCTTGACTTTTGCCCCTTTTTTCCCCTATACTGGTCTCAGCATTTTGTTGCTTTAGTTTTTGAGTCCAAAAACAAGTGCTGTCAGTCTACATTGTAATTCTTTATGTGAGCACTTGTCTTCAGTTTGTCTAGAGCCTTTGAACGAGCACTGCACCAAAGCTATGAGAAGAGGGCTGACGCTTTAGAGACAAGTCCTTGCAGCTCGAAAAGCTCCAGAGCTAATGCCATTGAGTAGAATCTGAACGGAATTGAATATACTAAAATCAGTAATAATTATCAGTGAAGAGTGGGTAGAGGTACCACTACCAGGCACCACCACCAGGTACCACTAAGGACCTTAAATTGAAGAAGGGGGACATTTCTCACAGGTGTGATCTCTTCCATTTTTTATTGCCGTCATATTCTGTAACTCGGACACCTCTATTAGTTGGAGACGAGTCGGCTGCACCGCGGGTGTCCAACATAGGAAGGTTTCACTGTATTTATGTTCCGTGTCATGTGACCACAAACAATATATGCTTTTGCTCATGCTGCACAGCACAGGCGAACTGAGCTGCATGTGAGGATAATAACATGAAACCCGAGGCGCGAAGGAAAAGGCATGACTTTACGGTCTCTGTGTAAGTTGTTTCATGTGGTAATTGCGAACCAGCTGGCCTGTACCTGAGAATAGGTTTGATGCATTGTACACGCCCCATAGACATGCAGTATGTGGTGTGTTGTGATAGTAATGACACTGCCAATTGAAGAATAATGCTCCAGGTGGATTGTTTCGGTACAATCTTGAACTATGCATTCCAAAGGGTAGGGCATCTGCGTGACAGGTTGAATTGAACAGTCATTGAATAATTAACATTATCAATATACTGATGCAGATGATACAAACAATAGCACACAAGATGCTCCGATATGTTCTGCAGGAACGTCTCTGTACTCACAATATTAGCACAGCAGCTACAGAAAGGCATAAAACAAGTTTTTGTATAAATGATACCGCTTGAATGCAACAAAAGCTTCTGCTGCACTGCCAGACCACCATGGCGGACAGATTTACCTTACTTCACCTGAGAAAAAGCATGTACTGTTGCACACATGATGCTGTTTCAATGTCTCGAAAAACATTATTTATGACCGAAAGACATCAACTGGAAGATTTCGATTTACCTTAGTCAAAACTGAGAAAAAGTATGTGCTATTGCACACATGAAACTGCTTGAACTGCCCTTGAGTGCTCTAGAAGAACACCTTATTTTTGACCAAAATACAACAGCTGAGGCAACATTGAATTTATACCTTACTCAAAATACACAAGATGTGCTGCCGTGCATATGATACGATGATACTGCTTAAAGGTCAGCTACGCCGATTTCCCGATGTGTTGAAACGGTTGTGATATTCAGAACGAGCACATCCAACTGCCCCCGAAACGCACCTTCGTTTCTCAATTTTGTCTTCCTATTACGAAAATTAATTCATCAAAGAAACCAAAACAAGCCATGGGCGCAGCCATTTTTGTGACGTAGATGGGATAAACCTGCTCCATCTACGTAGATAGAGAATCGTGCGTCTGATTGGATGAAAGCTGAGGCTTTCTCTGACTTCCCTAGCGTCTTCTCCCGTTTGCGAGGAAATCCAGTTATGGCCGCCGGCTACGATGAGCGTTTCGTCCGAGGTAATCCCGAGAACTATTGAACGATTGAAACAACAACCGCGAACTCACCTCAACATCATTTTCGGCGTGAAATTGTGATTATGTGCTCGAGAACTTCGCAGTTCAACCGTTCAGCTGCCATTCACGTCAACCCGTTTGCTCCTTTTACAACAAGTGCTGGAATGGGAGCGATTGAGCAACAACGCGAGACTTGGTGATTGTTTGAGAATATACCTGCAGAGGACTGGTCTTCAAAGAAAGAAGGCCGTATTTCTGCCCATGCACATCGTGCGATTGCCAGGCTTGTTACACGAGATACATATATTGTGCAGCATCATAGCGCGACTGCAATGAACGACGTAGGAATGTATCGTGACCACTCGAACTGCATTCGTTGAATCATTCGTCGGTTATATGAAAGTGCTCATTAGAGCTGCCCCGCACAAAAAGTGTTGGATGTAGTTTTGTAGTGTGTTGTTTGTCTCGTAGAGCGCATCGCGGCATGTAGGTCGAGAGCCCTTATACGTATTTTTTGCATGTTTACTTGAGTGTGCGCATTGTTCTATACCACACAGGCCATATTTCATTCATAATAGTTTTGCAAATAAACACGTACGGGTTGATCTCATATTGCTTTTGAGTTAGGCATAGTGTCTTCAGATCAGGGTATGTGTATCCTGTTTGCTGGGCCCAACAGATGTTATTAAGGGTAGTGCAACATTTCCCACTTCTTGAACCATGCTAACATTGCCAGAATAAGGAACATTACACTGTGCTGTGTATTCTACACTCAGTTGTCTCGCGACGTAAACCCCCAATTATTATATTGGGTACTCCACATGTTCAACCAGTCAGCACTTCCCATATCCTATTTTTTTTAAAACATGTGCTTAAAATTGCACAACTGCCACTCAAGTAACTTTGCCACCAAATTAGTCAGTGACAAAAGGTATATGTACTTTATCACAAATTTAATAACCTTGGTAGAAATGATTGATGGTGTCCTCTGCCTTGTACGGTGCACTTCATAGCAAAATACACAATAGTCCAAATGTTTTCCTTGTCCACAAATGCCCTGTCAAAGCTGAAAGACTCTTATCAAAATGGGGAAGCGGGCTTGCTTGTCCAGAGAAACAAATATGAAACTGCAGTGCTCAACGTAAATAACTGCATGCTCAGCAACTAAGGCTGGTGATGCCGAAGACCTAATATTTCTAGGTTAAAGGGAACAAAGGAGAAAAGACCACTGCAGCGTATTAATGTTGTTTCAAAAGTATAACACCACAAAATTTGTGAGAGCCAGTTGGTGTATTTAGTGATGTGGGTCACCTCCTGCACCAATTTTTAATAAGATTCAAATGCGTTGCTACCAACCAGGACCTAAGCCTGACCTATGATCTAATAATAATAATAGTATCTATCTATTACCTATATGGACTTTCACCACTAGTTTGGTCTAGGTTTCACACGTCGCTTCTAGTGAAATTCGAAGCTGCTCTGTAGAGCTGACAGGAGACTTGCAGAGTAGAGAATTTTTTATTTATATTTTCCAAAGAACATGTAAAAAACAATGTGCTGTACCAACTGTATTCAAAGAAATACAAATATACTTTGTTTTAGCTATGTGCATATTAGCAGATTACAGATGACCGATGACACACAATGGGCGTCAAGGGTGAGAACGTAAGAATGCTACCACTGCAGGCACTGTCCTGAAATTCTAAGTCACCATTTGTCAGAAAGCAATGACCACGCACAGCCTAAGGATCATATTGAGCTCCTTCCATTATTTTTATTAACAGCATGTTGGCTGCCATTCAGTCCATGAAAGTGACCCTTATCGTTGAAAGAACGGTTCAACAGCAAGCGAGCTGGTGATAGTGTCCATGATGGCGAGACCTGAAGAGGAGATACAAGAAGGGACATAAACACGCTATGTTGAGACATTGTGTATGTCCCTTCCTATCCCTCGTCTCAGGTTTTTTCGCTATGGACCTTCATGATGTTTCCTTCGGCAAACTTTACATATTTTTATGTAGAATTGTGAAGGTACAGCCAGGCGCTGTTAGCAAATCACACAGTACTTTTCTTGAATCAAGAATCCATGGTAGGTACACAGTCATCTTCAGCATTGCACACATCTGTGGGACATGTTAATCACTTTGGAATGTCACAGACATGTCATGGAGGCTGGCACATGATTAGTGGTGCTGAACAGACAATTATTTGTCATAGTTTTGGCATAAAAAGTAGTTTTGTCACCTGCATGTTGAGACAGATGTATCTCTACATACTTTGCCATGACACAAATATATGAAGCAACAAATGTACCCTCTACCTTATTATGGTTATTAGTCAACACTGCCAAGAATGTGGGAACACAGTCTTGTACCACCTACACTCTTCAAAATGACCTTCACACACGACACATTGTAGGTCAACGAGACTCCAGAATGATGTCCTCTCCCTCCCCATTAGCTGAAAACATTTTTGTACAACCTTGCATAAGGGGAAGTTAGTACAAGAAATGCACACATTCCTTTTTGAGCAAATCAGTATTCAGAGCGTTACCATACTGTGGTAGGCCTGCAGTGCATTACACAGCACAGAGTGGTACAGCACACACTGTAAAAAATTTCACCGTAGAACATGTCCCCCATTCTAATGACAGTCTTCTCCAGTTTTTCAAACTGCCATTTCCCATAGTGCTTTATGGTATGACACAGTATTTCTAAACCTTTATTGTAGTTTACTGGTTGTAGCAGAAAAAAGACACTACTGTTTCCGATCACAGGACGCAAGCCATAAGTGCTATACGGAAACAGTACATGCTGCTCTCTAGCAGTTGTTCGTGTTTGAACATGGTATGGTGCATGCAGGGTAAATTTCATGGTTAAAATATCCAAACGTGATCAACTGTTAGATTACATGATGTAGAATGCTCTATAGTACAGTAAAACCTCCAAAGTCGGACACCTCCCTACCTCGGACAACTCCCCATGTCGGACAAGATTTCATGGCACAGGCAGGCTCCCATTGAAACTACATGGGGACGAAATTCTCTATGTCGAACACCTCCCTATCTTGGAAGTAGGATAGGGTTTTCCCTGCAAAGTCGGAGAAAACCCTGGTCAAATTACCTCAATATCGGCCCATCTTTGCACCAAAAAATCCCAAAATGAGCCAGTGGCCTTGACTTTTGCCCCTTTTTTCCCCTATACTGGTCTCAGCATTTTGTTGCTTTAGTTTTTAGAGTCCAAAAAAAACAAGTGCTGTCAGCCTACATTGTAATTCTTTATGTGAGCACTTGTCTTCAGTTTGTCTAGAGCCTTTGAACAAACACTGCACAAAAGCTATGAGAAGTGGGCTGACGCTTCAGAGACAAGTCCTTGCTGCTCGAAAAGCTCTAGAGGTAATGCCATTGAGTAGAATCTGAACGGAATTCAATATACTAAAATCAGTAATAATTATCAGTGAAGAGTGGGTAGAGGTACCACTACCAGGAACCACCACCAGGTACCACTAAAGGACCTTAAATTGAAGGAGGGGGACATTTCTCACAGCTGTGATCTCTTCCATTTTTTGTTGCCGTCATATTCTGTAACTCGGACACCTCTATAAGTAGGAGACGCTTCGGCTGCACCGCGGGTGTCCAACATAGGAAGGTTTCACTGTATTTGTGTTCCGTGTCATGTGACCACAAACAATATATGCTTTTGCTCATGCTGCACAGCACAGGCAAATTGATTTGCATGTGAGGATAATAACATGAAACCCGAGGCGCGGAGGAAAAGGCATGACTTTACGGTCTCTGTGTCAGTTGTTTCATGTTGTATTTGCGTACCAGCTGGCCTGTACCTGAGAATAGGTTTGATGCATTGTACACGCACCATAGACATGCAGTATGTGGTGTGTTGTGATAGTAATGCCAATTGAAGAATAATGCTCCAGGTGGATTGTTTCGCTACAATCTTGAACTATGCATACCAAGGGGTAGGGCATCTGCGTGACAGGTTTACCTGGAAGTAAGAACGTAAATGTTAGCTGAAGTCATTGAATAATTAACATTATCAATATACTGCTGCAGATGATACAAACAATAGCACACAAGATGCTCCGATATGTTCTGCAGGAATGTCTCTGTACTCACAATATTAGCACAGCAGCTACAGAAAGGCATAAAACAAGTTTCTGTATACATGATACCACTTGAATTCAACAAAAGCTTCTGCTGCACTGCCAGAACACCACAGCAGACAGATTTACCTTACTTCACCTGAGAAAAAGTATGTACTGTTGCACACATGATGCTGTTTGAATGTCTTGAAAAACATAATTTATGACCGAAAGACATCAACTGGAAGATTTTGATTTACCTTAGTCAAAACTGAGAAAAAGTATGTGCTGTTGCACGCATGAAACTGCTTGAACTGCCCTTGAGCGCTCTGGAAGAACACCTTATTTGTGACCAAAATACAACAGCTGAGCCAGCACTGAATTTATACCTTACTCAAAATACACAAGATGTGCTGCCGTGCATATGATACGATGATACTGCTTAAATGTACTCTGAAAGCGCTGGCACCTCAGGCATGGTTGCTATAAGCTAGCGAGCAACAGCAAATGGTATACGAACACAAGAAGTCGAGCACAAGTGATGGAATGCACTTGATTAATCGGAAAATGAAATGTTTCAGTACCAGGTGTCACTGTTCCGTCAACAAAAACAGATGAACTTTGAAGGGGCGTCTGGTTGGCACTGGTGACAGCCTTCAGCTTGAACCCCAGACGGTGATAGTTGAGACGAGGAGTGCAAGCTTTTCGGTGGTGCCAGAATGCCTGCGAAATCATTTAACAAATAAGGCAATTCCAAATCTGTACCCGCTGGGGCGTAATCTCTAAAGGATGAAGCAGTAACTAACAGATAGCGTATTTTTCTCTTCTACGTGATGCAATTTGCATCGCATGACTGACTTGTCTAACATTACGCGTCTTACCTTTATCTGCTGCCTAGTCCTGCCCCTGCAATCTCCTGCTGCAGATAAGGTTGGCACAGCATCCCGGACGAAACATCTTCGGCTTCTTGTGAAAGAAGTTGCGCATTGCTTCCGTAACATTCGTATGAGCCAGATGAACTGATCAAATCGCTGCTTTCGAAGGTGGCACACAGTCGAAGTTGTAACCGATTGTTGCAGTCAATAGATTTCTCTTTCGCCTTTATGAAAATTGTGGTTTGAAACACTGGAACTGCATGCTGAAGTGTTCTTGCAGACGGGAGCAAAATGCTCACGCATTCTCGGCACGCAGCACAGAACACGAACCACACCTGTACTGGCCTAGCAAATGCTTTGCAGTCGAAGGAAGCAAAACTCACGTTCCTCGTGGGTTTAGTGAAGTCCAGAAATATACTGGCTCCCTAATAGCGAACTGTTTATCACTTCCCCAATGTGAATCTGCGCAGCAGACGGCTCGGCAGAAGAAACTGGCCGGCTTGGCGGAAGAAACCAAGCCAAAAGTCATGCCAAGCCGGAGCGCGGGCAGACCACGAATGTGTCGTCGACACAGGGTTTGCGGGCCACAAGACGGGATGTCAGTGAAACTAAAAATTCACTTTTTCGGAAAACCGCGAGGAGTTTGGGATAACTATTTTGCATACATAATCAGTGTTCCCTTATGAACACATCGTGTGAGTACCATTCCATTCTGTGACACTCGAAAATCGGCGTAGCTGAGCTTTAAATGTACTCTGAAAGCGCTGGCACCTCAGGCATGGTTGCTCTAAGCTAGCGAGCAACAGCAAGGGTATACGCACACAAGAAGTCGAGCACAAGTGATGGAATGCACTTGATTAATCAGAAAATTAAATGTCTCAGTACCAGGTGTTACTGTTCCGTCAACAAAAACAGATGAACTTTGAAGGGGCGACTGGTTGGCACTGGTGACAGCCTTCAGCTTGAAACCCAGACGGTGATAGTTGAGACGTGGAGTGCAAGCTCTTCGGTGGTGCCAGAATGCCTGCGAAATCATTTAACAAATAAGGCAATTCCAAATCTGTACTGAGAATACACCCGCTGGGGCGTAATCTCTAAAGGGTGAAGCAGTAAATGACAGATAGCGTATTTTTCTCTTCTACGTGATGCAATTTGCACCACATGACTGACTTGTCTAACATTACGCGTCCTACCTTTATCTGCTGCCTAGTCCTGCCCCTGCAATCTCCTGCTGCAGATAAGGTTGGCACAGCATCCCGGACGAGACATCTTCGGCTTCTTGTGAAACAAGTTGCGCATTGCTTCCGTAACATTCGTATGAGCCAGATGAACAGATCAACTCGCTGCTTTCGAAGGTGGCACCCAGTCGGAGTTGTAACCGATTGTTGCAGTCAATAGATTTCTCTTTCGCCTTTCGGAAAATTGTGGTTTGAAACATGGGAACTGCATGCTGTAGTGTTCTTGCAGACGGGAGCAAAACGCTCACGCATTCACGGCACGCAGCACAGAACACGAATCACACCAGGAATACTGTACTGGCCTAGCAAATGCTTTGCAGTCGAAGGAAGCAAAACTCACGTTCCTCGTGGGTTTAGTGAAGTCCAGAAATATACTGGCTCTCTAATAGCGAACTGTTTATCACTTCCCCAATGTGAATCTGCGCAGCAGACGGCTCTGCAGAAGAAACTGGCCGGCTTGGCGGAAGAAACCAAGACAAAAGTCATGCAAAGCCGGAGCGCGGGCAGACCACGAATGTGTCGTCGACACAGGGTTTGAGGGCCACAAGACGGGATGTCAGTGAAACTAAAAATTCACTTTTTCGGAAAACCGCGAGGAGTTTGGGATAACTATTTTGCATATATAATCAGTGTTCTCTTATGAACACATCGTGTGAGTACCATTCCATTCTGTAACACTCGAAAATCGGCGCAGCTGAGCTTTAATGTAATTCTCTCCCTGATACTCCTGTATGCTCAGATATCCTGAATTTTCTTCTTGATAATATTATGCTGCAGCTATAGCAGTTCATTGTTATCTGAGCATCTCAAACAGTGATGTGAAACACCTGTGTCATATTTTGTTATTCTTGCACTCTTACGATGACAGGAAAACAGTTTTTCTTGTCATATAATTAAAAATTGTTGCCTTTTGGGCACCCTGTTAGCGGATCGTACAAGACATCGAGTCTAAATTACTTTTACTATTTCAGATGTACTACTCGCAACATGGTTCACGGTTGTCTGCACCCTGAAACTGAAATCTCCAGGCAGCAGTCTTGGTGATACTGCAAACTAAGTGTGGAATTGTGTTCGGAGCAGTGGCGTAGCCAGACGTCCAATGTAGGGGGGGCTCGTTACGAAAACTCCCCCCCACCGCTGATCCTGTGTCAACAACACACACATACTTGTGCACACTGCAAACTGAGGATTAAAAAAAGGAATGAAAATAGTTGATTTAGACGTTCACAGTACGATTACATGATTGGAAGTATTTTGAAAAGCTCATACTTTGAAAACCATTCAAGAGTGCTTCTTAGATAGACGCCATGAACTGCAAGAACTTTCGCGATCGTCACACTGGTCCCCCACCCCCCACCCCACGTATATTATGTTCTCGGATTTGCACGATTTGTGTGAGTCGATCCGTGGCAAGTAGGGGGGCTCGAGCCCCCGTAGCCCCCCCGTGGCTACGCCACTGGTACGTGACGTGACTTCTACGTGACTCCTCCTGTCCGATCTTTGCTGCATCTATAACATCTCAGGAAAGCAACAAAACCACTCATTTTTTCACTCACTCGTTTATTTAGAATGTCTCAGTCATTTCCTTGTCTTTTGAGACTTCTGGGCTTTTGTTCTGAAGTTTTGCATATTTTTCCAGGTGCTCGTGCCTGATGTTTCTGCGGTATGCACGTTGACACAAGACGTGCCCCACACACGTCGCACACTCCGGGCAAGACCCAACTCACTGTGCGTGTCCCTCCTACAGTGGTCTTCAAAAAAAAAAAAAAACTTTGCCAGTGTCATCACTTGGGGTGAGACAAGCAGTGTCATGTGTACATCACACAGAAACAGATAAACCAAGCTGCCTATCGGGCACGTACAGCAGGGCAATTGCATCAGGAAGACGCCCAGTCGCTTGCACTCTCAGTGAAATTATTCCGTCAGAAGGAGCACAAGCGTTTTCATCTTGTACGAGGCACAAGGTAGTGACACAATTGAGTCCTGTGACACAAAGGCAGTAAAATTTGATTTGAGTGACAGATACCTATAGCTACTGGTAATAATGTCGAGAGAACAGCAGTTGTGCCAATGCTGTTGTGTGCACGGACTACACTCACGGGACTAACAGGTACCAGTATCCCGTACTGAACATTGTTGTACTCGATGAGAGGGGAAAAGAGTACCCTATAGCTTACTTCATTTGCAATAAAATGTCGACAGATACCATGAATATGTTTTTTGCATCTGTGAAAGAGATATGTCCAGACCTTGTCTTCAATGCAGTAATGACTGATGATGAGGCCAGCTACATGAAGGCACTGACAAGCGTTTTTAAAGGTAAAGAAATAAAGCACATCATGTGCAACTTTCACGTGAAGAATGCGTGGCGCAGAAAGCTTCATGTCACAGCCAGAAAGCATAAATACAAAAACACAAAAGCTGAAATTGTGAGGTTACTTGATGCCGTCCTTAGAGAGAAAAATGAGACAAAGTTGCTGACCTTTGCAAATCTTTTGTCAGCTACACCAGGAAAGTGGACGAAGAATTTGCTGATTCTTTGTGAAGCAGTATATCAGTAGGGTGGAAGAGTGGGCAGTGTCTCATAGAATGTTCCCACATGGCTGTACAGACACAAATAAACGCCCAGAAAGCTTTCACAGCCTTCTAAAGCGAAAGTACCTGCAGAGAAAGAGCCGCATCAGAACTGAAAGGCTGGTTGCAGCACTACTAGAGGTTTTCCTGTCATATTTAATCCTTATACTGCGGAATTTAATCCTCATGCCACCACTTTTAACCCTTGTTTCGCAGGACTTAATCCTTTGCCAACACTTTTACCGTGGGGTTAATCCTACCGTTAAATTTAATCCTCGTGCTACCAATTTTAATCCTAAATTCTCGTTCTCCTAAATCTTTTCATTACTCTTTTCACTATAATGCGACAGTGTGGGACGACCTCTATGATTTATGACCTGTTTTGACTAATTCGTCATTTACAGCTATACACTGAGTTTTTGTGACTATCCCTGCTCAATGTACTACCATGTGATAGCATTGGACTACCTGCAAAATTTATGACCTGATACTTTTGTTTACGGCTATAAATTGTGTTTTTATCACTATGCCTACTCTATGCAGCACTATTGAATGCTATGGGACTACTTGTATGACTTATGGCCTGTTTTGACTATTTCCTTGTTTATGGCTATAAATTGACTTTTTTCACTGTACCTACTCTATGCGCTACTATGGGATGGGATGGGACTACCTGCACGATTTACGACCTGTTTTGATTGTTTCCTTGTTTATGGCTATAAATTGACTTTTCTGTGACTCTCACTGCACTAATGTGTGATAGTATTGGACTACCTGCACGGTTTATGACCTTATATGACTATTTCCTCGTTTCCAGCCGTAAATTTGCTTTTTGTGACTATGCCTACTCTATGCACTACTATAGACTACACGCATCATTTGTGACCTGTTTTGACTATGCATAATTTCCTGATTCACAACGATAACTGGACGTTTTATGAGTGTGTCTACTCTATGCACCACTATGGGATGGTTGGGACTACCTGCATGATTTGTGACCTGATACGACTATTTTCCTGTTTATGGCTATAAATTTACTTTTTGTGACTATCACTGCTCAATGCACTACTATGTGATAGTATTGGACTACCTGCACCTGATATGACTATTTCCTTATTTACAGTTATAAATTGACTTGATGACTATGCCTACTCTACTCACTACTATGGGATAGTATGGGGCTACTCACCCAATTTATGACCTGTTTTGACTATTTGCTCGTTTACAGCCATAAATGGATGTTTTCGTGACTATGCCTACTCTATGCAATACGGGGTGGTATAGGACTACCTGCATGATTTATGACCTGTTCTGACTATTTCGTTGTTTATAACTATAGATTGACTTTTTGTGACTATTGCTCGTATATGCACTACAATGGGATGGTATGGGATTACCTGCATGGTGTATGGACTGTTTTGACTATATCCTTCTTTATGGCTGTAATATGACTTTTTATGTCTAGGACTATTCTATGCATGGCAATGGAGTAGTGTGGGACTACCTGCATCATATATGACATGTTATGAGAATTTCCTCGCTTCACTTAACAGGCATTATCGTGAACATAGCCTTATACTACCCCATCGTGGTGTAAGGAGTAGTCGTAATTATAAGCGCATTTGTAGCTGTGAACAAGGAAATAGTCATAACAGGTCATAGATCAAGCAGATAATCCCATACTATCCCATGCTAGTGCATAGAGCAGTCAGTCATAGAAATTGAGTCATAACAGGTCATATATTATGCAGGTAGTCGCATAGCAGTGCATTTACCAGTCACCCCGTTTACATGGGACCGCTTAAAGCGAACCGAACGGGGTTAGTGGTCCGGAGCGCTCATGTAAACGCCCCGGAGCGATCTGAAATGCAGCCCAACTTGGTCCACTTCGGAGGGGAGGATCGAGTCAGTTCGGTTCGCTCGCAGGGCTCATGTAAACGCCTCGGTGCGTACAGAGTTCCTCTAACTAGGGGGCGCCGCTTGGATTTCTCCACGCACATTCTCCTCCTCGGAGCTCCTCCTCTCTTACTAGCTCCCATCTGCTCCCATCTAGCACAAGGTGGGATCGCTTCATGCAGACACGAGCGAACCGACCTCACATCACGGAGCGCTCCGACTTGGTTCGGTTGAGCGGTCCCATGTAAACGGGGTCAGTGCTAGTCACAAAAAGTGCATTTGTAGCTGCAAACGACGAAATAGTCAGAACAGGTCATAAATCATGCCGGTATCCCCATCCCATCCCATAGTAGTGCACAGAGTAGGCATAGTCATAAAAAAGTCAATTTGTAGCCATAAACACGGAAATTGTCATAACAGGTCATAAATCATGCAGGTAGTCCCATACTATCGGCCGGTGTTACACACGCTGCCCTTGTTAACACGTTCACGTGCAGCCCCCTAGCGGGCTGGGCAGTATGTTTAACATCCTCCTGCACTAGCTTCCTGTCCCCCCTTTTTTTCTGATGAAGAGCGTCCGCTCGAAACGTTAAGTATAGTTTTCCTTCCCTTTTCATCTTTTTCAGTACACCAGTCCCGGTTTTTACTCCAGTCCCATACTATCACGCCGGTAAATCATGCCGGTAGTCCCATACCATCCCATAAGAAGGGAGTTGCCTCAGGACGAGAGCCGCTGACATTTGGAACAGAGACTGTTCTTCTTCTGGGCACAATCCTCATCATTGGTATGGTACTTGACGAGTTAGGTATGATGTGTTAAAGGTTCATGCGAATTGTGGGTCAACAGCCCGGAGGGAAGAAAGGGTCAGTATGGGCTTTTAAGGCCGGAGTGAATGGCCGCTTTGTTAGAGTACGTGGTGAGGGAAATCCAACGCATAAACGGACATTTTTTTTCTTTTTTAAGGGGGGAATCGGCCCAATAGCCCCACCCCCCTTTGGATCTGCCGGTGCGCTGTGAGGAGGTGGAGAGGGATGCATAGCTGTATTCACTGAGTTGCGTGCAGAATAGATTTGCGTGAGGTTCCATGAAATGGAGGAGACAACAGATAAGAGAAAAACAGAACTCGTATTTATTTTCAAGTGAATATAGTGTCCCACACCTGTAATGGCAAATGATGGACCAAGGCCAAAAGTGAAATACAGTGTCACATCAAAGGGAGTTCCAGCACACAGATGTGTCACTGAGGACAGGAATCACAAAACATATACGTACGCGGTGAGGTGCTAGCAAACAAACATAGGCCTGAAACCAATGAACTCACATTGACCGGAGGCATATGGAGCCATATAAGACAACAACAACTTTATTTTGGCTTTGGAGATTGGGGAGGTTCATCGCCACAGGCGATGCTCTACCCCACTGCTGGTGGGAATGTGGGGAATAAAATAACGAGCCCCTTCACAATAACGATCAAAGTTCGATGGTGTCCAGAAATGTCAGAAGAGCTTTAAGCGCAAAGCGTTGCTGGGCTGGATTAGTTTCGGGACCAAGCAATTTCGATAGGGAGAAGGGACGAGAGTCCAGCTGACGAAGAGACTCGGAGAGTGTGGTTCGGGAAGGTTGGTAGTGGAGGCAATGGAGAAGAATATGTTCCAGATCCTCAAGAACACTACAGTGGCACCCCTGGCTTCCCGCCAATGGACAATCGACATTCTTCCCCCCTCTATGTTGAGCAGAGTTGATCCAACGCTCGCTTTCCGTATACCACGAAACACCTCTCGTCAAGATGCTGCATTAATCCACCGAACGCGCCTCGTTGTGGCCTTTACAGCTCAGTGGTGTTATCGGTTGAGGCAAGTTGACTCTTGCATATAAAACAGATCTACAAAAGGAAGTGGTTTATAAGTCACCCTGCACTGCTACAATGATGATTTAATTGGTGACATTCACTAACAGCATTGGGAGCATTAAATTGGTCAAGCATTGGCATCAAGCAGCATTGGGAGCAATTAAATTTTCAAGCATACACATGGGTCACAGTCCTCTGTTAGGCAACATTTTACGAGGCAGAAGAAAAAATATATTTCTCCCTAAAATGTACATCACCTGTCATACAGGTTTTTAAATCTTAATGTAAAGAAGTTGTGTAACTCAATGAATATGCAAGAGATATATTGTAGATGCAGGAGGTGGATTATGCCGTCGGGAGAACCACCACATTAAGTGAGCGTATTATACATTGGCAAGACTGGAATGATATGCGTGTTGGGGCTTTGTACATATCGTGAATAAAAAATCTGGGTATCAACTGTTTTTGGTAACATCCTCGTTGGTAATCACTTTGATAAAATATATAGAATTGTTTGAAACTATCAAATTCTTCACATTAGAACATGCAAGCTTCCAGAAAACCATGTTATTTATTTTGAAATGAACATAATGAAAGCCAGTTTCTAGCAAGCACAGTGTTGCAAAAAACGTGTGTGCGTATGGAAAGTAAATCAATAATTACGGAAGAATAACTTGTACGGCAAAGTGCCGTTCACTAAATAATTTGTTAAAGAAAAAGTGATTTCTTTTCCATAGTGGACACTACACAGAAAAACTGGTGGATGAACTAAAAAAAGTCCTTCGACACCTTGGTTGCAATATTCATTTCAAACTTGTATATTGTTTATTTGATTCAGTTTCGCAATACACATATTGGGACTGCGAACGCATGGATTTGGTGGAGCTCATCTGGCACTGTAAGCTTCTAGAGAATGTAGCAATGTAGAGAATACGTAGTTTGTTCGACATCACTAGTGTCAGTACAACAAATGTGCTAAACATATGTGCTAGATAAATACAGGGTGTCCCAGATAACTGCAAACATATTTTTAAAAAATATATAACACTTTTCCAAGATGAAATCTGTTCCTTTCGGTCACCTGATATCGTAGCCGTTTTCAGAACAAAAATCCGTTCGATAGATCGCCCGCAAAAAATTCGTGAAGGAACGCCATTTTTTCTTTATTTTGTTCATTGCGCTTCTTAGAAGACGCGTCTTTCCTTCACCCCCAATGTGAGAGGGAGAAAGAGCCACTATCGCCTCTCGCGTCCTGGAAAAAGGAAACAGAAAATGCAACCCAAGATAAGGCCAGTTCCGATAGAGTCACCCGATACATTTGTTTTTGTCTTGTTTCCACAAGTTAAAGCTCATCTTCGACGCATGAGGCGGCACTGTACTCCTTTCCCCTCTCACGTTGGGGATGAAAGAAATACGCGTCTGCGAAGATGCGGAATGAACAAAATATACAAAAAAATGGCGTTCCTTCACTAATTTTTTGCGGGCGATCTATCGAACGGATTTTTGTTCTGAAAACGGCTACGATATCAGGTGACCGAAAGGAACAGATGTTCTCATTGGGACAACTTTGTAGCTTTTATAATTAAAAAGTTAATTAATGAAACTTAATTAAGACATTGGAATTGGACTTTGCTAATGCCCTCCTAGGGAGTGCCTTTCAGCATATGCTATATTGCAATTTATTTCATCTTGGAAAAAGTGTTCTATATATTTTTAAAAAATATGTTTGCAGCTAGCTGGGACACCCTGTATAATTTGTTTTGCTGGTGCGACGATGCTTCAAAACAAATAAGGTGAATGGTGGGACTTTCAAACTAAACACTAGTGTGGCGATAGGAGCATGACGAATGTATCTTTAAATGGATCTTTAAAATATTTGTTAATGTACATGCACGGCTACAAAGAGCAACTGAAACAAAACGAAAATTGATGTAACAACAAACTAATAGTGAAATGTCTTGCTGCACTTGACAGTATAGGCGAATTTTCCTGATCAGCATGAAATCTTGTCCACACTGAAGGCAGCAGGACATCGAGTACAAATGGAACACAAGACTCATGATGGAATGTTCACTCACAGAGATATGGACAGCAGTGAAAAGGCAAGTGAGTGTTTGAAATCCAAAGCAACTTTATGTCCATGAAAGATGCACAGGCGTGAAAGATGACACCAGTGAAGGAAGGCATGGCATCATACTCAGGAAGTGTACTGACCTCAGCAGGTGCTAAATGAATCTACGGTTAGAATGTCCCGCTGAAAACGATGAAAGAATTTGTGACAAGTAAATTAACGGTCAGGCTCCTACACAGGACTTAGAAGCTGTGCTGTCCGCTCTGCTGTAACCACAGGTTCTGCAAAAGTTAAAAGCAAGAAGTCGTCGGTTACTACACACAACAATCAGTTTCCACTAAGCTGTGACTTGAAATGACACATGAAGATATCCATAGATGAGCATTGGTGTCTATATCCAACTACAGGAGTGTTTTGTTTTATTGTGTAGCAGCACCACAAAGAAACTGTGACAACATGTGGTGTATATGGACATGTGTCGAGTGCAACAGGAAGAAGTTAGGGACAGGGGGATTAGCCGTCCTGAGCAACCTTCAGAGAGAAATGTGTTTACATTCATCGAGAAATTTCTACTGCAAAACCCAGGGAAACATTCAGACAGCAGAGCCAGTGGTTGGATTCAAATCCACCACCTTCCAGGCTTCAGCGTGACCTTGGATAATGGGTAACACCAACGAGCACGCATTTTAGCCTGCTCAGCCATGCCAGTGTTCAACAAGAGGTCTAAGGGGACACCAAAAACACGGTGAGTGGGGCCGCAAAAGACAATGCATGTGCACGGTTAAGTAGCACGTTAAGCAGCATTGAGACAGATGAAAAAAAGCATGAACCCGGAAGAACATACTCGGAAGAGAGGACAGAAGCATCTTCCCACAAGATGGCAGTCAACAATGACCCTCAACATTCCTGGCTCCACACAGTTCTCAACAGTCAGCACATTTTTACAACTGTTGGCTGTCACTATCCTGGTGCCCATTTAAGTTTCCATCCATTCAGGAATTGACAGGGACTGCCCTTTCAAAGTTTGTCAGTGCATTCACCAGCAACTAGTATGAACCCCTTTATCGCTTGATGGAAACTATTTGTTCTGAAGCTGGAATAGACAAACACAACACGTCTCAATTTGCCTAGGAACATGAACATTTGAAATGCTGCTTCTTCATCACTGCCATAGTTCAAATGCTTTAATCACTGTTCCTGCATTGCACTTCCTGATTGTGTAACTCTAGTGCTTGGTTCCAACCTTCAGTGATGGTCGCTTTGACTGACTATATATGATTACCCCAAAGAGAACAAGTTTTGGCTTTTCTTATAGTTTTCTTAGATCTGAGGGTCATGTTCTCATGTGTAAATGTGGAGGTAGAAAATGCAGAGGATAAAAAAAAATTCATGTCAATGTGCTTTTTTAGGGTACGAAGAAAAAAATGTGAGCGCAGAAAATCAGTTATGTTAACTTTCATTATTAACTTGTATTGAAGCAATGCCACATCAGCAAAACGAATTATATTTATATATTACACAGAAACAACTGTAAGCACACAGATGTGTCTAGCTACGCTGCATGTATAACGTTGCGAAAAAACAACAACAACAACATGGATAGCATTTCAATTGTTTTAAGATCCAATAGTGTGAACGTGGGATGTTATGTTTGTCACTTCTCATGATTTAGTGACTTGTTATGTTAGTGAAATTTTATGTATGCTGTATAATATCACTGTAAAACATATGTAATCTATGCGCAAAATGCTATTTTAACTTTGAGTTGTTAGACTGGTATTATTGTAAGAATATGAAGATGACTGAATGTGACAACATGTGCTAAATAAAGTAGGCAAATGCTGCAATTGTCTCATTATTTTTAAGTAGAATCTGAATCAGTGCTAGAACTCAATGAAGAGTTTTTAAAAAAAATATGACTTCAAGGGAAGTCAAATTTGTATCAGCACATCAGGAGGCAAAGGGAAATCGGAGGGCAGAACTTATTTTGCTCTAAAGTAAGTTGAACTTTAGAAAAAAAACTGGACAAAGTGAACGGAATGGGCAAATGAGAGCGATACAGGTGTGCCCAATCTTGACTGAGGGATAAATATGAGTGCCATTGAAGTCAAATTAGGGTCAGAACATCAGGAGGCAAAGGGAAATGGATGGCAGAAGTTATTTTGCTCTAAAGTAAGTTGAAGTTTAGAAAAGACGGGACGGGTATCCGGAACGACAATGGGCTTGCCCAATCTTGACTAACGAGTAAACAAGATTGCTATTGATGTCGAACTTGGGTAAATATATCACGAGGCAATGTAGAAGAATATGTGAGAAGCTTGTTACCTAGTTTACTCACCGCTGTGCTAAAGAGGATAAAAAATATATGGGTTATGAAGCAATAACTTAGTATGAGGTGAATAATAGAAAAGGGCACCGAATAAAGTAGTACGTGTTTCTACCTTCGCGCCACATGAATCGTGAAAACAGTGAAAACATGCAGCGAGACGGTTAAACCACAGATCCAGAGGGATATACTGAGAAGGGGGTATGTATGTAGTTGGAAGTTTAGTGGCGCGAGGGCAACTAAGAGAAGGGGGTAAACTGGTTTGTTGAACACATTAGAAAAACCGTGGCGACGTCACACACACAGAAGAACACAAAGAAAAAGATATAGGCTCGATGTTCGTGGCTATCACGAAAGCAGCCGAGAAACCCAGAGAAAATGCATGGCACGACGACAAAATACACAGTGATTCACTATATTCCCATGGGCAACTTCCGGTTTGGTGGGTATCCTCGTCTCTAGAGTCGAATAAAGGCTTGCCCAATCTTCAATTTGTGTGATTTCCTGCATCTAATAGCCGAGTATTTCGAACCACATTCGTTTTCGCGCGCTCTCCTGTAGAATTTTGTGGCAGAAAACGCCCGCCGTCGAAGATGAACGAACATGATTTTTGCATCCCCGAACACCAAAACTACATCAGGCATATGTAGGTCTCTCGAATACTTGACACAGCAGCCACGAACATGTCATTCACTTCCACTTTCTGCTTCGCGCGACCAACATGACCACCTACGACGTAAACAATAAACGCGATAACACAGACGGCCTTGCAGATGGCACGGCGGATCGTAGCTCGTAGCAGCGAAGTAGCTGAATGCTTTATTAACGCAGAAACTATGGAAGTGAGCGTCATTTTTAAAATGGCGTTTAGCTGTAAGATAATGTGCGTCAACTTTGTTCTCTACAAAATTAACGCTCACGTGGTAAGGGTTGACCAATACCTGGGAGCCCTGGACTCGAAACCAAAGTTGCTCTTTTTCGCCGTTCGTTGGCAGCACCGTCCATGTTCCGGCAATCTTCAAAATATTTATACGTAAAAAATATGCCGAGAGAAGTAATGTGAAGAGAATTGAGAAGTAATGCTTTCTGTGTCAAACAATGATGTTGTGCATGACAGTGGGCAAAAATATGGGGGTTATTTTTCACTTTTCGGTCCCTTTAACTCCCAGACAGAGACCACACAGACCACCAATCAAGTATTTGTTTTGGTTGCCAGTGTGTTTTCGTTTCGGGGGTTAGGCTCGTTACAGTTCATACATTACACACGGTCATACGAATATTTCTTTGGTCCTATAATGCACTCCTAAATTACGTGCACGACAATACACTTGCATGGATACCAACCCGAAGACTTGGAGGTGAAACAGTATAATAATCTTGTTAAGTCCACTGTTAAAGCCACATCACATGTGAGTACATCTGGTTTCTTTAGGCGCAGGTTCGAAAAGAACAGCTTGCACTGTACAGTGTCGTCAGGTCCTGAAGCTCACTTGAAATGCTGCTCACAAAGCTACGCCGAGTGCAAATATTGAGTGACACATTTGTTTTGCTTTCTGGGCCGATCCCAGGGGCTGCCCTCCGAAAAGGCACAAAGGCATCTTGATAGTTGGAGCATTTACCGCGAAAAGATAGAAAAGGGCGATTCGGTAGCACTGCTTTTTACTTTTGAAGGTCCTACCCGGATGTCTCAAAGTAAAAAAGTAAGAAACATAGACTTCGCATTGCTTGCGAGTTGACATTTCAAGCAATTCGTCGCTTGAGTAGTTGGTGTTTGCTAAATGTAACTAAACTTCAATAGCTCACCCTTTGTTTTGTGTCGGAGGCGAGCAGTCCCAGTAAACAATATATGTCTCAGAAACGTCCACACGATATCCCACTTGGGATTTTGGGATATCCCAGGGACTAGGCTGAATAGCCCATTGACGTCTCTGGGACAGACAGAGGACCCGTATTTCTTCCACATTTGCTGATCCAGGGAAGGTTCCAGGAATGTCTGTCAGGGATAAAATGGACATATAGAGGACATATACAGGACGTATTATTATTATTGTATTTTGTAGCTTTTTTTTGCAATTTTTACTTATTCTACGGAAAATACCACTCTGCAACAGAGAACATCGTACCAACGAACTCTTGTTTATTGAACACAAACCAAGTACAGTGATGTTACATGCACTGTAAGAAACGCTCTTTCTAATAGTACAAAATATGATATTACAACATAAATAGGCTAATTATTAACAATATAGGGTGACACGGATAAGACGCATAATAAGACAATAATGGTCATAATAATAATCACGTGATTGCTACGCCACTTCGCAACCGTCATCCCTGAAAGATAATCAATAACATAGTTAATTCCATCTATTGGGACAGCAGCTCAAACACTGCCATAAATAGGCGTAAAGAACAGACACTCTGCAAAAAGTGGGAACAAATGCAAGACAGTGACTTACCGCAGTTTCTCATGCAGTATAGATGGTTATATGCGGAAGCAGCCTAATCACTGGCAGACCCAAGCGACGTCTTCCGGTTTATGTCTGGCTCTTCAGTGTTGTAGAGACACCAGTAACTTTACACATGTGTGAGGCTATCCATGGTTGTGTGTGGATACTGTAAAACAGTCATGTTTTATTAATCTAGAGTCACATCGCGTCCATGTGATATTTAAGAAAGATAAGCGGTCATGCAAAAAACAAGGAACTTTGAAAAACAGTGCAGTCGAACGTGAAAACATGACTGCTATCCTTTATATGAAAGACAACTGTAGCTGGGCCAAGCTTATCTACTAGCAGGCTGCGCATAGTTAATAGAATTTGCTTCACCATTGCTTTCATCATTCCCAATCAAATCCTGAATCAAAGAGATGTGAAGAATTGGACTTGCACTTTGTAGCTGTACACACACAATCTCACACAGTTCCGCCGTTCGCATGAGTTCGTCAGTGATACGCACCAGACTCTGCAGGTAAAGCAAACTACAGCTGTTTACTTAGATACAAAGCTGTCATTGCTCCACACATCTACAACATGTGATTGTTGAGAAAAAAGAACAACGCACAAATCTTAAGTGAGGCAAAAGGAAGAACGAACTCACCTTAACTGCAAAGCCGGAGAACAAAGGAACGCTAGCTCTCGCACACCACGGCAATCGTTGTTATGCACAACGTAGTTGTTCGACGTACTGGCCAGTACTGCCTGGATGCTCCCGAGATTCCAGTACAAAATACGCATGATGCTGAGGTTCCAAAGACCCTTCCGTGTAACATGTCATATCCTACCGAACCGCTACGACGACGCGCCTCGCCTGTTTGAAACGGCGGTTGGGGAATGTCGATGGCGATGAGGCAGACGTCGTTACGCTTCGGCTCGTGCTTGTTGGGAACTTCATTCTTGTTATATCCCTCAACATACGTGACCGATCATTATAATTCCCGTGGAAAAGGTAAAATATG
Organism: Ornithodoros turicata; assembly: GCF_037126465.1. Lineage (NCBI taxonomy): Eukaryota > Metazoa > Arthropoda > Arachnida > Ixodida > Argasidae > Ornithodoros > Ornithodoros turicata. Next base: position 35,452,163 of record NC_088204.1, read on the forward strand.
TTTTTTTTTCTCTCTTTCATTTGTGTATTGACTATGGTGCGATACGTGATGAGTCGTTACAAATATGATTAGAAAAGGTATGGATATGAGGGTATAAACTCAATATTGTTATCATTAGGAAAGAGTGAGAAATTGCCACGTGTGAGAATGCTGGAAATGGCTGTTATCGACACAATAAATCCTTGTAAGGTAAAGAAATGTCATTGTTGTGATATTCGTAGTATATCCACAGAATATTCACTGGGGGATATCTGTGACGTCTCATGGTGGATATACAGCGGACGTTGTGAGGATACGCGTGACATCTGTGACGTGTGAGACCAATTTGGGAGGTCTGTGGGATATTGATGGTTTGCTGGGGTACTCCCGAACCTACGGAGGATCGGATAGCAAGCAATGAACAGTGTCTGATTTTTCTTTGGAAGGGAATTCCAGTACCTTTCGAAGGGGCTCAGTATTTCATACCCCACATCCCCACCAGCAATGGGGTAGAGTATCGCCTCTGGCGATGAACCTCCCCACTCTCCTTCTGAAAATAAAGTTGTTGTTGTTACCTTTCGAAGTGCGTTTCTCGGCCTGTGCTCCGGGCAAGACTTCTTCTTTTTGTTTCTTTTTTGCCTTCTAGATTTCTGTCTGTTTAAATCGGCGCGCTTATTTCCGTTATAGGAAAGGTATTTACGGTACAAATATGGGTAGAGGCGGGCTCTTTCACCGCTACCGCTACTTTTCATAATATGAAAGACGTGGAACACAGCGAAATAAAGCGAAGAGAAGAAAGGACGACGAAGCAGAGCTATTTCCCTGTTATTTCTTTTAGTCGCTCAGGTAGAGTCATCTGACGATCTTCCTCAGTTTCACTTGTTCTAAGCGCAATCGACCATTTAGAAACATAATTTGTGTTATACTGTGAACTTAATTTTTCTAGCTCACATCCGCGAAACTTGTTGCATTCTGCATGATATGAGGTAGGAGGCTGGAGTTTCCGTCACACAATCAGTTGCAATCCTAGTGTGAACGTGTTGATAGCACATTTCAAACTACTTTACGTTAGCTCTGGTTTTGGGATAGTCCATCCTACGTCCACATACTTATATGTAATGTGTTCACAGACTTGAATGGCTGGGTCTCACACCATGCCATGCGCAATGTGATATCAGATTTGTCGTAATGCGTGTGACGACTACAGGTATACCTTGTGCGGGAACGAATCCCAATGAGTTTCAACAGCTAGTACGTCAAGTGGTGGCCTCCAGGGCAAAATGTGCGATAGATTTCGAATGCGGGTGAGTTCTATGTTTTACCCCAGCGAGGTTTCCTTGTCTTGTCACTGTCCCAGCTGTCACAAGGCGGCAGACAAATGAGCTAGGAACGGCGTAGCATGAAAGAAAGAATATACGATCAAGAGTACAACAGAACACGGACGTCGGTCTCCTTTCTCGAACGCTGTTCAATTTAACTTACTAGAGGAATACTTTATTGGGACCAACGTTCATGTTTATTATGCTCTTGATTGTGTAGCTAACTGGAGTTTCTCTGAAACGAGTACTACTCGCTACCCCCTAGTATTTTGACTGTGTGTTGACTTTGACTTCTTGTTGATCAAGTCAACAGGAATTGCTGTTGACATCATGTTTACAGTCCCTTGAACTACCCATAGTACTCCATAGCAGTTGAGTGTACCATGTGTACCCTCTGTGGACAACGTACATAGGTGTCGCTGTTGACAGTTTGTGGACTATCTGTGCACCTATGTAACAAGTACTTACTTCAACCGTTTTTATATATTGATTTTGTATTATTAATTACCGCACTATCGGCCAGTAATGTCCCCAGAGGTTGACCTCTAGGGGGTACCGAGCATTCCCTAAGGTGATGGGGAGAGGTGTCTGTGTATAGAGGCATATTTGTGGGTCTATTCATTGGGAGACAAGCTGTATGGGTAATATCAGCAATTTCAGGGTGTGTTGCAAAAAACCATGTTGGGTATACATCCCTTCTGGGTAGTAGACAGATCCGTGTTATCAGCTGTCTAAACAAAGGGGTATCTGAATGTGAACTTATGATGAGATGTAGTAGCTTGAATGACACTTTGTCACCTGTTAGCTACATATTAGAACTCTAAATACATTTTCGATGGCTTTGAGAAGGCGGTTCCTCGTATTATTTACACATCAGTTCAGTATACAATATGTTTCCAAGTCATACGACCACATGATTATCATGCGCATGCGAGAGGTTTGCTCCACAGTTTGACTCTACGCCTCTGTGCCTCGCCCTCGCCTCGTCACGAAGGAGTCATCGCCATTAGCATCATCGGAATGTCGTTGGAACGGTTACATCATGTTCCAACTGTCTCAGCGTTCGCTCGTCCATTAGTGAACAAGAGAGGATATGATTTTGAGCTGTAAGGGGTAAGCTGTGTGATAGAAGTGTGTGATTAGGCTTCATTTGTGTTCACACCATCACTGTTATGCTGTATCCTTTTGTTCTTCGTTGCGAGCAGCGGCTGGAGTCTTGCGTCCCCTCAAGTAACTGTGCAAGTACTAGTTCGTGGTCGGTGTTGCTTTTGCTAATTTTATTATCGCTTTTGCAGGCCCTACTTTGTTGAAGAGTAAGCTGGGTGAACCAATTTCGTTGTTGCTATGACCATTTTACATATTCTTCTCACTTGCGTTTGTACATTACTAATTTGCGATTGCACACCTTATTTCGGACATATTAAGGGCAACCTCCATAGAGCGCATTTTTGCAACGAAGTTCGCGCGGCAGAGTGCCACGCGCGTTCCGCCGTCAGTTGTTCGCCGGCACCAGCTCCATGCAGCGAAAAACCAGCGGACGGCGTCGGGAAGTCATGCTGTGATGTCACTGTTGCCAGGGTATAAGGTGAAAGCTTAGTGAAATCAATTGCTCGAAAAAGTGCATTTAATGTCACAAATTTTGCAACTAAATCCAACATCTGTCTGAAAAGATGCGCCCATTAACGTACCGAACAGCATATTCACTACTGCGAAAGGAAAACATGTTTCTTGGCAGAGAATGCCTCACGTTCTAACGATGCAGTTGGCGAAACAGCGAGCAGACGACAGCATCCAGTTGCAAGAAGAGGTCGATGACAATGATTCGCGAGAGCAGACGACCACGTGCAGACAATCTGGCGTAGATTCGTAGCGGAAGAGCACTTTGATTGGTTCATCAGCAGTTGACGCTTCCAGAATCGCGGACGCTGACCGAAAATGTCTGGCATGGGCACATCGGCGGCGGACCCTCACATTTTTTACGCCTCGCGCAGGGCGTCCGAGGCTGAGCGAAGTTTGCAGCTTTTTCGCTGTACATTCGCTCCATGGAGTTTGCCCTTTACTCTCCAACACTTGAGAGACGTCGCTTTCGCCGAAATTCAGTAGATTTTGAAGTTCAGCGTTTAGCGTTTCGTCGTGGGTCGCCAGAACAGCATATCATTGACTGTCAATTGTGCGACGCGACACTGCGTCACCGAAAACAGCTTATCAGCCACTGGCGCGGCAGATCTGAGTATCCCTAATTCACTGCGTTATATATGCGTAAATATTTAGATGCTCATTGGTTTCCCAGAACTGTCGTCAGTCTTCCTTCGCGCTGATCGGGTGAGAGTAATTTCACTGAGGCGCGAGCATCTTAACGGTCGGTCGTACAGAAAAGATGAGAATGAAAAACGATGGAGGAGTCGTCATGTCTGTCGGTCCATCCGTGTTCTCTCAGACTACCCCAGTTGTGCTCGCAGAGACTAGCGTGTAGTTTAGAGGGTTTTGAATGCATTAGATTTAAATTTTGGCGAACTGATAATATGAAAACGGAATGGCACATCCAGTTGATCATCAGAACAGCGAAAGACGAACATGGCAGGGAATTAACGATGAACAAACAGGGTATTCCTGCACCTCAACTCTCTCTGATGTCCCGTGCACGTGAATGGCAAGACAAGTTTGGTCACTTTTTGTTATCGAAGGAAGTAATGCAGGTTTATCGCGTTAAGTGTATTATGTACAACTTTTACGAGTCATTCGGTACGTTAGCGGCGTTTCATGGTGTAGTGCGTTCCCGTAACTTGTGCGTTTCGGATATGCCGCTAATCAAATTATGTGTGGTTATGCTAGTTGCCCCTCGTGCACGTCGCAGCCGTTCATTTGTGACGTGTATGCTTTAGTATTCAAGTATGAAATCATGCGCGAACTGCGATTGGCTTTTGAACTGCTCTACGATGTCGAAGCACCTAAAGCTCCAGTGAAGCCCGTTACAAGACGTAGAACTTTTTCGAAGCAGGCGGCGTGGGCAAATAAACTTGCTTGATAATACTTGATTGTCTGCTCTAGGACAACATGATCGTTGCTCTACAGCAAGCGCGGAAGAAAAACGGACAAAGCCGGGGCTGGGGGGACGAGATGATAGACGAGAAACCCCAAGAGAAGGGGAAGGATGATGATGATGATGATTAGGATTTTTCTGGCGCAGTGACTACAAAGGTCACAATGCGCCAAACATGGTTATGAACACAGATGAATTAAGTTATAAGAATAAAGTGAATGAAATTCAACCTAAAAATATACTGATATAATTAAAAGGAGTGTGTGTAAAGTTCTCTTGCGGAAAGTAACTAAAAAGTTATAGGCTCCCAAGCAGGCCTATGTCCCTAAAAAGTTCTCGACATTATCAAAAGAAATGACAGGCTCATCACCCAACAAGAGTGCTGGGTGAAGAGGCGTACAATGCTTGTAGCATTCTGTGAAGTAGCGCTGGCGATGAGGTTCGTGTTGTGGGCACGTGATGAGAATGTGAAGGATGGAGGGTTGCTCGTTACAATTTGTGCACCACGGTGGCTCCTCTCCTCGAAGTAGGTGGCCGTGCGACAAAAATTTATGCCCGATTCTGAGCCTGTGTCTCAGCACCTCCTGGAGACGTTGTTGAATTGCATGTACCTCAAGCCCTAGGTGTGGTTTTATGAGATGAAGCTTGTTTAAAGCTTGTTCATCCCAGAACTGCTGCCATTTTGCGTTAATGGCCTTCTGTAATGTACGTCTGAAGTCATGGAAAGGGGTGTCGAATGGGCTAATTTCTGATGAAAGAGCTGTTGCTGCGGCTCGGTTTGCAAGTTCATTTCCTGGGATACCCACGTGACTGGGCACCCAGCAAAATGTTAAGTTATAACCTCTGTTTATTATCCTACTGGCCAAAGAACGTGCTCTATGGACCAGAAGGTTCTTAGCCCGCTGCGGACTACTCATAGCATGCAGAGAGCTAAGAGAGTCTGTGTAAATTACTCCAGATTTAACATGCATTTGCAATATAAAATTAAGCGCCAAGATGAGTGCATATACTTCAGCAGTAAAAATGGATGCTGCTGGATTTAAACGGTGTGACTGCGTCACCGCTGCAGATACCATGCCGCAGTAAACGCTGTCAGCAGTCTGTAACCCATCTGTGTATATTTCAGTGTGGTCACCAAAGGAATGTTTTAATTCGAAGAACTCTTGCTGAAGGGCTAGGGGCGACGTATCCTTTTTATTGTACTTAGTTAAGGAGTAGTTGAACTGTGGCTGTGATTACCAAGGAGCACCTTCGTCACCCTGTTCTAGGATACAGGAGTCCTGATACAAAAAGTTATAAAACTCTTGATACTGCAAGGCTTGCATGCTAAAAGGCCGTACCACTGATGGTTTGTTTACAAATAGTCGCTGAAGCCGTGTGCCTTGGACACAAGGCATGGCGGGATTCTGACAATGGCTTTTGACTTTAAGACCATAAAGAATAGTAAGGTAAGACCGTCGTCTGTCCAGAGACCACTCATTAGACTCGACGTACAAACTTTCCACTAGTGAGGTGCGGAAAGCTCCAAGTGCTAATCGGAGGCCCTGGTGGTGTACTGGGTCAATTAACCTGAGGACTGTCGTACGAGCAGAACTGTAAACGATACAACCACAGTCCATCTTCGACCGAATTACTGATGCATATATTTTGTGGAGGGTTGTTCTGTCTGCTCCCCAAGACTTGTGAGTGATAACTTTCATGAGACTTAAAGACTTTATGCATTTTGCTTTTAGTTGCTTGATGTGCGGCAAAAACGTAAGCTTTCTATCAAATACCATTCCCAAAAATTTGTGTTCTTCTCGGACAGCAATGTTCTCACCATTCATGTAAAGTGTAGGGTTCGGAAATAGTCCCTTTTTTCTCGTGAACAGAACACTGATAGTCTTTTCTGAGGAGAACTTGAATCCGTTCTGGTCTGCCGATTTAGCCAGTCTGTTTATCGCCAGTTGTAGTTGAGGAGTATGAAATTTGAATGTCATCAACGTACAACGAATACGATATAGACGGGGGAATTGCAGTGGCTATGGAGTTCATTTTCACAATGAATAATGTCACACTGAGCACGGAGCCCCGAGGAACTCCATTCTCAAGAAGAAATGGTTGTGATAGAGTGCTGCCCAGTTGGACCCTGAAAGTTCGATCTTGGAGAAAGTTAATGATACAGCGTAAAAGCCGGCCCCGTATCCCTAAAAGGTATAGATCCCAGATGATCCCATACCTCCAAGCGGTATCGTATGCCTTTTCTAAATCGAAGAATATAGAGGCACAGTGACTCCACCTGACAAACGCTTCTCGGATTGTGGTTTCCAAACGAACAAGATGGTCTGTCGTTGAAGGTGCAGCTCGGAATCCACATTGGTACTTATCAAGACAGTTATTGCATTCAAAATAATACACTAGTCGGTTGTTCACCATTCTTTCGAATGTTTTGCCCAAACAGCTGGTGAGGGCAATGGGCCGGTAGCTGCTGCGATT